>NC_056725.1:871888358-872235858 GCF_019279795.1 Protopterus annectens | reverse complement strand
TTATGAGCACTGGTTGAGCACTTTCACCAACAGTATGTTGGCTTCTTCAGAACAACTACATTGAGGTACTCAGATGTTTAAATAACTTTTTTGGTGCCAGAATCTTACTGCTGCCCTTAAAGTAATATAGCTCCATGTTTTTGACATGAGTACACTCAAATTGTTTATGTAAATGTTCCGTCTTATACTTCTTTTGCCCTATAGTTTGTTATAGTATACATCACTGTTAAAATTCTAAATATAAATTCTAACTGTTTAAAAATAAAAAAAATAAAAGATAAAATAAAACAGAATTTTATAGTAAGACTTCATGTAATTAGAATCCCTTAGTGAAATTTCTATGTGTTTAGTTAAGTGTGCATCGACAGTATTTGTTTACTACCTTCAAAAACATTTTCACCAAATAGTTGTAACATATATCGTTCTTTCTAATTTTTCATACACTCATGAAATGTGTTGTTGTTGTTATGTTATATAACCCAAGAGTAGTTTCTCACATTCGTAACATTCTATTCAGCAATATGGGTTTTATTGATATGTTGTCATTTAGCCCTGGTGTATTTGAAGCATCCGTAAAAAGTTGCCACCATACGTCTCTATAACTCAGTGTTTCCTTCCTGTTACCTCCCTTCGGATTGTACTGAATGTGCTCTAATATGGCAAATTTAAAATTATGTTCTACCCCTAACTTTTCAATATGCCTATACAAGGCATTATTACCATCTTTTCTTTTGATGCTATATAGGTGATCGTATATCCTCTTTTTAAAGGTTCTTTCTGTCTTACCTATATAGTATCCGGGGCATGTTTTTATATTTTGCCATATAGATAACAAAATTAGTGTTGCAATTTCCAGATTTAAATCTAATTTTGGTCTTGTTTATGTTGTCCAACGTTAACTCTCTTTCCTCCATTATAGCCCCACACTGATTACAATTGCCACATTTTTTAGTAGCCCTATGCTGATTTTCCGTATAGCTACTCTCCTTGTTCATCTCACTATTCTCTAACAGTCTTTTTAAATTACATGCCATTTTGTATACAAAATGTGGTCTTTCTCCAATGTATCCTATCAGATTGTCATCTACCATAAAAATCTTCCAATGAGTTTCCATAATTCGCTTAATCTGGTGCACGTAGGGACTATACTCTAAAACACATGCTTGTTGATATTTTCCTGTATTGTCAGTTTTGTTAATATTGTTTGGCATGTGTCCTGTTTCTTCATAACTCCCTAACCATGGTACATACTTTTTGCCCCATTGCTCGATAACATACTGTTTTACATCTCTCATCATTTCCCTATCGTATCCTCTCTCTATGAATAACCTAGTCACATAATCCATTTCCTCTTTCATGTCCTCATATCTTGATGTCATACGGGCTACCCTTATGCACTGCCCTTTGTAGATATTGTATAGTATTTTTTTCGGATGGTTACTCGTGTATTGTAAATAATCATTGGAAAATGTACTTTTTCTATGTATATTTGATTTAAATCCTTCACTGTCGTGTGAAATGAATGTATCTAAAGCTGCTATTCCAGTAGTACTAACTGCATGAGTGAATTTTAAAAATTCACTGCTAGAGTTCAAATGAGAAATGAATATACCCAATTTGTCCATACTACCATTCCATAAAATGTAGATGTCATCCAGAAACCTTGTGTAATGTTTCACATGTTTAAACATATCGTTGGGAAATACCACTGTTTCCTCCCAGTCTAACATAACTAAATTTGCAAATATCGGGGCGCAAGCAGAACCCATTGCTACACCCCTCTTTTGTCTATAATGTTCTCCTTCATAGTAAATATAGTTATGTTCAAGGACCATAGACATACAGTCCATAATCAAACTTGTCTTATCCCAATCTATGTTCGTGTGTTTCCTTATGCTGTTGCAAAATGATTCCAATCCAAGTTGTTTAGGAATACATGAAAATAAATCTATAACATCAATTGTTACATATATAAGCTTATTGAAATCCTCTCGAATAGGGAAGTTTCCTAAAAGTCCCAGGAGTCTTTGATAAGGTGTGGAATATGGTTATAAATATCTTTTAACCATGTGTCTATAGCTACACCTAATGGAAATGTTTTTGCTTGGCTACCTGAAACAATTGGTCTAAATGGGGGGGTCTGTGATACTTTTATGTATCTTGGGAATCCCAACTAAAGTTGTTAACACCGGATATTGTACCTTTAAGAATTTGTATATCGCAGAATTGATTCAATTGTCTATCCAAAATTCTTCTATATATGAATCTATACGCTGATATGCTATATTGATCTCATTCAAAGATACTGTGATAATTCCCTGACTGTGTTAATAAAACAAACATTTTATTGGTATATTCCATCTTGTTATATATAACTACTCCTCCCCCTTTATCTGGTTTCATTATAAGAATTTTGTGATCTCCTTTTAGGTTTTTTAATACTTCCCTTTCTTCTAATGTCAAGTTTTCGTGTATTTTTCTCCCTTTGTTTTTATTCTTAAGTCTATATATATCCTTTAAGACTTGTTTTTCATACAAGTCAACTCTAAGGTTTGTAGGTGGAACATAGATACTTTTTTTCTTTAACTTGTTTTCCCTGTTAACAATCTCCTGTGGTCTATCACTGTTCTTGTCCTGAAACAAAATGGATAAATTTAGCTTCCTCGTAAACAATTTGACTTCACATAAATGGTCCACTAACCTAAACTGGGGTGTTGGTATATACTTCATACCCTTAGATAGTAGGTCAAAGTGTGCCCTGTTTACTTTAAAATTGGAATAATTGTACATTTTAAAGTTGTTGTAACTGTGAGTTACTCCTTCTACAACTATTTCATTGTTATTAATCACTTCAACCCTTCTTTCCATTGGTTTCAGTAATGGTTCCTTTCCTTGTATGTGTCTCTGTATTTTTCCCTCTGATGATTCACTGGGTATTGTTTCCCTATGACTGTTGTTTGTTTCTTTTTCCAATATTGCGGGTTCCACCCTCTCTGAAAATTTTGTCTATAATTTCTGTTGTTAACATATCCTGTACCTCTATCATTAGCTGTTCTGTACTTTCCTCTGTTGTTTACTTCATCATTTATTTTTTGTTTATCAACATCCTTCTCTTTTTCTAGTTCCATTTCTTTCCATATATATGCCTTGTTTTCCTTATATTGGGTCATATCCCTAGATATTTTTTTGCATTTTCTCTCATATCCTGTCCGTGTCTTTTTTTCCACTACCTGAAATTGTTTATTATATAAACTTTCCCATTGTTGGAATAACAAGTCACTAACTATTCTATGATTTAATTCCTCAACCTCTTTTATTAAATTTGATAATTTTTCATCACTGAATTTTATCAATAAATTCATGTACCTGTATCCAAATTCATTAAATAGCTGACTAAATTCATTTCTACTACAACTAGTAGTTTCTAACCCTATAGGTTGTTTAAAGAAACGTAATCCCATTGGTACTATTTTCAATGTCAAGCATTTATATAGATAGGCATTGTCCATCTTAATACTGCTCATTACACTCATTTTTTTCCCCAACAAATAAATCTAATCTCCTAATGTACAGTTTTTGGGAATTTTAGTGTTGTTATATTGCTTTGTTTTATCATAATTATCAAAGTCACAATTGTGGGCGAAAAAAGTTTGTAATTGTTCATTGTTGTAATCAGCATGATTGGTTGCTGCATCTACTTGATCACTTGTACCTATGGGTATGTTAGAGGGTAATTGTGATGGAACAGTACCTTTTGTTTTGTTAGTGGTCTTCCCCACTATGTTGGAATATGTCCTCCCTGAAATGGCCCTTTTGGGCTTGGTTCCTATTCGTTGAGCTTCTTCATCTGCTTCATAATCATATAACGAAAAATCAAATGTAAACCCCGTAGAGTTCAGTTTGAAACTATCACATAACTGGCTTGGAAATTGTAACTCAGATAAATCTATGTCACAATTTCTGTCTGTTCCTGCTGCATATCTTCCTTGTCCATTAGGTATCTCCAAACTAGTCGATGCATCACTACCTTTGGATGTCCCGTTCCATATACACCGGAGTGGATCTGCAGAGACCGCTGTTTTGACCTTATTCGCATTGCTTTGCTCCCCCTCCGTGCTGATGGTTACACAGTTTGATTTCTCCTTAGGGTAGTCTATAGGGACTACACCTGCTTTGTTGTTAATGCTGCTTAGCTCCCCCTCTTCTCTAAAAATTCCATTCTGAAATCTTTTTAACGGTGTCCTCATACCGTTGTGTATCTGGTCATTGTTGCGAGATTGTTCTCTATTCTCTGCTAATGGAGCTAATGCGGTGAATAGCTGTAAAAGTGTTTTAACTTCTCCCTTGAGTGCTGCCACTTCAGCCCGTAAATTTGCAATTCTTGTAGCAGTTTAGTTGCTTAATCTGTTTCTTGTAACTTTAAGTATTTTACATACAGAAATAGCTGTTTTATGCAACTGTTACATGAAATATGGGACATAAGTATTTCCTACAATCACAGGACATTTTCCATTGTATTATATTTGGTCTGGACACAACTGCCCAAAAAGGGACTGTCCCTCACAAGGTGGGGCAGGTGGTAACCCTACCTACATCTGCTTTAAAGCACCTTAAGCATCCTATATCCGACTGCCACTATGCAAATGTGTAAGGTATATATTCCCGATAATGCACGTGGGGAGACGTGCATCACGGTCAGGTGTTTAATCCTGGTCATAGTTTCTGCAGGACCTGCTGGAGGCTGAACAGTCTTGTGGACAAATACTGCTCATACAACTTGTGTCCAGATGTATACAGGACTGGACATCGTGTTGTGATACCAAGTCTAATGTTTAGAACAGATACATATCCCATGAGGGATATCCAAAAATTGTGGGGACCGATGACCTTCTTTGCTTTATGGCTATAAGGTAGGGTTATACATGCAAGGGATACATAGTTTGCAATCCTGAGACTGCCTAGGGTGAGACTGCCTACTAGATATGGGTAGGGGTCACTATGTGCAGATATGGCTGCGCCTATCTAGCAGCCCGAGTATGGGTGGTTTTGGTGGACATTCAGGAAGGGGGGGGTGGTGTGCTGTGAACGGGATGATGGGTATTCAATTATGTATCCAGGTGTGTTGGGGTTGGATGGCTGAATTCAGGCTAGACCATTATGTGGGTATGTGCCGGTAACATTTCTGTACGTGTATTGCACTTCTTAATGTTCACATGTTTGTGGGATTGTATTGCAGATTTGTATATTTGTTCTTTGGTTATCCTCCTGATTCACCCACTGCTCCCTCGTAGACCTATTGTGCATCCAACCCAGTCTCCCCATTGGTGAATTATTACATTACCCGTCACCCCCCACCCTCATATTCCACAGACACCATTCATCCCTTCTATAGTTGATGGCCCATGGCACAGTCAGCAGAACACATTGCGTAGACTACATATCTCTGAGACCAATATGGTTGTGAGGATTACCCTAGCATTTCTGATCATCCACATGCTGTACTTCACACATATAGGTACATATAGGTACACGCAAACACTTATCTTTCATGACATGGTAGGTAGACTCAGGTAATACCCGACTTGGATCGCGAATGGGCAGATATTGAGTGAATGCTCTGATCATTGGTAGGGTTGCCACCTTTTCATATGACCTGGATGGGACATTTTTGGGACACACATCAGAATTTACAGGCCAACACATACCCACAGTCATTACAAAGGATAGTACTTTAGTTTTATGCCTACATATAAGCCTTTATTGTTGTAGCAGTGTAGTTGCTTATTCTGTTTCGTTTACTTGCTTATTCTGTTTCTTGTAACATTTAGGTATGTTATATATGGACATAAGTATTGTATGGGACTATTACATAAAATATGGGACATAATTATGTCCTACTGTCGCAGGACATTTCACATTTATAATGGTTTTGGTATGGACACACCTGCCTAGAGGGGGACTGTCCCTCACAATGTAGGTCAGGTGGTAACCCAAACCATTGGGCTAGGCTTAGCAATTGGCGGCGAGCTAACACGATGTGTTTCGCTTCCACTTGGTATAACTAACAACACTACAATGGAATACGGGCACGGGGTTTTAAATATCATTTGTTCGAGGGACGGGGACTCAATATTCAGCTATGTGCCTTTGTGTTTACTTCTTATTGTGGTGTTCACAAAATGTCTTGTATGCTTTGAAAGCATTTCACTATCCACAGACACTGACAGGAGTGATTACTATTAGCGGCAGGCTGTACGAGTCAGCATTTTAGGTTGTGTGTATGCAGCCGACATGTTCACGCCTCCGTGCAGTGCTTGGACACCCCCCCTGCACTTGTACACGTTTCCTATGCACATGGCCGTTACGGCAGCTCACCTTTATTAATATGCACTGTGTTATCTGAGAGCATTAATCATAAAAATGTGCATAGTTATATTTGAAAGAAGATATAGGCTGACAGATGCTGTGCTCAATGAATGTTCAACAGAGAGCTTTTATTTATTTATTTTATTTTATTTATCTATTTACACTTCCTCAATGGATTAGTTCCACTAGGCCAATGGCCTGTTTTCAGAGGAGATCAGAGGTGGTGTTCATACTGAATATAGGAAAATTTGGCGTATTCATACTGACTACAGGGAAATGTGGCTAGGACACCAGGGCACTTCTTCTCTTTTTTATAAGTGCCATGGGATCTTTTACATTATCCTTAGCTACCCCATCTCAGGCAACTAAGACATTGGTTTAATGTCTCATCCAAGAAGGTCACACTCTGAAGTGCAGAACCATCCCCCCCCGCCCAAAAAAAAATTGTGTAAAGGGGTAAATCAAGCCTGAAAATGGGAACATTCCTCCAAAAATATGAACATAGTGAGCAGATGTAAATCAGGCCTGAAAATGGAAATGTTCCACCAAAACAGGGACAGTTGAGAGGTCTGTAAAATATTTTCTCTGACATTAGTTATTCAATTGAAGAGAAGAGAACCAGTGTTGTGCTTTTTTCTGATGCTGCTATATACTGTCAGTAGAATTTGCCATGGATCAATACTCAGATTGTTTTATTCTTTTTCTGCTTGAAATTACCCAGATGGATAATTAGGTATGGTAAGGTTTTTAATTCCTATTCATCAATTATCACATTTTTCTGTTTTTTTTTCTGGCTGTATAAGATTTGATGCCATCTTCTGAAATGTTTGTAAGTCTGCTGAAGGTTCTTGTCCATGACTTAGGAAAAACTTGTCTTGCTGCTATTTTTGGCTCCTCCCAGCTGAATATCAGCTGCACTCAGTTCCTTTCCTTGTCCACCAGATTTTCAAGGCCTCCCTTAGCCACCTCCAGGCTAAACCCCAACCCATGTCCAGAGCTGGTGAGGAGATGGAAGGGATTTAATCTATGTTCCCCCACATGCACTCAGTAACATGTTGTGGGTGGGAGATTAATGGGCATTAGCGCTTAACCACTCTTCACTTCCACAAGGGGCTAATATCAACAGGAAACCTCACCTACCATCAGGCACCACTGTGTGGTTGTTTTCCCAGTCTACACAAGGGAAATTGAACTGAGCCAGTATTCTATGAGAACATACCTCCCTCTCCTGTCCTGAAGGATGGGTACACTCATCCTCCTCCCCCATCACTGTCTCAGATGCTTAAGCCACTAATTGTATCTGGGCCATTTGGGCAGTAGACAGGGCTTTATTCCTGTATGCTATGGCTCTGGCTAAGTGACTGAAACTTTTGTGTTGATCTCATCAGTGAAATACATTCAGCCTGCTTGCAAAAAGATCTGAGATGTCTGATATGAATATAATGGACAGGGGAGAGCTGCTTTCTGAGAACACTCTTCTTTAAACAGACAATACTTCCAGCAAGACATCTCATTCTGGTCCCTTGGGATGATGTTAATTGTCCAGGTCATTATCCACTTAAATAATGTTTGACTCATTCCTGTTTTTCACTATATGTAGGCAAATCAGAAGCTTGTCTGAGGTCTGAATAGGCTATTTTGTTCACTCTTACAGAGGCTCAACATCTTAGCTACAAAAAATTGGAAATCCATAAGGCATGGGTTCTGATTAGAATACCCATGCTGTCAAGAGTTGCGTTATGGATTTCAGGTAATCAGTAAGTTTAAGTCTGAGGGCAAATACTATCATCATGGATAGTACAGAAGGTAGAGAGTGATTTGCATACAGTTTAGGGGAATTCTTTGAGTCCTTTTTTGCATGGGAAGATGAGCATTAATGTAGAGCATTATTCCTTGCCAGTGCATTTGTGTAGCTCACAGAATGTTACGGTGGTACTATAGTTTACAGCTATTGCTGCAATAACATTCTGTAAGAGTCTGGAAGATTTTTTTTTTTATTTCTGTTTGTAACCCTCCCACTGTCCATTAAAAAAATAAAAAAAATAGTTTTTGAGAATGTGAAAATATGTAGCACTTTTCTTTACAAAGGGAACTAAAAATTAATCTATCTGGTACTTTATTGAAAAAACACTTCTTTTACCGTGGTGTCCCTGGGACTCAGAGTTACTCCATTGTCTAACAGCAGTGCAGTGCAGGAAATTGCAATTATATGAGAAACAAGATTTTGTGTATCGACATCCCTTGGCATTCTTGAACCATAGTAATTCAAGGTCCAGTGTTCTAAATAATCACTGAGGGATGAATAGCTCTTCTGTTAGCTTACACATAATAATATCCACACATGATTAAAGCTGTAGGGATATATTTATGGGCAAATCAAAGTGTTTATTACCTCAAAGGTGATTTGAAGTTTTAAGGTATAAAGATTTCTGGCTGGATCTTTCTTTTTAATTTGAAGGGGTCCCAGGAGATGTAATTTTTCATTACATTGAAAATAAGACTTCCTAATAGTCAACAGATCAGGCTGTAACACTTCTCAGGGAAACCTAGATTGTGATTCAGTGCAATGGCAGGCAAGAAGACTGTCTTTTTAAATTCTGTAAATAACCTGCATTTCTTTGGTGGGTCATATAATATCTACTTGTATTACTAATGTTTAAAGTCCCTCCCTTCCATTTTTCCTTGTGCACATCAAAAATGAGTTGAATTGCTTGTGTGTGCGTGTGTGTGTGTGTGTGTGTGTGTGTGTGTGTGTGTGTGTGTGTGTGTGCTTGCATACATGCGTCTGCATGTACAATTGTGTGGTGTGTGTTTGTGTCTTGGGAGGCTTATACCTGAATTAGATCTCATAATGCTTTTGTGAGAAGTTGCACTTGAACAATATTGTAGAGTCCTTTAGGACAAGTAAACAACTTTATGTAATAGCCTGCAGGCTAAGTACAGTTATGTCTACTCAGTAACACAGCAGCATACAGAGGCCCTTTTGATGAATGAGATGGAGAAGATGCTAAGAAGAGAGTATCATCCTTGTTAAAATCTCTAGAATTTTTTTTTTTTTTTGTTTTTGCTGTTTAGGATTTGGCCATGTATCAAAAAGTCTTTGATACATGGCATTCTGTCATGGCTTTATTTACAATCACAGCCTTATAGACAGTAGTGACAGGATGTTTAAAAAGGAAAAAAAAATATAGAGCAGCACATTCTCACAGCACATGCTGTGAATAAAAACAGGAACTGCTGTACATCATTTCTCCCAGGGGATGATACAGTCTTTAACTTGACTCATGACCTATGGAATGGTTTGCATAGCAGTTCTTTTATCCTTCTACTGAATTATGAATTTAGTTGAAACTTACTCTTTATCGGGCAGGTTTATATTTTCCCCCTTACACCTTAATTTCAGTAAGCTTGCAAATCTCTGCACCTTTTTAAGCTGTTTACATTATGTACTTAAAAAAGTAAAATCTTTGTTCCTTTTTTAATAGGAATAGTTATCTGTTTGCGCTTAATGACATTTAATTAAATGACACAAATTAGCATCACATTTATATGCAAGAAGCACAGATCAGAGGTTCAAAATACAAGTGAGCATTCCATTCCTGGATGAAGGGAAACAGGACAACACACAGCACTCTCACCTTTGGTGCAGAAGGCTGTGGGTTCTGTTCCTACACCAGATAGATTGATTGTTGACACTGTGATATAGCATAAGGGAGTGCTGCATTTGAGCGTATCATTAAGGGGGAAGAGGTTGGCATAACAGTTAAGGTCCTTACCTGATATAAATAAGGTGCAAGGGTTGAGTCTGATCTCAGGCTTATAATAGTCTGATAATACTAGCCTAGTGTTTGCATATGTGAAGGCCATCTGACTGCAGTTAGGCTGTATAGCAACCAATCTGTGTTACTGTCTTTCTGTTCTTATACCTAGTTTTCCTGTCTGTTTCTGCCTGTCTACCAGGCTGTGTGTCTCTCTGTCATAAAACAACTACTCTATATATTTATCTGTCTATTGGTCTGCCTATGTGTCTAGCCATCTACCTACCAGTCTGTTGTCTGTCCATCTATCTATCCATATACATTTCTGATTTATATTCCTGGCTACTTTCTTCTTTGCCTTTCAGCTTCTTTATTTTTCTGCCTAAGAGTCAGTATTTTCTAGGTTTTTTTTCTGACAATTGTTTAGATTTGTATTGCTTACGATTCACTATTGTTGATGTTGTGTAGAGATTTGTTTGATTGATACCCACTTACATAACTCACACTCCCTCTGACATTTTCAAGTTTTTCCACATCAGTAACTTTAGTAACTTTTGTTTCTGCAGTATCAGTGTATCGTAAGCCTAGCCATTCCTAGTAAAATTTGATAGGAATTGGTTCCCAATCATTTTTTGTGTGTTTGTTTGTGTGTGTGTATGTGTATGTGTGTGCACATAGATGCCATGGAATTCTTTTGTAGCTCCTCATCCACTAATCTAAGTTTCACTGGATGTGTAACAAGTCCATAGTGCTGGATTAGAGGATGCTTTGTAGGTCAGGCATAGGTCACCTCTCAGGAGCCTTTAGGAGATGGACTATAAGGACAATGGTTTGAGGTGGTCTGTATAAAACTTGTTTTTCATGTCATGTATTCCTTTTGTGAGAAATCTCTGAGGACATTCCAGTTGTTGCCTATGCCTTTATGGGAACATTCTGAAGGAGGAATTGTGCTCAATGATTGGTCCTATGAGAGCAGAGTACAACTGAATGATGACATTTTTGGATTTAGATGCTATATTCCTGCTTATAAGTTATGAAACATGGAACGATTTCCTCATTACAGTAGACACATGATAGGCAAATACCAAATCACTGTCTACATGCATTCCCAAACTCCTGACTACAGAGTCTATTCGTATTGGTGTACTAGCTTGCTGAGGTGGCCATCTTTCTAAAAGATACTATGACTCTAGCATCAGTTATTAGTTTACATCAGGCCTTCTTGGAGGGTATATGTGTCTTGGGGGGATTAACTTCACCCAATTTGCAATTATATGATCCTATCATCTGCAGACTTGGTCAGCCAGAGACCATTGATGTCAGCTCTGACTTTAGTGATGTAGATGCCTAACAGGAGCGATTGCACCACTGAGCCATGAAGCACCTCACTAGTAACTGACCTTTTTTTGGAGGACGAACCCCCCCCCCCACTCTAACATTTTGGGTCCTCTCTGTAAGCTAGCTAGATATCCAGTATGTGAGGTAGGGGTTAAGTCCTAGTTTGGTGAGTTTGTCTACAATCCCCAAGTGGGGTATTGTATCAGATGCCTTGGACAGGTTGAAGCAGTCAGTATGCATCATTTTCTTCTTATCCATTACTTTGGTGACCTTCTTGAAGAAATCCACCAGGTTGAGCAGACAAGACCTGCCCTTGTAAACCTGGACTGTTTTGGGTCCAATGTTTCCACACTATGTATGTCGACATTTACGATATTCATGATTATTCTCTCCATAGCTTTGCATATCAGGCTAGTCAGGCTTATGGGTCAATAATTCTCCAGGCCCATTGATGGGCTGCTCTTGTCCAGAGAGACCACCATTGCAGTCCTTTATTCATTTGGCATAAAGACTCTTTGGAGGCTGTTATTAAATAGTGCTTCTTGTGGTCCCTATAGTTCATCTTTCATGCTATTAAGAAGGCATCTTGGGATATTATGAGGACACACTAATGCAGTGTTCTTGGTCTTGGATTGTGCCTTAAGCACCTGCTGTCTAGTGATAGTTGGTGTAGTTGTGGATAACAGTAGGGGGTAACACTGGAGCAAAATGTGTTGGCCATTAGGTTTGCTATATCTTCCTGATCAATATAGGTGGTGCCATTTACAATTAATTTGGTACATTGCTGCGTATTACCTTTGAGGTTATGGACATACCTCAAGAAACCTTTCTGATTGTCCTTGGTCTGAGAGGGTAATTTTACCTCAGATTTGGCTTTGGTGGATTTTATTAGTCCCCTGAGTTGCTTGTTTAGGCTGAGGAGTGATTTTGTACCTTGCTGGCCATTGCACCTCATAACTTTTATGAATTTTTTGTTGTGCTATACAACTTACTGATGCTGGAATTCCACCAGGGTGACTTGTTTTGAGTTGGTCCTGTGCTTAATGTGGGAAGGTACAACTGTCTCTATGTAGATCTTAGTGTGATTAGTAAGAGTTTTTGTGAATGATTCTACATAAGCAGTGGTATTCTCAGAATTTGGGGGGCTTGCAATTTTTCCAGGTTTTCTCTTAGTAGAAGGAAGTTTTCCCTAGAATAATTCCTAAAAGTTCTAGGGTTAGTCAGTGTATTTACTTTTATCTTTACTTAAAAGTAGAAAGCCTTATGGTCTGGACTGACTAACAAGAACGTTACACTAGGGAGGGTGCAACATTCCACCATGTCTGTGAAGACCATGTCAAGGATATTTGTGGCCCTAGTGGGTGTACAGACTGACTGGCTCAAGCTGCTTGCATTTACAAAGTCGAGGAATCTTTGGGTCTGCATCAGTGGCGGCTGGTGACTTCAAATCACAGGGGGGCTGCAGGAGACAGCTGACTGGGTGGGGTCAAGGGAAGGGGTGTGGTCAACCATAAAGGGGAGGAGCTATGCACAAAACCACAAAAAACTAACTTTAATTAAAATACGCTGCCCTGGGTGGCAAACCATCATTATGAAAGTCCAATCAAGACAAAAGTAAGTGTAGAAGAATAAAAATATTTCAATGTATTGGCTGCATGACAGCTTACTTAATATCTAGATGGAAACAAAAGGTTGTGAGGCATGAAAAAATAAATTACTTTTTAAATACATTACTGGAATGCCAGTCAAAATCAAGTATAAGAAAAACCAGAAGCACTCAACTCAAACCACTTCTCCTTGCACTGCAGTTCTAATTATAATATATTCAGCTTTATTAAAGTACCAAGTAACATGCTGAAAGTAGAAATCTATGTGATGCCCCCACTTGTAAAAATGTTTCTTATCCAAAAAGACCTGCTGCCTGACAACTTGTTTCATGGGGAAAACATGATAAAAGTAAAAATGAAAAGCAAACAAGAAACAAGCTCAAGATACATTGCTTAAAGGATTACTGTACAGGTTATGGACCACACATGATTGGCATTCTGTTTAGTTTATGGGTAAAGTCTGTAGAGATGACTGGAAGTCTCCAACAAGTGTAATGAGCTTTTTAAAATAATGGAATCCTGTCCTTTAATACCCAAGGCTTATACATTATCTAGTCAAGTATTCTCTGCATGGCAACAACAGAAAGGCTTTCAATGTTGGCAATTCTTTAACAGTATGCTTATTAAAGCTTACTTGCATCTTACGATGTCAGACAAGCTTACCTTATGGTCATTAAAGCATTGCTACTTAAACACAGAGCAACAGGCACTTTGAGTAATAAGCATAAATCAACAGTACAAAAATATGACAGAAACCAGACCATTCTGCAAAATCAAGGACAGATGAAAAGCCACTGTAGTACTTATGCAGTGTGTCCTCCCCATCCATGGTAGATACAACTACTCCTTGCCTTGCTTGGACACATCCAGAGTCACTACATGGGGGAGTGGAGTGCAACAAGCATGTCACAATTTGAAATCACTCTGGCTGACTGTGATGGCCCTGACACATTTGTCATACCTCTCAACCTCAAGAGCAAGAAATCTGGACAAAGCCATACACAGAAGTGGGACAAAGGCCCAACAATAAGGACAATTTTTAAATATTGCTCTAATAAACTTAGAAAGATAATAGAATAGGTCTTGCATTAGTATGAATTTTCTGAAGGGTATAAAATCTGAAACTCAAATGTCTGTCATTTTCTAACTTCAGTCTTTAGTGATTTGTCACTAATTTGCCAAAAAACACAATTTTATGAAAAATGGACCAAAAATGTGATGCAAAAATATAAAATAGACACACAATACACTGCTACCTGTCAAAGAAAAGACACTTTAATATTAGTACTGCTACCTTGAGCAGCTGACAAAATAAAAAAATCTACATGCATTTCAAGTAATCTATAACTTTGATTATTACAGTTATTTCTTAATTGTAAACCCTCCATGTTTTCTTCCAAAATTGCTATTTTGCGGAGGGATTATTAGGGGGAAGAGCAACATTTTGAGCCAAAAATTGGGGACAGTTGAGAGGTTGGCTATGCCTAATTCTATAAAGCAATTTATTTGCATGTACCTCTCAACCTCTTAATGCAGTAAATCTGAACAAGGCCAAATATATTGGGGGCACATATAAACAGTACTAAAAATTGCTCTTGTATAAATTGAGACAGTTGATAGAACAGCTCTTACTTTAACTTGCATTTTTCTGAAGGTTATGAAGTCTGAAACTTATTATTTAGTGACTTCTGGCAAATCATTTAGGAATTAAAACTACACATTTTATGAACAACAAACCAAAAATAAGAAGCAAAAATCTATTCATTTTTTGAAAATCTGGACAGTTGGGAGGTATAGTTCAGCTGGGCCTGTCTGAGTTTGCTGCCCTTCCCCCCAACAAAATAATGGTTGAATGGAGCCTCTGCAGCCATTCCAATGAACCATTACTTGGCTATTTCACTCCATTTACCATAAACACTAATGTGCATACTGCTTTACTTCTATGATGAGTTGGACTTCATTTGAAAGTTTTATTTTGTATTTTACAGCACAAACACTAAGTCATCTGTTAAACAAAGCAATGCAGTCTCACAATGAAAACTTAGCATTAAAACTTCTCTGCTCTTGAAACTCACATTCATTGAAACAGCATTGAAACCCACATTCAAAGAAAATACATTTTGCCAGTGGCAGGTAAAGATTAATTTTGGGCTGTTTTCGAATCATAGGCCCCTTGCATATGAAACATACATGCGCTCTTTGATACACCTTCCTCATTGTACTAAAATTATATTCCTTGTACAATACAGTACACTTGTTAGAGGGTGTTTTAAATTTGTTTTGAACATTTTTCCAGTAAGCAATGAAACAAACCATATGCACCCATAATGGCAAAACTGCCCAGTTGAGAACATTTATCATAAAAAAGTCTACTCAGACTTCCACAGTCCACCATTATTAGTAAATATACACAATTCTACAGTCCACCATTATTAGTAAATATGCACAATTCCACAGTCCACCATTATTAGTAAATATGCACAATTCTACAGTCCACAATTATCAGTAAATATGCGCAATTCTACAGTCCACCTTTATCAGTAAATATGCACAATTATACAGTACATTATCAGTAAATATGCACAATCTCTGAAGTAACTCATCTAAATAATTCCACATTAAAGAAATCTGTAACTAATGAAGCGGTTGCTGCTAGCAATCACCTTTATATTTCATGCTTTCATCGAAAAATAAAGTGTCTGTTGCCCCTCAGGAATAAATTGCCTATATTACATTAAAAACATGATAAGCTAGTAATAATATTGCAAGAGGAAATGGATGGCAAACTGATAACGAACTCATAGCTAGTATCTTCACCAAGGAGAACATTCTCAGTACGGCATCATCCACTCCTTGTGGGAGTAGAACCCACAGCCTTCTGCATCAAAAGCAAGTACACAACCTGTTGTGCTATAGTATTAACTAGGCAAAGCACTAAACTTCTATTCCCCTGCAGCTCTCAGCTCCTTGTAAAATCTGCTCAATACTCAACTGCATCTCAACTTCGCAGCTCAAGAAAACTGGAAAAAGCCAAAATGTATTAAAGCCCAAAAACAGGGACACATTATACATTGCTTGTATAATCTTGGAAAGTTGCTAGAATAAAATGTTGTGTTGCCACCATATATTTTACTGCCAAGGTCCCTGAGCAAAACAGCCAGAGTAACATACCACTATGCCACATCAGCTGCTTTGTAAAGAGAGGAAGACTGAAACTTAAATGGCTATCATTTAGTGAATTCAGTTCTCACCATAGCTGTCAACCTCTTAGTACAAAACACCTGGACAAACCCAGTAATGAGGGAATACAGCCCTCAAACATATTCAGTGAATTCAGTTCTTGCCATAGCTGTCAACCTTAGCACAAAAACCTGGACAAGCCAATAATGGGGAATACAGTCCCAAAATAGGGACAAATTTAAAATATTCATCTTATAAACTTAGAAAATTGCTAAAAAAAAGGTTGTGCTACTATGTATTCTGAAGAACATGAAGTTTGAAATTCAAATGCCGGTCAATTTTACTGCGGACAGAACAAAAACTATTTTCAGCAGAGACGCAGGGATTAATACTGCAGACACGTCTTTGTAAAATGGCAGGGCACCAGAGCAAATCCACACAAACACAGGGAGGAGATGCAGACAGAAGCCACCCCAACCAAGAATCAAACCAGAAGACCTATAGCTGTGAGGCAGCAATACTACCACTGCACCATCAATTATGCAAGGAATTGCACATTCAGAAACCTGAAGTCTGAAATTCAAATGCATGTCAACTTTACTGCGGACAGAACAAAAACAATTTTCAGCAGAGACGCAGGGATTAAAACTGCAGACACATCTTTGTAAAATGGCAGGGCACCAGAGCAAACCCACACAAACACAGGAAGGAGATGCAGACTCCACACAGAAGCCACCCCAACCAAGAAAACCTATAGCTGTGAGGCAACAATACTACCACTGCACCATCAATTATGCAAGGAATTAAACATTCAGAAACCTGAAGTCTGAAATTCAAATGCCTGTCAATTTTACTGTGGACAGAACAAAAACAATTTTCAGCAGAGACACAGGGATTAAAACTGCAGACACGTCTTTGTAAAATGGCAGGGCACCAGAGCAAATCCACACAAACACAGGGAAGAGATGCAGGCTCCACACAGAAGCCACCCCAACCAAGAATCAAACCAGAAAACCTATAGCTGCAAGGCAACAATACTACCACTGCACCATCAAATATGCAAGGAATTAAACATTCAGAAACCCTTAAGTCTGAAATTCAAATGCCTGTCAATTTTATTTAACATTTTTTAATCAGGACAGTCTGACTTGGAACAAAAAAACAATTTTCAGCAGAGGCCCAGGAAGAAATAATGCAGACATGTCTTTGTAACATGGGAGGACACAAAAGCAAACCCACACAGACACAGGGAGAAGATACAGACCCCACAAAGAAGGAACCCCAGCCAAGCATCAAACCCAAGAACCTGCAGCTGTGAGGCAACAATGCTACTACTACACCATCAAATATCAAGCGTTGCAACATTTACAAACCACAGATATTATGAGGAACAGATCAGATCGAATATGAGGCAAAAATCTGCAATTTATTTACAAATGGTGGTGGGTAGGGAACTCAAGTCCTCAACACCTGCATCAGCCCAATGCCACGAGCCACCCCTGGTCTGCATGTTACTAATCATGTACGAGTCCCAGTTCATTTTAGGGTGCCTAAGATCACCTGCACGTAAGGTTTAGGTTGAATGGGGAGCATCTCTAGTATAATGAAGTATACATTATGGATTTTCTGACTTATGAAGGAAGACCTGTTGCTTGCAAGGACATGGCATGGGACTTTATGTAAGTTAATTTGGATGTGGAAAAGCTCAAGTGTGTCATACTGATGGACCAGCCTAGAGATGTGTTTGCTTTTAATGTAAATAGAGATACCTGCACTTTTTGTCCCTTCCTGTGCAATAGTTGATTAAATGTGTGGAAGGCATTATAACCCTTCCCTGCCTGGGTGCTCACCATGTCTTAGTAACTACACAGACATCTACATTCTCCAAGGTGAGAAGATCTTGCAGGGAGTGTAGTTTCTTGTTTGGAATAGTGGCACTGAGCATTATCACCTTCAAATTTTCCTGGGCTGACTTACCTATGTCGGTAGGTAGGTTTATCAGGTTGGCAATGCCTAAAAAAGGCAGTGTTGTGGTGCACAAGATTTTAGCCAATATTCAGAATCCTAGAAGGGACAGTTGCAGGCCATCCTTGGCAAAGCAGCATGGTGTGTCGACTATATCCTTGCAGGCTGACACATTTTGTACCCCTTTCGAACAACACCATACTCTAAACCATTTGATAAAGTGAATTATTTTCTGTTTGTTTTGTGGAATCATCCTTGGAGAAGGTAGGAGGCTTAATGTGAGGCATATAATAGCCTGAGTCACGTAGTCCAAGAGCTCCATCAGATCTCACTTCACCTTGTCCTGGAAGGTACGTCTCAGGTAATTTATGTCTACAAGGGCTCATACTGGTACTTGTGCATCAGTGAGCTAAGTGCATATGTGGTCTAATGGATTCTGGCCCCTGACAGACAACTGACAGTGACTATTCTATGTGTCTCACAGTGGAGTCTCCTATGGCTAAAATATTGGGTTATGTGTTTGTTTGCCTTATGGGCATAGAAGCTGAGACACCATGGGATGTGACAGTGTGTTTTATGTTGGATGTTTATTTTCCAGAATGTTCTTGAGGTTGCTAAGGATACTTTTTGTTTTGTTCAATGTCTGGGAGGTCTTTGTGGTTTAGGGAGATTACATTTAAGAGTCTCTGCATATGTCAACCTATGTGTCTGGTCCATAATATGTGAGGTGGGTGTATTGTGTATGCTACTGACAACATGTTTGTCATTATAAGTGCTTGGATGTGAGAGCCTTGCCTCCAGTGACATTATGTAACTGCATCACTCACACACTGTATCCATTTGTTTAAGAATTGTTTGTCAGTAAACATGAGACAATTGCTACATTACCTCAAGATGCCTCACTCTATTTTATCAGTTATGAGTATGTATCTGACAGACAACTTACTAGAATTTAATAGAGCCTGGCTGCCCTCACAATGGCCAAGAACACAGCCTCAATGGGACCTAATAATATCCAGTGATGCCTCCTGAATAGCCTAAAATATGATCTATTAGGGCCATGGGAGTCACTACTTAACTATAGTCTCAGAACAGGTTTTGTGCCATGAGAATGGAGGACTGCAGTGGTCATCCTGGAAACTATAGCCTGATTAGTCTGACTAGCTTCATATGGAAAACCATGAAATGAATTATCATGGAAATGATCAACAGAGACATAGAAAAACTTCAGACACTGGACCCGACCCATTTTGGTTTTGTCAAGGGAAGGTCATGCCTACTAAACCTGGTGGACTTCTTTGAGAAGATCACCAAGGCAATGGATGAGGGTAGAATTGTGCATACTGCCTACCTTGACCTGGCATTTGACAAAATACCACACTCAGGCATTGTAAACAAACTTACTTAATTGGGCATAACCCCCTATATAACATGCTGGATAGCCAGCTGGCTCAGAGATAGGATCTAAAAAGTTAGGATTGATAAAACCTCACTCCACAAAGAGAATGTTCACCAGTGGAATACCTGCTCCTCTTTGACATATACTTCCCAGAACTCTTAGTCAAGTTTAAGGACCTCTGGCTGACTAAGTTTGCAAATTATTGCAAGTTAGGAGCAGTCACAGAATCCCCTAAGACCCTAACATCTTACAACAGGATCTAACAAAGACAAATGACTGGTGCCAAAGCCACAGTTTAAAACTCAATGCCAAGAAATGCATAACAGTACCTTTTGGTAAGGTGACTACACCTGGAAACTATATCATCAAAAAAAATCCCTAAGAATTGACCTATTAGTCAGGGATTTGGGTACTCATGTAGATAGTAACTTAGCCTTTGACCATGTGTCCAAGGAAGTAAGAAAATCATTCTATGTCACTCAGCTTGTAATTACAGGCATGCATCTAGGTCCTGAGAGGTCATTGCACCACTGCAGTCAGTCCTCATCAGACCCATTAATGCTCTCTCAGGAATTTATCTGACCAGACACCTACAGCAACTGGAACATCCACAAAGTTCCTTATAAAAAGAATACAGGGCATAAACACAATGTCCTATGCAGGTCACCATAAAGCCCTGGCTCTATACTCCATTTCCTACTGACTGTTGAGAGGCAACATATGCCTGGCATGCAAGGCATCCTTGGCTCCACCTCTGATGAAGCTTTTGCATATCTGCAAAATGAACAGCATCAGAACTACTAGATCTAAGGACCTGAATGTTGCTTGTGACATAAATAGGACATGTTGTAGAGACCAATATGTATGTCAGAGAATTTTGATTCTCTGTAATAGTCTCTCATCCATGTGAAACAGATTCCCTCTCTAACCCTATTCAAGAGTAACCTAGAACAGTGGATGGGAAATCGGAAATTCGCTGCTGGTGTGGTGCCCATATCTCTGATGGACAGAGACAGTCAGTAAATTATGTCCTAGCTAACATACATCTCTTATATAAATGTCTAAGTTACAAAAAATAGTGAGACATTTCTGGGTTTCACAGATATATAAAGGCCTTTGTGGCCGTTAACCTAGTATATGCCTATTAACCTATGAACTATAGTATCATGAAATAATTTCAACATATTCCTAGCAAATTGATAGTAGCTCTACAGTGCCAGATTCCAAATCCAGCTCTCTTCATTTCAGCAATAATCCTATTTTCAAGCAATAGATTTTGGTTAAATGTGGGGAATGCTGAATTTACCCATAATGGAATGGTCACACATGTTTTGGTAAAGTAAGACACCACAAGTTTATCCAAGACTCCCAACTATTTAGTGAGATTTATTACTATTATACAATTTTTATCTGAACACCAAACAGTTAATTTCATGTTTAAATGAATGAATTGCTCAGAATTACTTTTTTTGGTGATATTGTCATGCAATTTTCCACTAAAAGTCCTTAATGTGTTTACACATCAAATATTTCTGAGCATATCATACATTTGCATTTGTATTTGAATGGAAAGGCTGTTGGCCTAGATGACATACCAGTGGAAGCATGGAGGTGCTTAGGAGAAATGGTAGTGGAATTTTTAACCAGATTGTTTAATGAAATTTTGGAAAGTCAGAGGATGCCTGAGGAGTGGAGAAAAAGTGTTTTGGTACCTATCTTTAAGAATAAGGGTGATGTGCAGATCTGCAGTAACTACAGAGGGATAAAATTGATCAGTCACAGCTTGAAGATATGGGAAAGAGTAGTGGAAGCTAGGTTAAGAAGGGAGGTGATGATTAGTGATCAGCAGTATGGTTTCATGCCGGGAAAGAGCACTACAGATGCGATGTTTGCTCTGAGAGTGTTGATGGAGAAGTACAGAGAAGGTCAGAAGGAGTTGCATTGTGTTTTTGTAGACTTAGAGAAAGCGTATGGCAGGGTGCCTAGAGAGTTGTTGTGGTATTGTATGAGGAAGTCGGGAGTGGCTGAGAAGTATGTAAGAGTGGTACAAGATATGTACAAGAGTAGTGTGATAGAGGTGAGGACTGCGGTGGGAGTGACAGATACGTTTAAGGTGGAGGTGGGATTACATCAAGGATCAGCTCTGAGCCCTTTCTTATCTGCAATGGTAATGGACAGGTTGACAGAGGAGATCAGACAGGAGTCCCTGTGGACTATGATGTTTGCAGATGACATTGTGATCTGTAGTGATAGTAGGGAACAGGTGGAGGAGACCCTGGAGAGATGGAGATATGCTTTAGAGAGAAGAGGAATGAAGGTCAGCAGGACTAAGACAGAATATATATGTGTAAATGAGAAGGAGGACAGAGGAATGGTGAGGATGCAAGGAGTAGAGGTGGCGAAGGTGGATGAGTTTAAATACTTGGGATCAATAGTTTAGAGTAATGGTGAGTGTGGAAGAGAGGTGAAGAAGAAAGTACAGGCAGGATGGAGTGGATGGAGAAGAGCATCAGGAGTGATTTGTGACAGACGAGTACCAGTAAGAGTGAAAGGGAAGGTCTACAAGAGGGCAGTGAGACCAGCTATGTTATATGGATTGGAGACAGTGGCATTGACAAAAAGGCAGGAGTTTGAACTGGATGTGGCAGAGTTAAAGATGTTAAGATTTGCACTGGGTGTGACAAGGGTGGACAGGATTAGGGATATGTATATTAGAGGGTCAGCCCAGGTTGGAAGGTTTGGAGACAAAGCCAGAGATGCAATATTACGTTGGTTTGGACATGTGCTGAGGAGGGATGCTGAGTATATTGGGAAAAAGATGCTAAGGATGAAGCTACCAGGTAACAGGAAAAGAGGAAGGCCTAAGATAAGGTTTATGGATGTGGTGAGAGAGGACATGCAGGTGGTTGGTGTGACAGAGCAAGATGCAGAGGACAGGAAGAAATGGAAACAGATGATCCACTGTTGCAAACCCTAACGGGAAAGCCGAAAGAAGATGATGATTGTGTATGTTAAACAATAGACCTTTAACTGACAGTGAAACACCCTTAATGAGGATGTTATCAGCTCATGCATTTCAACAGGTATTGGAACCTCTTGGACAAGCTACAATAGAAAATAATGGTAAGCAATCAGGCTTAATAGCTGGAGCTCGTATATGGGTTACATCTGAAAATAGTCTGCCAGAACCAGCTGAAATTGTAGCTGTTGGTAAAGATGATGTAATTCTTATACTGCGGACAGGTCAGGAAAAATGGGAGCATGTCCCAGCATACAAATGTTATTTAAGGGAATGAGCACTAACATATTCTTTTTGTCTTTAGAAATATGAAAAGATCGTGGTGGAGTCCATTTGGTTGCAGGGAGAAAACCTCCCCATATCTGAAGAAATTATGCTATTTTGATGGAGGCAATTTTTGTTGCAACCACTTATATTATTACTTTTATGTTTTCCATTGAATATGTCATGGACACCTGCTTCACCAGCTGTACGTATGACCAAAATTGAATGGGGATGGAGAAAAAGTAATGCAAACCGAACACAAGGTAATTTTACGTGTGAAGCGAATGAAGGTTGTAGTACTGTAACTATAACAACTCCATCCAGTGCCATGATATGGAGAGTGAGAAGAGGACATGTCTATTTACAGTTGACCGGAAATAATACTGACATAACCATGACAACTGTAACAGACATAAAACATTGTGCATGTGACTCTGATACTACAACTAAAGAAAACTGGAAATTCTGCAAAAATGAAAGCACAACAAATCTTTTCAATGCCACAATTTCTATACAAAATACACAGGTACTATTTTGTATAAATGCAATAGTAATATATGGAAGAAACACTTGGGCATCACAATTAAATGTATTGCAAGAGCATTACATGATGCATACTGACCAGATTATACGAAAACCATCTACGTGTGTCAAAGTAGCACAACAATATCAAAAATATGTTGTCAATTTTAATCTCACTTTTCCTTCTTACCAGTGTCGATTTAAACAAGCATGGTATGACACTGTCTTAGAAGGAGTGGGTATAGGACTTGGAATATTAAACACTATTGATAATGAAGTTTTAAAGAGTAAGCTGCATAACGCAGGTTATAATATTGCACAAGCAATACAGTTACAGGCACAGTGGTTGCCTACTATTTGGAGTCCACAGAAAGAATATTTGGACTTTAACAAGGAATTTATTGAATAGTCCAATAGTAGCTTATATGCAAATTTTCAGTTTGATAAGAATGTGACTGTACTACTCAGATGGACAGAATGTAGTTTAAATCAAATTTTCCTCTTTGTATCATTACTTTTGATGTTATTAATAAGAACTGTATTCAAAACTGACTAGTAATAAAAAGGTCTTCCTCAAATTATTTCTTTCATAACCTCCTCTATCAATTCAGAGGGTACATTCTGTCAGTAAACATCTTACCAACAATATTCAGTTCCTCTAAAAATACGTTATCATTTGATATTAATCTTGACAGCCTAATCAGTTGTCTTTTCAGGACATTTATTTTCTGCTATGGTGGATAATAACTGTTATAATGTAACTTAGTAATAGTATATGTTTCCTTTGTATAAGTTGTTGTTTGTCTTTCGGCTTTTTCCCGGTAAGAGGTCGCCACAGCGGAACTCCGGTCCTCTGATTGACAGTAGATTTTTACGAAATGCCGAGGTGCCAGCTCAATGCCCAACCTTCAATGAAGGCACACCCATTTATGCACACATGTCTTTCGAATGCTACCCAACCATGGGGAGGACATGCAGACTCCACACAGAAGGCACTCCCAAGCAATGCCGAGAATTAGTAGATGAAAATCTTTTAGCACCCGTACTCCTGTAAGTCTTAACATCCAAAAAGCATATTTGATCTGCATTAAACTCTTTAAGGTGACCACATTTTTTCTTTAATAAATGAATAAATAATTAAAAGAATGAAATATAAAGACAGTGCGGGTAGTGTTTGGCACCTTATTTCTATTTTATTGTGTCAAAGAAACTGGTGGTATTGCCTTTGGCAGGGATTACCAGCTGCAGTGCGCTCAGCTATGAACTGCATATGGAATCAGAATAAGAGGAGAAGAGGCCATGTATGCATCTGGGGAATTATTTGGGAGAGAGGCTGTTCCACATTTGCTTCATGGGAAATCCAGGTACCAGTATGAGGACATGTTTAATAAGGCCGAAGGCAGAACAGATGTCTCTGTCCAAAGTTCAATGTCACTTATCAACTTGGGACATCAGTAGCACACCTTATATATGCTCTCTCATGTGTCAGTTATGCAAGCTAAACACCTATACAGAAAAAGGGAATAAAGGCAGTATATATGCAGATGCATGTTAGTTTAGATTAGCAAAATTTGCATCATAACAAAGTAGGTCTAGCCATAAAATCCTTGCTTAAGCAGACAAAATGGAGAGCAGAGTTGTCTCCTCTAGTCCATTGACAGATGTGTGCATAGCATATGTTAGGAACAGACGTATGTGATATACTGTTAGATGTGGAGTTAGACAATGAAGCAAAAAAGGGAGCTAAATGTCATATATTTGAGTGTGTTTGCATGTTTATGCATGCGTGAGTGTGTGTGTGTGTGTGTGTGTGTGTGTGTGTGTGTGTGTGTGTGTGTGTGTGTATGTGCGTGTGTACATGCATCTGTGCAGTTTGCAAACACAAGTATGTGTGGCTGTGTATGGGAGGAAGAGAGAGATGGAGAAAGAGAGAGAGTACATATACGTACATAGAAGAATTCTGGAAGGCTTTGCAAAGTCTGTGTACAAGAAATTCAACTTACCTAGAAAACCCTTTCCTAATTAGACTAAAAGACTAGTGGCAGGGCAGAACTGCATCAGTGATATGAGATGATCTGTGTTCTTTAAATAAGTTTGTACGTATTACTGTACTGCACAGCTGTTCTAAATGCAGGCTTGCAGTGGTGTACGTTCTATTTGGCATCATGATAAGGAAAACTATTGCGAACATGTTCTTCATAATATTCACTGCTGCAGTCATGACTCTCTTCGGAATTCCTACCAGCACAAGATCCAATGGCCAGCCTAACTTCTACATCTCTGTATAATCCCCAGCAGGCTCATTGGTCTCTCTCCCACCCGGATGTCAGAATGCCAGTGATACAAATGGAACATCATGCAGGGTCATCTTCAGTTCTTTCTTGCTCCAGTTTCAGAATACTGTATGTCACTGTTGTATCATCAGTTTGGCAGTTTGGTTTGCTTTCAGAGTTCAGTTAAGTATCCTGCTGTATAAAACGTTCGCCTCTGTTGTGTTATGTTTATTGCATGCAAGTCTATATTATCTTTCACTGGACTTTATGTGTGATTCTGGGGAAGAATAAGTTGAGAATTGTATTGATTTTGGGAAACAAGCTGCACATAAAGGTATTTTTACAATGTGTATATTTTACTTTGGTATGAAACATGGCATGTTTGACAGTTCTGTTGTGCTGTTTCAGTCTTAATGTCTCTTGGACTGCTTACCCCTGAAGAGGTTACATTCTTGGTCTTAAACCATCATGGCATCAGTCAGATCCACTGTTGATCTACCTAAAAAGAGAAAGTATTCAGAGAAGTCCCTGAAAGCAAAGCACTTTGGGAGGCCAACAACAGTCTGTTGTTGGAAGTCCTCCTCAGGGCCTTGGACATGTCTGTCAGTGAAATATTTTTTGCAGCTTCCCTACCTAATGTCTGTTGTTGTCAATGCCTGTTGGACATCTTCTCCAGAGGCTACAAACTTTCAGATAATGGCTTATCCTCATGGGCTGAAACACAGTTACTGGTCACTTCTGAAACCCCCTCTGCAGAACTCAGGTTCTGACACCCAAATTTTGTTAACAAAGGTGAGGATGGTTTCTCCAGACCATTTATATGTGAAGATGTCTGCAGTGATCAATATTGAGGCCTTGGGCATCTGTCCATGACCTGAGTCTTCTAAGGTGGTCTCCATTTAATGGTCATTCTTAAAGGATGCCTACCAGCTTGCCTCATCATTCCTCACAGGGCTCTTTCCCCTGTCTACCTCCTACGCTTTCTCTCAGGATCTCTTCAGGATGGCCCAAGTTTTTGTAAATTTTTTGAAGTTCAGACAGCCAGCTCTAATTTGCTATGTGTGTCTGAGCTCCCTTCTTAGATAAAAAGAAAGCCTTTCACCAAGAATCTTCTGATATCTGTAACTCTGAGGTGGGTGAACTGACATATGTGGACCTAAGCTCTCTTCTCCCCTGTCCTATTATGAGTCTGACACTGAAGGCAACATATGATCTGCTTCACCCCAAAAAGGAGGATAAAGAATTTTATGTGTCTTTAGGTAGCTGCAGTGATTTTCTGGGTCTGCTTGAACATAAGCACTTAACCATTCTTCCAGTCAAAGAAGTACTGGGAAGTACCCTTGCTGATGCATCCTTGGAGCTAGATTTCTAACATTCTGCTCGTAGGAAGCCAGTTCCAGTTGCAGTGATAGTGAAGCAAAACGGCTGTTCAACAGCAGCTTATTTAACACCCCATCCTGATCATTACCTGTTCTGAAGTGTCACTCGAACAAGGACACTGATTGTTCTGTTTTTCTTAATGCCATTTCCAAAATTAACAATTAACAGCTGTAAACTGAGACTTAAAAGCAATATGACTGGACTATTGTCTCTTCTGTATACTTACAAAGCATGTGTCAAGGAGGTAAGGGAAATGGAATTTTCTGATTTGTACTTTCACACAGTTTGCCATTCAAGCATACAGCTTGCCATGACTCCCTTTTACACAGATCAAGGTAGCTACCCATCCTAGCATTAATAAGTAACTCGGGCATTGCGTAGCAATGTGTGTGTGACTGGTAAAGAAGAAACATCTGATGGCGAGGCAACTCTCTAAGGGAAGAAGTTGCATTGAAACTTAAAAGCCCCTCAGATCCATGAGGATGTTTATGGGGATACTGACAAGTGACTGGTTAAAAGCCCTTTCTAATGATAGGGTTTTACATTTGCACACATGCATGCAGTCATTGCAGCACATTCGTGTGTCTCTAGATGTGGATGATGTACAAAATAAAATGCTAAGATCCGTAATGTGATAGCATCTAGAATCAAAGTGTCCTGGTATAATGGGCAACTTATAAACGATGATCTGACCAAAAGATTAGCAGAGGTTGAATGTCTAAAACATTAAAACAATATTACATAAGTAACATTGCTGGCAAAATAGTGCTACTGAAGACTATCCAACCTGCACAGGAGCCGGTAGGTTACTTTCAAATGTTTGCAAGTCCAGCACCATGTCAGCTGATCACTCAAGTAGCTTCCTCTAACATTTATAAAAACTCAGTCAGAATCTCTTTAACAACAATGTCATACAATAGTTTTAAAGTGGCAATGGCTGTGTTACATACTAGCAATATATGTCAGCACTCTAGCAGCTTTATTCTACTTATCATCACATTTCCTCTCTGCGGTGGTGGTGCTGCAGTAGCGTTGTTGCCTGACAGTAAGACGCTGTCCGGTTTGATTCTCAGCTAGAGCGTCTTCTGCGTGGAGACATGCGTGAATGGGCGTACCTTCGTTGAAGGTTGTGCATCAGGGCTGGTAACTCGGCACGTAAAAATCAACTACCAATCATTAGCAGACCAGAGTTCCGCTGTGGCGACCCCTAACCTGGCTTGAATTTAGTGTTCTATAGTCCTATCAACTGTTTTAACCCCTCATATACCACACCCTAATAGCTCACCCAATAAAGGATCTGATATCATGGATATGCACTTTCCCAATTTCTTTGCAGCCAGTTTGGTGGATATGGGAATATTCAGATAATGTTAACAATCATCTAATGGTCACTGACAACCATTTAATTCTCAGAGAGACAAATGCAGTATGTGAAAGTTTTATGTGCACAATGTCTTTGGAGAGAAAACACTTGCATACAAACACTTGAAATAACAATCATGTTATCAGAAACAAAAACATTACACCTACCACACACAGTTCACAGTGCACACATAGATGTACTTATGCTGAGATGCTTAACTGCAATCTTCCCAAAACTCAAACACCTCCTAGACATTCCACCTGAAAAATGTATCCTCAGACAACCTGAAACCACTCAACAGAAACAACACCTAATACTGTACATACAGCCACACCCAGTGGTGTAACACCTAACACTGCACATACAGCCACACCCAGTGGTGTAACACCTAACACTGCACACACAGCCACACCCAGTGGTGTAACACCTAACACTGCACATACAGCCACACCCAGTGGTGTAACACCTAACACTGCACATCCAGCCACATCCAGTGGTGTAACACCTAACACTGCACATACAGCCACACCCAGTGGTGTAACACCTAACACTGCACTTACAGCCACACCCAGTGGTGTAACACCTAACACTGCACACACAGCCACACCCAGTGGTGTAACACCTATCACTACACATGCAGACACATCCAGTGCATCCTCAACTATCAAGTTCATAAGGCAAGCCAGTACATTATCCAGGAATCTAGTTAGAGGGGACTCCACTGTACGGCATGCTGATACCCTATTCACCAGGCTGAACAAGGAAAAAATAACAGTCATTTGAATATCAGGGGCCAGTATCAGCCATGTTATGCATACATTCAGGTCATTGCACCAGATGTACCTGTATCATTCAGTCATAGTCCTTATAGGTGTAAATGACTTCAGACATAGTTCTCTAGACTAAAGGAAGAGAGCCATTACAGAGCTCTTGGATTCTGTGTCCCTGGCTGGAATGTGCCTAGTACTGAGTAGTAGTCTACCTTCTCCAAAGATGATGCCACAATATGAACAGAAGGTGACTGACTTTAATAATTGGCTTAGTTTATGGTGTCATTCTAGGGGATACAATTTTTGTCAGGTAGCTGGATATGGTTAACAAACTGCATTGCTTTGCAAGGATGGTCTGCACCTACTCCAGCTAGGTTTTTGAATTTTGGCAAAAACATTGCCTCCCCCAATAATGCCTTTTTCAGTCAACACCAAATTGGCCAACCTTCCAACATAGCAAAATCAAAGGAACTCTAAAGCTGTAATTGCTAATTGCCAGGAGTTTAAAAAAGAATCTTCACTCCCTCCAAACTCTCCTCACCTTGGAGAATGCAGACATTTGTGCAGTTACTGAGACATGGTTTAAAGTCACAGAAAGTAACACAGCGGTGCAAGACTTCACTGTCTACCACACATTTAGACCAGCAACTGCACAGGCAGAGAGTAAAGGTGAAGGTGTCTAAATCTACATCAACAACATGCAAACCTCTACAGTAGGTTGGTTAAACAGGATGATACACTGGAGTTTCCACATTCAGATTACCATAGACAAAGTCCTGTATCATATTCTCGCAAGTTACAGGTCATCCTCTATATCCCATGAAACCCACAGCTTATACTTAGACCTATTGGAGATGCTCAGCATTCAACTAAATACCATAGTCGTGAGGTACTTTAATTATCCTTCTATAAAACGGAAGTCCTACATGACCCCAAATTTGAAGGTGAAGAGATTCCTATACTTTGTAAACCCAAACACTGTGGACCAAATAGTATGCATGCCTACTAGAGGTGCAACATATAGGACCTGGTGCTCACAAATATCGGAGAAATCTGCACTACCCCCACACACACACAAGTGTCTTATCCTCTCTAGTAAGGTCAGATCATAAAACAGTCTCATTCATAATAGGAATCAATTCTGTAAACCCCATCAAATTCTGTAACCATTAAAAAACTACTCCAAGTCAAACTTTCAAGCTTCTTCAAACCCAGACAACACAACAGCCTATGCAGAGTTACTTACAGAAGCTTTGTAGAGCTATGTCAGTGATTGCATAAAGGCTTCTGTGCTTAATCAGAAATAAGTCCAAAACTAATTAAAAAAACAAACCAACCTGGTGGAACCCAAAATTAAACATGTTGCATAAAAAAGGAAAAAAAAGATGTAGCTAAAATTAGGTAGTGTAACAACAAAAAAAGATAAAATCTCTCTCAACAAACCAAATAGATAACTAAAAGGGCTAATTAAGTCCAACAAAACAAATTTTGTGATAAAGATAGCATCCCAGCCCAAGGAAGGCCATGAGGTCTTCTTTAGCTATTTTAGACACCTGAAGAGCAGTACACAACAGTGTGCCAAACTGTTGGTAAATGGAGCCATGCTCACAGAACCAGGAGATATAGCAAATCTTCTGATTGAGAAAATTCAGCTCCAACTTTACTCCCAAACACCTAACCACCTCTCCTAGGAAGTACCACCTACTTAACATAACCCCCTTTAAGCATCAGTAGGAAGCGGGTCTTAGAAGCGTTCTCTAAGACCAAGAATACAGCTTCAATGGGGCTTGATAATATCCCAGAATGCTTATGCTTCCTAAATAGCCTGAATTATGACTTCTCCAGTCCACTGGAGTCACTATTGAACCATTGCCTCCACACAGGTTTTGTGCCAGTTGAATGGAAGACTGCAATGATCATCCCTCCATTAGTCTGACAAACCTCATATGCAAAGCCATAGAAAGAATTATCATAGAAATGTTTAATAATGACAAAGGAAACCTCCAGACACTGGACCCAGCCCAATTTGGTTTAGTCAAAGACAGGTCATGCCTACTTAACCTGGTGAATTTCTTTGAGGAGGTCACCAAGACAATGAATGAATGCAAAATGGTGCATACTGCCTACCTTGACCTTGCTAAGGCATTTGATATAATACCCCACATGGCATTGTAAACAAATTGACTCATATGTAACTTACTGGATAGACAGCTGGCTCACAGGCAGGACCCCTGAAGTTAGGATTGGAAAGACCACCAGCACAAATACACCGGTGACCAGTCGAGTCCCCTAAGTATCTGTGTATCTGTTCGTCTTTGACATCTATTTTTCAGAAGTCAGCATCAATGTCAAGGGTCTCTGGCTTCCCAAGTTTGCAGATGCAAGCTGAGAGCAGTCACAGAAACCCTGCAGGATATTAACATCTTACAGGAAGCTCTAACACAGGTAAATGACTGGTGCCAAAATCCATGGCTTAAGACTTAATGTCAAGAATGCATAATATTATGTTTTGGAATGTCTGCCATGCAGTGAGACTACCTCTTTGATAACATGCCCCTAAAAGCAGACATAGTCGTAAAAGATTTTGGGACTCATGTTGGTGAAAACCTCCCTGTGATCATCTGGTTTCCTCCGGATGCTCCAGTTTCCTCCCACGTTACAAAGACATGCATCTGGAGCATTTCTCCCTGGGCCTCCATTGAAAATTGGCTTTGTTCCAAGTCGGACTTTCGTGGTTAACAAATGTTAAATAAATAAATAAATAAAATAAATTCTGTGTCACTGGACTTATAAGTGAAGGCATAACATCTTGGTCCAAGGAAGTCATTGTGCCACTGTACTTAGCCCCCATCAGACTCATCATTGTAATGCCCCCTTTGGTATATACTTGACCAGGCACATGCAACAACTGGAACATCCACTGAGGTTCTTTATAAAGGAAATACAGGGTGTAAACACAATGCCCTATACAAATCATCTCAAAGCCCTATCTCTGTACTCTGTTTCCTACAGACTGATGAGAGGAGATTTATGCTTGGCTTAAAAGGCATCCTTGGATCCCACTCTGGTGGATATTTTGCATATCCACTAAACAACCAGCAACAGAACTACTACATCTAAGGATTTAAACTTTGCTTGTGACTTAAGTAGGACATGTTGGAAGAACAGGTATGTATCTCAGAGAACCCCCGTTCTATGGAATGTACTTCCCATCCATGTGAAGTAGAGTCCTTCCCTAATCCTATTCAAGAGCAATCTGGACCCAGGGATGGGAAATTGCTGACTAGATATCTCCTGTGTTACCCTTCGATAGTTTGGCACCACCCTGGTGGGGAGTTTCCACTGAAAGTATTCGGTTTGCCATCAGACACACCTCAAATGTAATAAATCATGTTATTCCACTGGCCTCCTCTTCTTTATGAACAGATGCTTCCCTTACTCTTCTCCAGCTTGTAACTCCTATCTCCTCTCCTATGAGCAGACAGTCAATCTGATGCTATACCTTCATGCCTCCACCCCCAACACAGTGGGCTCTCTGGCTGCTTGTGACTTGTTCCCAAACCTTGATGTCTGTCTTTGTAAGTGGACAGGCTGGTAGCAGTCCAGATTCTTACTGGTAGAATTACATCTCTCTTGCATCATTTGTATTACCTTGTCATTGAATAGGTGCACGAATATCAATTCACATACATCAGATGATTATTTCCACTGTCCCTGCCACGTTTCCATGCTTATCACCGGTACTTCATGTTTCTGACTTCTGAAACTGCATTCGGTATTTGTTTCATTTCTTTATTATTTTATTTACTTTGTTGGGTGGGTTAGACCCAATGCAGTATTTAATACAGGTGAGAAAAGTTTGACATTGACACAGGGAGAGTTCCTCTTTAGCTCTCCATGAATCCACCACTTCAGCTATCCTTGAATTACTGACATGAACTTTTTAGCATCCAGCTAAGCTACTAAAATGTTAGGCATATGGGACCTAAGGATAACACCCTCAGGAGTGCAACACATCCCTATAATGTTGAGTTGCAGTGTCAGTATTGGGATACAAATCTAGGCAACTGATGTGGGTATAGAATACCTGTACTTTTAACTTCCAAGCATCAATGATGAGTGTGCAACTGTACAAGCCACAGACAGTATTGGACATCGTTTTTTATCTCATTCTGTCTCTGTCACACTGCCACCATTATTTAAAATGTTCCTGTTTTTCTCCGTACTTAAATTTTAACCACTTTTGTCACTTTGTCTGAAAATAGATCCAGAAAACAACTTCTGATCCTTGACTTTATTCTTTTTTTCCCACTTACTAACCCAAAACGCACAGTGCCTTCTGATATGTTACCATCTTGTAAAACTTAAGTCCATAAGTCTATTCTGGTCTATTGCTGGTCGCCATTTTCTAGAAATGAAGCTATTTTGCATATGTTTTCTATATAGTTCAGACTTTGTAAGTAAAATACATGTCCATCAACATTTGTACTTAGATCACAGCATTGTTTTAGAAAATATCATTACTATATTTTTATATGCAGCTGTGTATTAGGGGCAGACAGAATCAAGTAGGTTGATTCAGATTTTACTGCATGGAACAACAGTGGTAGGTTCGTCAGATGGCTACAATAATTTGATGACTATCCTTCTTTCTTGGCTGCTTTGTTGCTTGCCATGTTTAATAACACATACATCTAATGCATCATTCTTTACTGTATGAAATAATTAATGTGTTTAAAAATGTCATACAATTGAGCTTCCTTCTTGTTTTGTATGTCTTGTTCATTTGATTGATAATATTTAATGTGTAATACTTTACCATTATTATCAATCTTTCATTAATTCCAGTCAGTGGCACTGGTAGTCTTTAATATTTATATTTGTGATAAGTGAAAAAAGCTGCTAGAGTATTTGTGTATAATGTGAAAATGTATCATATTCCATGACATTTCCATTTTAAGGGTGCATGTTTCATAATGCCAATGTGGTAGAGATGACTGAAGTGTTAACATTGTTTCTGTTGATCTGCCATAATATATAGAATAAACATTTTTTTTTTCTTAAGTGATGGTGTATCTTGGCACTTCTAAAGCTACCATTGAATGAGAAGTCATTGGTGCTCACTTTGATGTGCGGTCAGAACCAGGATCTTCTCAATGAAAGAAAGCTATAAAAGTGCCTGTTTAATTATAAAACCATGTCAAACATCTCAAAGTAAATTCATGAAGCTCTGAGTCACTTACTTTACCATCAAAACAAGTTTGACCTTGCAAAGGTCTCATTTTTCCTAAAATAAAACTGTTCAGCTCCCCCAAATGAATTTGTACTACAATAATAATGAAATTGAACCCAATGTAGCAATTTGAATTCTCAAAACCCTTTGGCTGAACCTCTTGGAAACAGAAGTTCACATAATTTCATGAGGCAGCCAAATTACTTAAACAGATAAATCCATTTAAATACTTTGCTGTATTCTATGGGTCAAGAAGTGGAAGTCATACAGAATTCCTTTTCATTCACAGATACATATGAGCCAGTGATTAGCAAACACAAAAACCTATAATGCACAGAAAGGCATGCTGTTACAGGCATGTACAAGCAAAGGGTGAATGTGTTGAAACTTTTTTGAGGTGACTGTATGAACTGGTTGAAAGTTGTCGGTTTAATGGCACAAAAGATGAACAAATAAGGAAAAAGAACTGTGACTGGGCTGCCTGATATAGAACTATCTGAAAAACTTACAACATGAAGTTTATCTAAGTTCCAAAAAGAGAATACAAATCACCAGCGAGCAGAACTTGTAAAGAGGTAGATTGCTAATTAAAACATGACAAATGATGTGTGAGAAGTAAAACTTAAAGTTAATGTTAAATTTAAAAAGAGCTATAGCTCTTGTCAACCTGAGTACACAAGTAGCGGACTGAGTGTAAGCCTGACAAATGCATATGGAGTGACCTTTGCTATCAGGACAGTGTGTTGTGTTTGATACAAAGTGTAAGAGTTGTAGAAGACTGTGTTATTTTTATTGGCAATCAAAAAAACAACCACTTTATGTAAAGCTGAAATGTTTAAAAAACAATTTTCCCTGGTTTAATCAGCACTGTGTCTGATGTTAAAGCAGACTGCAAAGTTAAAAATCCTATTCATAGAACTCAAGCAGTTTCAAAAGGGATAAAGTAGCCAATGTTAATAAGGTACATGCAGATTTATTATGCATTTATTTATTTATTTATTGACATTTGGTGATTGGGAAAGTCCAGCTGGGTCAAAACCCCATTTGCAGTGGAAGCCCGGGGAGAAAAAACATATGTAGAATTGCAAAAATTGTCACAATCATTTGTACATGAGTCACAATAGAGGTACTGAAATAGCACTTACAGTAAGAGTTTAACAAAATATAAATGAAAGACAATGTAAAAAAAAATACATTTGCTGGTATATTATAAGCAGATTCAAGAATGAGCAATGCAATAAACATTTGATAGTAGTTGGAGAAGGTAAAGGTGGTTTATATTAAAGGTCATTAATACTGGTAATGAGGTGGAGGGTTAGAGGAGAAAATAAGGATAAGATGTTGGATGTTTGAGAGTTAAGTTAAGGGATAAGTCAGTAGGAAAGTAGGAGAAAATGGGGGAAGAGGGAGTTTTAAGATGAGGTAGTGGTTGTACTGAGGGATAAGAAGTATGTAGGAGGCAGTTGGAGGCAAGTGATTAAAAAGAAAGAAAAGGGGCATAGGTGATGTTGGAATAAAAGTTTGGGAGAAAGATTACTATGAGAGTTTAAGAGGGTGAGGTGTGGGTTATATATTTGTTTTAGAGTATAGGCAGGTGCATGAGTTGAGAAGGTAGTTTTTAAGTGTGATCTTGAATTTCTTGGAATTATCTATACTAGTAATGTTTTGTGAAGTTGAGGAGATTGCGGGGAAAGGGGGCATGAAGAGCTCGACATATTTTTGTCCTGACAAATAAATTATTTCACCACCAAATTAAATATTTTGGTGCAGGATCAGTATACCCTGCTACCAATGCACCTTTACTATACTCATAACATTTGTACCATTATGAGCCACCATAAACATTTATCATGACCACAGCAGCAGGAAGACTGCCATTTTATCATGTGGGCTTTTATGTCTCATAAGGCATTACAGAAGAAATATTGTCTGTTTTCATTGTCAATGTTTTAGGACATTGCAACTTGTTTTATATATATATATATATATATATATATGTGTGTGTGTGTGTGTGTGTGTGTGTGTGTTATAGATATATATAGAGATATATATATATACATATATATATATATATATATATATATATATATATATATATATATATATACGGTCTATATTATATTAGCTAATGCTTGAAATTGCGAACACTGTATAATCGACCTAAACACTTCGAAAATCAAAATGCTGGACATACAGATCAGCGATTTTTTTCCCTGGGAAAAAAATCCAATGCAAAAAAATTGCAATGTATACACTATTATATACATGTGTATGAATTAAAAAATACATTGAAACATATAATGTCAGTAACAACTAGTTGCAAAATGCGGGTGGCTTCACTTCACACCCCCCCTTACTTTATATTCTCATTCCAGGGTCGCATTGCAGTGGGGCAGGGGGTAAATTCCATTTTCGACCAAATGGAATTCGACCAAATGAGCTTTCAGTCAAATGAGCTTTCAGTGAAATGGGCTGCCAGAAATCATTTTCGACCAAATGTAATTCGACTAAAAGCAGTAGACCCATATATATATATATATATATATATATGTGTGTGTGTATATATATATGTGTGTGTGTGTGTGTGTGTGTGTGTGTGTGTGTGTGTGTGTGTGTGTGTGTGTGTGTGTGTGTGTGTGTGTGTGTGTGTGTCTGTGTATGTTTGTGTATCCCCCCCATGTTTTGTGCTTTGTATTTAGGTTACCAGACTCAGGGAAGTGACACAAGGCAAAGGCTGACAGTCATAGGCCTACAGGCAAACTCAAGCACATTTGTTGATTTCTACCCATGTGTGTGTGGAAGGGGAACATAACTGAGTTTTGGGTTTATTTGCTGGATCATCTTTACATAAATAGTCTGCAAATCAGAGCTGGGGCATGTCAGATAAGCTTAACTGCCAGATTGAATGAAGCCACTGTAGATGTATTTGCTGAAGCTTGTCTGCTTGAATTTGAACCTGTAAAGATTAAACTAAAGCCAAATTCTGTTATATATGCCTTGACCACACGTATGTGGGTGCTATTTACCATGCTTTCCAAAGTAGACACAGAACTTAAATGAATGTAAAGTTTTGACATAATTGGAGGTGTAATTCAAAGCTCAGCCTTCTATCTTCACAACTTTGAAGAATGTCTCTTGTAATGTGGAACAAATTGGCAAAATGTGGAACACTTACTAACAGCTTACTAACAACTTCAACTAGGAAGCTCAGAGGATGGTTAAAATGTGTTACTTTACACTTGCAAAAAATTATTTTGCTGAATTAATATGATTCAGTATTACTTACTGTAATGACATGAGGTAGTGCCAGCTATGCCATAGGTAGTAGGCAGTGCATGTGTAACATATGCCAACATAGCTAGCTGGAATTTTGTAAAGAAGTTTATATTATTTGTACAGATGCTTGTGTTAAAATGTATTTGTAGGCTGCTTATGTTAAAAATTGTATCAACATTGGGTACTGCTGGATAGAAAAGAAATATGCATTTATATCAGACTTTACAGTTGTAACTGAGGACATTTATATATGTTAACAGAGGATGCTGGAAGGGAAGGGGTTAAGCTCAGCCCAGCTTACCTTAAGAAAAATAGTTTGAAATTAAATGACTTGGTTTAGGCCATAAAGATTTTATCTCACAGGTCTGAATGCAGCCAGAAATGCATTGTCTGGTCTAGGATCCTGCTCTTATTGTCCTTAGTGGTGAACTAATTTCTACTCTGGCATGCTGGAGAATGGCTGGTTAATCTCTACGGAAAGGACAAAAGTATTAGAACTGTTTTACAGTCTCCAGATGCTTTAGCAAAGCTCTAGGCGTGCATTGTAGAACTATCCTAGCTGAGCTTCTAGTCAGAGAGGTAGTGTGGGAACCAGAGAATCAGATGCCAAGGTGTGATGTCATTCTATAGCCGGTACTGAAATTATTTTAGATATTAGTACGAGATATGATAGTGACACTCAGCACTCTGTTTTGGAACTGTCAAGACCACTCATCCACTTCATCTTGCCTTGCTTTAGAAAATAGTGAGATTAGCTAAAAGTATATTTTTTCTGTGTCTGTCTGAGTCTTTTTATCTGTGTTATTTTTCATATTACCTGTGAATTGAAACTGTGGTGTTTATTGTAAATAGATATTCAGTATTTCCATTTTTCCTAATTTATTATTTATTATTAAATATATCTGTACCTTTCATTGTGTCTGGTCTTTTGAAAATAGTTTAACCTTTGCGAGAATTGCATTTATTTGGTGGCACTGTAGGCTTCATGCTCCTGAAAGTCTTGCTGCTTGGCCAGACATTACCATTTGTATAAGTATTATTCTCACTCAGAATAATTAGGTACCCTGGTAAGAGCCTTAAAACTATCTGGCTGATGGCAGTGAATCTACCTTATAATCTGGGCAGAGTGGGCATAGCTGGTGAATCTGTGCCAGCCTTTCCCAGATGTGTGTGTGTGTGTGTATTTGTGTGTGTGTGAGCTACGTGTAACAGGGACACAGAACACTGGTTTCTGCAGAGCGAAAGGTGAAAACTTATTTGGGGTCTGGAGAGGAAGTCTAGCCTTGGTTCGGCAGTATACTCCGTGTGTGCTCCTAAAGGAAATTGTGCTTGGTGCAGAGAGCTGCATCTGAAAATACTGTGTGTATCCATTCTCATTCTAAGTGAACATCCTGCAACCAGTGTCAGTAGTGAGGATTGAGGCTCCTTGATTACTGGCCCAGATGAGGGATGTCACACTTACCTTGGATATTATGTAAAAAATTCTTGGCATTGAATGCTTGACAAAACCTTTCAATATGGGACAATGAGGGAGGAATATGGAGGTTTTAATACTAAAAATGTGGAATGGTGTGGTCCTTGGTCCCAGTAATTAAAAAGAATAGTCAAGTGTGAATATGTGTTGATTTAAAAAAGCTCAGTGGTGGTGTTGTACATGAAAGGTTAATTCTACCTAGTTCAGAAGACATAGCACCAAACTTTGTTAATGCAAAAGTATTTTCCATACTACAAGCTTACAGTGGATTCTAACAGATACTCTCAAAGAAATCCAAAAACTGTCAGTCTTCATTACTGTAATGGGAAGGCTCCGTTTTAAAAGGCTAGACTCGATATAACTTCTGCACTTGATATCTTTAAGAGTAAAATGACTGATCTACTCAATGAACCAGATGTTGCTGCTTTTATGGACAATATATTGTCTTTTTGTGTCCAAATAAATAATCACAGAATTCAAGTTAAGAGGCAATGCTTTAGACTTAAAAATTCCAGTTTAAAGCTAAACCAACACGTATACTGCTTTAGTAAAACATGGATTCCGTTCATCACAGTATATGTGCTAGTGAAATCAGACTACATATAAGCAGGATTAGAGAAATAGCTGAGTTACAAGATACAGCTTATGTAACTGAATTAACATGAGCCATATATATGACTAATTAATTGGGCAAGTTTTACCAGAACTCTTAACTGTGTGGTGTCCTTTTACAGCCCTATTTAAAAAATACCCTGTTAATGGGGACATATTCAAGCCTAAGTAGTCAGGAAAGTAAAGGAAATGCTAAAAACAACTGCAGTGCTAGCAAATTATGATGTCACTAAACCGACAACAGTGAGTGAAAATGCTAGTAGTAATGGCCTGGTGCAGTTTTACTCCAAATGGATGGTTAGCTGCTCTAACCTGTAGCTCCAAAATGCTAACTAATGCTGAACACAAACAATTGCAGGTAATAAAGAGTGGCAAGCAATTATAAGGGCATGGGAGAAATTCTCCTGATATCTATTAGAGTTTATAGTTTTCCACTCCGGATTGGCCACAAACACTGCTTCCAATAATCAATTCCTATGACCTACACAAAGTACCACTGAGGTGCCAAAGACTGTTAATGAGATTAAAGAGGTTCAATGTCAGAATAATTCACGTCCCTGGAAAACAACCACACGAAGCAAATATGTTATCCAGAAATCCTATACATGGCCCACCATTGTCAGGTACTGAAGAAGATGTGCAGAACATAATGATGACCAGACCAGTGACTACAAAACCGACTAGAAAAGCTTAACCAAATACTTTAAGTGATCAAGAATTACAAGCTGTTATCAAACATATGTGAGATGAATGGTCAAATTGATGGATATAAGCAATACAACTTATGCACAAGTACTTTACAATCAGAGCACAGTCATCAGCAATTTATGGCTTGTTATGTAAAGATGGAATCATAGCATCCTCATGTTAGTCAGCAGAAGTGATATATCAAATACATGAAGGCCATCAAGGTCTCACAGACTGTTGAGAAAGAGCCAAAAAGTCAATGTGGTGGCCAAACTTCAACCAAGACATCTTAAATGTAGTGCCAAAGTGTCAGGTCTGCTTTGTGCACAATCCATTGCAAAGACAAATAGCTGGTCATGCCAACATCATTTGCACAAGGCACGTGACAACAGAGAGCTGCTGAGTTGTGAAGACTGCTTCATAGTTGCAGACTATTACTCTAGTGGCATAGAAATAATTCATGTACCAACCACTACTAAATGATGGATCATAGCTAGGTCCAAGACAATGTTCTCAAGATGTGGTCTGTCTGTTGGTTTTGTTACAGACTATGGTACACAGTTTACACAAGTGACTTCCAACAGTTTGCTACTGACTATGAGTTCATCCATACTATGTCAAGTCCTTATTATCCTCTACCACTTGGAGAAGCTAAGAGTACAGCACAAACCACTATAATAGTAAGTCCTTCACTGCTTATGCTTGGAAGACAAATGCAAATTGATATGCCAATTGTAGTGTCTAAACTTCATCCTAATACAGTCAAACAAAATGTCCAACAAAAGCGAAATTTCATATAAAAAGTTTTACAACTGGCACCATTCTCCATCTCCTCTACTTATTATTCAACCAGGCCAAGCTGTTCACTTAAAGTTAGTGAGGAGAAAAAGTGGGACACAACAGGTGTTGCAGTGCAGAAATTACAGAACCACAAGTCTACGAGGTATAAACAGAAGATGGTAGTATAGGTAGACAAAATGGAAGACATATTCATCCGGTTCTTGATGAGTGTCAATCTAAAATTCTGTGCTCAGGAAAACCAGTTGAATAAGTTTCAGTCAAAAATAACCAAGACTGATGTCCAACAAAACCCTCAATCTCTTCCTGTACCAATAAACCAGTAATCTTAACCACAGATGGCATGTACTTCTCAGAAGTCAAGGCTAATGTCAAAGGCCTCTGGCTCACCAAGTTTGCAGATGACTGTAAATTGGAAACTATCGCAGATTCTCCCATGAGACCAATATCCTACTAGAGGATCTAACACAAACAAATGACTGGTGCCAAAGCCACAGATTAAAATACAACTTGAAGAAATGCATTATATTACCCTTTGAGGAGACATCCACCCAAGTTAAATACTCCATCAATAAAACAACCCTAAGATTTAACACAGTCATTAGGGATCTGGGATCATATATAGATAGTAATCTGGCCTTCAATCAACATGTAGCTAAGATAGTAAGAAAATCATTCTATGTCACCCAACTCAGAAACAAGGGTATGGCATCTAAGTCCAAGCAAGTTATAGTACTACTCTATTCAGTCCTTATCAGACCCATCAGTGAGTACAATGCCCTCTTTGTCATGTACCTAGCAGGCACTTACAACAGTTGTAACTCCCTCAAAAGTTCCTCAACAGGAGAATCCAGGGTAAGAATAACCTGTCTTACACAGATTGTCTTAAGGACCTATTGGACCTATTTCTGTAAGCAGATTCCTACACGTTACTGAGAGATGATCTATGCCTAGCATATAAATCATCCTCAGATCCAGCTGTGATCGATCCAGTGCACATCAACAAAATAAACAGCACCAGAAACACTAGATCCAAGGACCTAAACTTTGCCTGCAATGTAAATAAAACATGCTGGAGAGTCGATGTGTGTCTCAGGGAATCCTTATGATGGAAAAAAACTCCCCATATATGTGAAGCAGAGTTCATCCCTTATGCTATTTAAAAGAAATCTTGATAATTGGATAGGAAATTACAAATTCACCCCCGTCTGACCACTATGTCTCTGATGGATAGAGCATGACAGTAAGTAAATTAATCCCCAACTAACATATAACCACATACCCTTTAGTTACCTCTTTACTACTATACCCCACCATATAGGTGTCTAAGGATCTCAGGGACATAACTGGGCAGGGTTTCATGGCTAGACTTGTAAAGACCCTGGTGGTCACTAGCCTGGCATAAACCTACAAACCTATGTTCTAGAATAGGTGGAAGCTTCAGTTTGACTTTTTCGAGTAACAGACAGCATGAGTTTTCCTGATTCTGTTGACTTTGTTTTATCTACTGACTGGAAAAATACTAATGTTCATTACAACTGTCTGTCTCAAAGTTTTTCTTCCACGGATTTAAACTCTGTCTGCCGTACCTGTATTTGAATGATCAGCAGTAACAGCAAAGTTTGAATACGAAATCATTTTCAAAATTGTGATAGGATGTAGCAAAGGCAGCTAAGTAGTCAGTCTTTGCTAGTTCTTTCTAGTGATGCATTCTAAAATGGTTTGTAAATAATCATATTGTTCACATTTACCAACTATTATACATTTGCAGGATCAGTCTAGAGTGTTGAATCTATGGTGCATTGGTTGTTTACCACCATGTTCTGTAATTTCATAAAAGGGATTTTTCTCTTAGGAGAGGAAATGTGATGATAAGTAGAATAAAGCTGCTAGAGTGCTTACATATATTGCTAGTATGTAACACAGCCATTGCTACTTTAAAACTATTGTATGACATCACTGTTAACGAGTATGCTTATTCCACAATGCATTGCATTTGTAAGCTTAATGCCAGTGTGTTCAAGATAATTGAGGTGTTATCATTGTTTCTGTTGAGCTGCCATGCTGTATGGAATAAAAGTTGCCTGTATGACTAAAAGGGTAGAATTGGTGGTATGTCTTAATACTTCTACATCTAACAATGAATATTACTGGGTAGTCACTGTTACACACTATAGCAATATTTGAAAAGGGTAACGTTTCCTGACAGGTTTACTGAAGAAAGCAACATTAAATAAAATCAGCAATAGTAATACTTAAGTTTATATTGATATAAGCACACACACACACACACACACACACACACACACACACACACACACACACACACACACACACACACACACACACACACACACACATATCCCACGTGGGGGGCTGCACCCCCCACACCCCCCCTACTTAAATATACCACCTCCAAGATCGCACTACAGCAAAGAAAAGGGAAATCTCCCATTCTGCGATGTATGCAAAAGCACAGAATGGGAGGTTTCCCATGTCCTCGCTGTAGTGCAATCTCGGAGTTCGTATATCTAAGTAGGAGATGGTGTGTGGGGTGGGTGCAGGAGGGCCCCCCCCCCGCAGAAACTTTGTTTTTATGTTTTTTTTTCATGCACTTTAGATTTTCAAGTTTCTGAAAACTTGATCATATGATCTTGACCATATGGGTTTCGAGTTTTTGGTAATTCGATAATCTAAACTGAATTAATATATATATATATATATATATATATATATATATATATATATATATATGCATATCTAATCTATATCCAGCTGTTTATATATATATATATATATATATATATATATATGTATACACACACACACACACACACACACACACACACACACACACACACACATCTTTTCTAGCCATGGTATTTGCCAAACATTTAGCTTTGCATCAGTTGTTCATTCAGTCCTCATCCCAATGGTAGCTGGTCACAGTGTGGCCATCATCCAGGCAGCCTTGAGGGAAGTTTTTGACCTATTCTTCCTCAGAGTTGAAACACGCAGACATGATGTAAGAATCTGCAGATCATTCACCTATGAGTGAGTGCATACCTTCACTTGCCTCACTCCCATCTTCAATCATTCTCCCCAGCATCCATGCTGTTTATTAAACAAAAAACATCTTTATTAAATTATCATGAATGACATAGGCCATGTTACATTTATATAAATGATAATAAACCATAGCGACACAATCTCAGTTGCAAACATTACATTCCAAACCATGCTGACACAACTGTAGTTGCTGCTAACATTATACATCACTTTTAACACATCCAGTCATCGTTAGTCAACTATTGCACAGCTCATTGAAACCCTACTTTCTTTTAAACCTAGTTCCTCCTCTGCATGTATTGAGCCCACAGTTCCCATGTTTTCCAGCATCCATGTTAGTTTTCAGTCTTGGTTTGTGAAAGCCACATCAGGCCTTTATCCCTCTGAGCTACAGAGCAGGTTATGTAACTGGTATATTGACATATGCTTGGCGGTTTGCATTTAGTGTCTGCTTTCATGCAGGCTGATATATACACGATGCTTTAGAGATCTAAATGAATGCACATGAGCAGGGCAGCTTATCTTCTTCAGATTACAAGACATTAATTCAGAAAAAAACACAATCTTCCACCCAGGTGTTTCTACTCCATATGCAGATGTTACTGTATGTGGCCTTACAAGACAGAGTAAATGCTGACATGCTCATTATTATAACTAGATAGCAACACAATTGGTCTCATAAACAAACCGATTCCTAACTATCTTTGCCTTGTACATACTTTATGACAATCCTCTATTTAGTGTGAAAACCCATTGTTATCATTGTAAATTATTTAAGGAAAATATCAGTGTGTATCATAATACTTTCAGTGAAAAAATAAGCACCACATGACAGCTAGTAGGTAGAATTGTCTGCATGGGTAATCTTTCTTTACCATTATGATAACTGAGATTAATAGTCCAGATATCCTGTTATCAAAGGAAGTCTGATACTGTCAAACTGAAAACCCTAGCTGCTAGCATATCAAACCTACATACTGACTCCAGTTTCAGTATCTTATCTCATGGTAGTGATTCCATCAACTGCGCAGAAACCTGATTCCAAAGGTAATGAACATATATTCTCCTAAGTTAAGAAGCTATCATCAGGTTGGTCAGTGGAAAACTGCGAGCAAGTGAAGAATATGCTGTAATGTAAAGTAGCAGTCTGTTCTGGGTAATGTAAAGTAGCAGTCTGTTCTGGGTAAAGTAAAGTAGCAGTCTGTTCTGGGTAATGTAAAGTAGCAGTCTGTTCTGGGTAATGTAAAGTAGCAGTCTGTTCTGGGTAATGTAAAGTAGCAGTCTGTTCTGGGTAATGTAAAGTAGCAGTCTGTTCTGGGTAAAGTAAAGTAGCAGTCTGTTCTGGGTAATGTAAAGCAGCAGTCTGTTCTGGGTAATGTAAAGTAGCAGTCTGTTTTGGGTAATGTAAGGTAGCAGTCTGTTTTGGGTCTATTAATAAAATATTGCTTTTCTTTTCTTTTTTTTTGTTGTTATTGAATGAGAAGCATATTTTTTTCGTTGTGAAGTAATTCTGCATTTAATATTACCCGCTTGTTTTGTAGTTTGAACCTGTGATTCAGCCTGGCCATGAGAATTTGGTGCATCATATTCTTCTCTACCAGTGTGACAGTAGTCAAAATGACAGTGTTCTTCAAAACGGTCACGAGTGCTACCATCCAAACATGCCTGATGCCTTCTACTTATGCGATGTTGTCATTTCTGCCTGGGCAATTGGAGGAGAGGTAGGATTGTTTCTGAAATCATTTACAATGTTTTCACTTTTAAGACTACAGAAAGGTAAAGTTATATTAACTTGAATGTATATCTATTTGTTGAGAACTTAATTTGAATCTGGTACTTCCTGTCCTCAAAGTCATTTGTATGTCAAACCTTTCTATCAGGAAAGTACAGTTGTGTAAGTAAACTTATAACAGTAGATGTTTGAATGACCCCTGCTGCAGTAGCCTAGCCTTAGCTATACGGGTTATGTTCTGCTGAGGATATAACAGCCAGCCAGCTTCCAAAGCTTCAGAGCACCTTCCACCCATGCAAACTGTCAAGCAGTTTGAGACAAGCTGACTAAAAGGCAATTTGAGAACTTTCCTGCCAACAGAGACATGGCGGCTGACCTCTGAAAGGACAATGCTAGAAATAACAAAAAAAAAATGTCCAGACCCTGGCATAAAAAACACACCACAAAACAAGGGGGATGGATGGAGAGAGGGAGTGGCTACTTCAGTAGTGATCATTTAAACATCTACTGTTATGGTAAGTTCAACTTACACAACTGCACTATGTTCTTCATATTGATTACTGCTGCAGTAGCCTTAGTTATATGGGTAAATTACCATAGCTAAGTATATTTGGGAGGTGGAAGGAGAAGGGTCCAGGAACTCCTGGAGAATGGTCCAAGCAAAGCTTGATCTAGATCTAGAAAAGGAAACCAGCTTATAGACTTTTGTAAAAGTATGTACAGAGGACCAAGTAGCAGTTTCTAGAATACTTCTAAAATTCAGCTCTTGCTAAAAAGCTATATATGAAGCCAGGGCCCTTCATAGAGTGGGCCTTGCCTTGCCCAGAATAGATTTATCATGGTGAGCATAACAGAAATAATAGCCTTAGACAACCATTTGGAAATAGTCTGTTTTGATACAGATTTTCCATTTTTCTTACCTTCACAAGAAATGAACAATTGATTTGAAGATCTGAAAGATTTAGTTTTATCAAGGTAGTACTTGAGTTGTTTGTGTACATCCAAGGTATGGAGTATCCATTCTCCATCATTTTTAGGTTCAGACAATAAAACAGCAATATGGATAGTTTTGCTTAAAGTAAACTCGGATATCACTTTATTCATAAAAGAAGGATTAGTTCTCAAGGAACTCTGTCCTTGTGGAAGATGAGGTAGAGCTGACTCACCATTAGAGCTTGCAACTCAGATACCCTTCTTGCAGATGTCAGAGCAATTAGTAAAACTGTTTTCCATGTGAAGAACCTCAAGCCAGCCAGATTAGCTGGTTCAAATGGAGAAAATGTTAGCCTCTCTAACATTAAATTAAGATCCCAAGAAATGGTCACCAGTTTACTTGGAGGCCCCTGATGCAAAATCCCATTCAAGAATATTTTGACATGCAACTGCCTTGAAAGAGGAGGATCCATGGGAAGACATGTTGGAATGGCTGATAAATGTACCATAACAGAGGAATAAGAAAGGCCAGAGGATAGTAACTCACACAAATACTGTAAAACCAGACAACAACTAGCCCTGAATGGGTGTGGGTTGTTCTGTTGGCAGCAACTAGAAAACCTTTTTCATCTTGTAATACTTGACTTTCTAGTAGCAGGCTTTCTTGTCTCCATTAGTACCTGCTGCATGTCCTCAGAAAACATTTTCCTAAAAGGAATTAAGATTCTGTTATCATCCATGGGTCAGAAGGGAGTCACCACAGTGATCTTGGGGGATTCCTACTGACTCTTCAGAAGTACCCTGGATATTAGTAGAAAGGCATACAGGAACATTCTTTTTCAAAGAAAAGAAAAGGCATCTGTATTCTTGCAGGAAGTCCTGGAACAGAATTTTGACAGTTGACTGTTCAGATAGGAGGCAAAGTTGCCTGCTTGAGGAACTCCCCACAGATGGATCAAATCTTGGAAGACTGCCTGATCTAGTTTCCATTTGTGAGGGTCTGCCCTGGTCCTGCTCAGCTTGTCTGCCACACAGTTTTGCTCTGAAGGAATGTAGAATGCCTGTAGAGTGAGATTGTGCTGTGAAGCTATATCTCAAGCTACCATGGCTAGTCTGCAAAGGGGGTATGAACTAGTTCCCCCTTGCTTTTTGATGTGCCACATAACTGAGGTATTGTCTGTAACTGCTTGAAGAGGTCCCGGGGACCAAAGATAGTTCAGAGAGTTGAGTGCCTTGATCAGGGCAACCATCTCCTTGATATTTATGTACTTCCATCTGCCCTTGGTGTCCCAGACCACCTGCACTTTTGTCCCTCCCATCACTGTTTCACAAGGAAAGTCCAAAGCATCTGTGGTGACTAACTGCCTTGGAGAAGGGATGGAGAAGGGGAGACCTCGATTTAAGGATATATGTTGTCTCTACGAAAACATTTCTCTTCTGATAAACTGCAGTAGTGGTTCTGAAAAGATAAAAGGTGTTGATGCTGGGACCATAGAGATTTCAATAACACTGTATCTTTTTCACATGGAGTCTTGCTAGGGGTATCATGAGAATCATGGATACCATGAGACCCAAAATTCAAAGGTATTCCCTTGCACTGACTGAAGTCTGAGTAGAAAACCTTACAAATAGATCTAGATAAAGATTTTTTTCCCTGTGGAAGAAAAACTCTTTAAACAGAGATGTCTAGTTGACATCTCAGAAACACAATCCAGTGTGAGGGAGTCAAGAAAGACTTTTTTCAATGTTCTGTTGGAATCCCAGCTTGTGCAAGAGATCAGTCACTCAAGAAAGAGACTCCTAACATTTTGAAAAAGACTCTGCAAAGATAAGCAAGTTGTCTTAATATGGAAAAATGTGGATACCCTGTAGCCTGCAATGAGCTATAACTGGAGCCAGACACTTTGTGAACACTCATGGGGCAGTGAATAGCCCAACGGATAAGACAGAGAACTGATAATGTGATCCACACACACAAAGCCATACCTGATGAATACAGATGTGATGATAAGCATCTTTTAAGTCTAGTATTGCCAGGAAACTTGAAAGAGGAAAAAGAGGTAACATGTTGTGAAGTGACGTAATTCTGAATTTGGACACTATCACAAACAGATAAAGAAAAGAAAGATCCAGAACTGGCCCCCAAGCATTTTCTTTTCTTTTGTTTTTTTTGGCACTAAGAACATCAGTGAATAAATCTCTTCCCCACCTGAGAAGGATGAACTAGTTTTAACACTCCTTGGGGCAGCATGTGATGAAGAACAGGAGGAAACAAAAGAGTCTGATCTACAGGATGAGGTGTGACCTCTTGGAAAGGAAGAATTTCCTCTCACTTCTATCTGTACCCCTGTTGAATGATTTTCAGAAGCCATTTGTCTGAAACAATCAGTTGCAAAAGAGAAAATGGAGATTCAAATTTTCTGGAAGAAAGTAGGGGCCAGGTTGGGGTGGGGATCATAAGGTCTCCTAAACAGTCATTCAGACTTGTTGGAGTATTTGTTGGTGTATCCTTGGTTTTTGGAGGTTTGAGACTTCTTTTTGGAACCCCTTTTCCACTTCTTCTGCATGTGTTTTTCTGAATTCGTTTGAGACTGTTTATTGTGTTTTTTTTTTTGCCAAATTTAGACGAGAAAGAAAATCCCTTGGGCAATTTGGAAAAGGAGGGATGAAAAATCTTAGAGATTCCCTGGATCAGTTTGCTCCTTTCATCACACTTTTTGATCACCTGTGCAGCAGAGGGGGCAAACGCTAAATCTCTGTCTGAGGGAAGTTTTTTTTTAAATCTGTGAGGTTCTGAGAATGCAGCCAAGCAAACCTCCTTAAAACAGTACCAGTGGCCATAGCCATAGAAGTTTCAACAAAATCTTACACAGGCAGCAAACAATGAGTAGTGACCTGTGCAACAGAAAAAAAATCAGTTATTTAAAGCATTGTTTTTCTTCAGAAGAAACTGTACAAAAACATTCCTCATCCTGTCTGCCTTTTTAAGGACAGCTGGTTGGCTATCAGGAAAATTGCAGGCAGTAACACACACACATCCTGTAAAGCAGACAGGACTGTTGGAATTGGTGTAAACTCTGGAAAATACTTGTGTAATAAATAAGTCATAGTATTTTCTGTGGGACTGAGAAAAATCAGTGTTCTCCCACTGAAAACACTGGAGCATTCTATCAGTAGTCTCAGAGAAAGAGACCCCCCCGCAGGAAGAATCAGAAACTAAGCTCTCATCTGAGTCTGTATCAGAAGATAAAAACCTGAATCTGCCCCTGCAGCTTCCTGTTTAGATTCAGAATTTTAAATCTCTTTAGGAAAATTGACATCCCACTTTCTTTTACCAGAAAGTACTCTACAAGAAGAACCAATAGCTTGAATTAAATGCTGAGCCAGTCTGAGTAAACTACTCCTATCCACAGAAATTGGAGGAGGAGTAGTTACATGTTTGGTTTTCTGTTTATTTTTGACAGAAAAAAATGGCACCTGCTGCTGCTTCCCCAGGAGTGGGCACAGCGTTAGACAAAACAGGGAAAACTTCTCTGTTCCTTTTCCAAGGACCAACAAAAGTGGCTCTCCCTGCTCACTGAGGGGACTGAAACAGTTACAGAGGTCATGGCTAACCCCTGGTCCATAGTGGCTGTAGGTGTTACACCAGAGAGATTTGTGGTAAAAGATGAGTGATCTGAGGTATAAGAAATGGTCACAGAAAAGTCACCTACCTGTAGCTCAGGCAAATTTCTAGCCTGCTGTGGTGGCAGAGGCTGTTTGCTTAACTTTTTTTCTTTTTGTGGCTGGGAAGAAGGACCAACTGTGAGACTAACAACCTGTTGCATGGAAACCGAAATGGTGACTGTTTCCCAGGGAAGAGAAGCAGCAAATGCTGGTAAAACTAAAAGTCCACAGAAGTTACTTTTTTAACAGAAAAAAACACATTAAGAAGCACTTCCAAATAGTAAGGCAGCCATGCAATGGAAAATTAAACATAATTTCTCCACACAAGATATGTTATCAGTTAGTTTACACTACTTTAAAATTGACAGAAAAAATGACTGGTCTGTTCAAAATTACATTACAGTCTCAAAACAGTCACTTAAACAACACTCCTAACTTTAAAATAACTTTCCAAAGAGGAAAGTAACAAAACATTAGTAAATATAAGAAAATGGAAGTATTTTTTACCCAAAGTGAACTTATCTGCCCAGCTAAGGACAGCACAAGCTGACCTTCGACCCTGAAAAGTCTCAGAGGAATATACTGTTCAGTAGCAGTAAAGCTCCTAAGAGCTTTGCGCACAAATTTGTTTTTTAGTCAGCTCAGCTTGAGCTATTTGTCAGTTTTGGCACATGGAAAGTGCCCTAAAGCTTCAGAAACTGACCAGTTATTATATTCTTGGCAGGATGTAACCCACATAGCTAAGGTTATTGCAGGAGTGATCAGTATGAAAAAAATCTGATTCTTTTAAGTTCTTGGGAAATCATATTTATTACTTCAGTAATGCTGCCTATCCAACTTAGCCTCTGTCGCACCCTTTTTCGTTTCACTGCTATCTTTTCCATCATCTTTATCTTATCTAGTGAATCATGTCTTCATGTTATGTGGCCCATGTAATTTGAGTTTTCATTTTACTATTAGGCCTTTGAGTGAATGCTCTGTATTTATCTCTTTAAGTAATGACTGAGTTATTCTCGCAATTCACAGAATTCTCAAAATTTTTCTCCAATATCACAGTTCAAAAGCATCAGTTTTCCAATGCACAGCCTTAGTTATAGTGCAATATGTTATTACTGGGAAACTACAGATTTGACCAAACAGACCTTTGCTGACATTACAGTGTCTTTGCTGTTTAAAATCTTATATAGATTTGCCATACTTTTATCTTAATTTCCTGGTTGAAGTCATCATTTGCAGAGATATTTGAGACAATGAAAATAACATATGACACTGCACCCACTTCCTCACCATCTATTTGCTAAGAATTGATAGGAATAGATGACATAATTTTAGTTTTATAGGTTCATATGTTCATAGGTCCATAGGTCAGTACTAGGCTATTGATCCAGAGGACCACTAGTAGCCTAGCCACAGTAGCCCAAATTGTAGGTACCCATTGACATGACTAATTTATACCTAGACTTGACTCCTTTCTGTAGGGGATTGAGAGGCTAGACCTGGGGTATATTTATGATTTCCATCCATTTGTCCAGGTTACACATAAAGAGAGTCTGGGAGCTAGTTTGTTTTACATGTAAAGAAAGACTCTGGGATATATATCTTTTTCACTAGCAGGTCCTAATTATGTTTTAGTGGAAGTTAATATGTCTTGAGTGGGTGTTGAGGGTGTTATTAATTTTGCAGATGTGTATGAGATCACATAGGACTAGATCCATTGAGGCTTTGGAGTCTACACAGAGGTCATCTCTCAAGAGTCTGTAGGAAGTAGAAAAGAGAGAAAGAGAAAGAGAGTGAGGGAGCGAGAGAGAGATCGAGAGACAGAGCACTTTAAGGCAATTTTGGTAGCTCAAGGAAGTCATGCCCTTGATTATCTTAGTGAGAAAATGCTGTCGTCTCTCAAGCTGGGTCATATACTTAGACAGGAACATACCAAAGGTGTTGTTATACTCTATTATGGGCCTAATGACGGAAAAGAGAGAGAGATCATAACTTCCTTAGATCTGGAAGAAATATCCCTGGTAATTAGACTAGCAAGGTGAAAGGATTTCCTAACAACAGTGAATACATGGTAATCAAAGGATAGTTCATTGTTAATGAAAATGCCTAGGATCTTAATGGCTAAATCGACATTCAAAGGGGTGTTACCTATGTGGTGGGTACATGGTTACCCAATGTTGCCAAAGGACAGTGTTGCATTTCTTTGCATTTAATTTTAAGCTGTGGTCCATGCACACTTATTGGTGTGTGTTAGTGGAAGAATTTGGAAGTTAGATGGAGAGTTAATGACAGCTCCAGGTTAGCTGTCATCTGAATTTGATATTAGGGAAGTGAATCTCAAAGAGACATGGTCCTAGAACTGATCACTGAGGGATACCGCTGGTAACTACTCTTTTCAAAGAGAGCATACCTCCCACCCTAGCACACTAGATTCTGTCAGTTAGCCAGTTTGCTATCCGGTAGGTAACATAGGTGTCTGCATTTAATTTGATTAGCTTGATGATAAAGCTAGAATGTGGGATGATATGAAAGGCTTTGACCAGGTATAAGTAGGCAATGTGAACACATTTACCTGAGTCTAATGCATCAGTGACATGACTAGCTTCAGGAAGCAGGATCTGCTTTTAAGAAACCCATACTGGCTTGGGTCAAGGACATGTAGACTACCAATGTCCTTGTTAGTAAGTTCCATAAGAAGGCACTCTATTGCTTTGCAGATAAGGCTGATGAGGCTTATAGGTCTATAGTTTACCGGATCAATAGTTGTTTTCACCTTCTGAAGCAGAATGACTACCACAGCACTCCATTCCTCTGGCATGAATCTAGCAGAGACTGAGGTTGAATAGGCTTAGTAGTGAGTCTATAAGATAGTGTTTGGTACTGAGAAAAGGGCTGCCTGACACATTAACAGGACTCATGGAGCAAGTGTTTTTGTCTTTAGATAGTGCATTCATGACATGCTCAGAGATGATCAGATAGGGTGATGTGGATGGGCTAAGTTATGGAAAGTTAGGGGACAACTGGGGAGTAGAATTAGAGCTGAATCTGTCCATTACAAGCTGGCTATGTCGTCAGAGGACAAGGAAGTATTTTTGTTACGTATCAGCTCTGAGCATTGCTGGATACTACCTCTAAGGTTTCTGACATAGCTTAAGAAGGTTTTGTGGTTGTCCATAGGAGAGGTAGCATTCCCAAATTGTAGATTGCTTTGGAAGGTTTGATTTTGTTTCTGTGTTCTTTATTGTTTTTTTTTTTTTTTTTTTTTTTACTGAGTTCCTTTGTACATTTGTTTCTGTGTTCTTTATTGTTTTTTTTTACTGAGTTCCTTTATACATGATAGGATATTAAGTTTGTTTCTAAAGGCTATGAGTTTCTTATTTTATTGTATAGTTTGTTTACACTAGGGTTCCACCATAAGGGTTTATTTTGATACCTCTCAACTGTACAGATTTTTACAGAATGGCCAGATCTTTCCCTCATATTTTGTGTCTGTTTCTCATAAAATTGTGGCTTTCTGGCAAATCACTGCAAATCATTGAGGACTGAAGTCAGAAAATAATGGCACACATTTGAGTTTCAGACTTCATATCCTTCAGAAAAGCCATGCTAATGCATAACATGTTATTCTATCCACTTTCTAAATATAAGAGCAATCTTTAAAACGTGTCCCCATTTTTAGGTCTTTGTCTCCCCATTATTTGTGCCTTTGTCCAGATTTCTTGCTTTAACAGGTTGAGAGGTATGTTTATTCCTCACTTTAGAACTGTATGTATGTCTTAAGGGGACAGATGGCTTATTCCTTTTCTTTTCTTTTCTTTCATGTTGAGCAACAAGCCATTTTTTGGGTTTTGTACTTTCACATTCGGCAACAAGCTCTTCAACCCTTCCTCACTTTCAGCCATTAGAATGGCCAATCTGAGATTGTTAATATTTCTACCAGTCTAACCTGTCAGCTGTCCCTATTTTACAGGAACATACTTAATTCCAGACCTAATTTACTCCCCCAGTTTTAGGTTTGTCTTACCCTTTCACATAATTTTCAGAATTTCCTGTATCACACGTGATTTCTGAAGCTGACTAATACATGAAAGATACCACATGACCAACACACTAGTGACATCAATAATTTAAAGACTGGGGACACTCATACTAAAACTCTCTTTTTTCAGAAGTGAAAATAAATGAACTTAAGTGGTAGAATTTTGCAATACAGTTAAAGCCTAGAGATTTTACTTGCTCTTTGATAATGTGCTTATATTTTTCCATTATTTTTCTCACTCTGTTTTTTAAACCTGTGTTTCCTTAGTAGTATCCCACATTCCTACTGTAAGTGGGAAGAGTTATTTGCTATTTGGTGTTCAAATTTATAATTAGATGTCCAGACGTTTTGCTGGATTTCCCAAACATTTCAAAGACCTTTGTACTTATTTTATATGTCTGTAGGTTGAGATATGCAGTCAGCACCTGATCCTTCTAACTCAGCATTTCTCATGATATATTCAGCATGTAAATTGAATATGGAGGATGACAACATACAGCCTTGGCATAATCCTTTCTTAATCTTGAATCAGTCATTTATTCCACATTTGGTTCTAACTGTTGCTTCTTAGTGTGCATATAGATTCCCCAGGAGGCAAATAGGATGACCTGATATCAGCATTTCTCCATCAACTTGTCACAGTTTGTCATAGTCCCCACTGTCAAAGTCATTACAAAAGTCAATAAAGTAGAGGTAACTCTTTTTTTCTGGGACTTCCTTGCATTCTGCATTATCCAGTGGATTATGCCAATTTAATCTGTAGAGCTTCTGCCCCTTCTAAGACCAACTTGTACATCTGGCAGTCCTTGGTTCATACAGCGACAGAGTCTAGCTTGAAGGAGCTTAAGAATTACTTTGCTAGCATGTGAAATACATGCAATTGTTATTATCTAAGTACTCTTTAGCATTGTCCACTTTTTCGGATTAGAATATAAATTGAGATTTTCCAATCAAATGATTACTATCACGTTTTCCAAATTTACAGGAAATACTGGAAAATGTACGCGCACACACACACACACACACACACACACACACACACACACACACACACGCACACACACACACACACACACACACACACACACACACACACACACACATGCACACACATACAAGCACACATTATAGGTGTATTCAGAAACAAGTTAGCACAGTATATTATAGAAAATAGCATGTTCAGCCTTGATGTATTGGAAGGCAGTTTAGAGAGGCAGTACAAAAAAGTGCATTATGTATCATATGTAAATTATAATGTAATGCGATGCAAATGAGTCATTACAGAAGTGAGAGCCATCATGAATGCAAATGATGACATCAAACATAGCCAGGTAATTCAGAAGCTGAAAGGAACAGTGTGACAAGCCATGGTGATCAGCTGTTCTGAGCACACTGATTCTTCCGAGTTTCACTTGCAACATTACGATACTGACAGTAGCATCTGTAGTAGCTGAGCAGCACTTGTCAATAACTGTTCTCAGTGTGTCATTTACCAGGGTGTTGCATTAACTTCTTCTGTGTCACAGTTAGTCACCTCCATGACAGAGATATAATTGAATATTACCTTATGGGTAGAGATACCATGCAGAAGCTTGTAGATGTGTGCATTCCTCACATAGAATCACACTGGATGTGAGAAATGACTGTCCTTGCACAGGCCTGTGTAGCACTAACCTCCCTCACTACTGAGACCTTCCAGCATGTGTCAATGGACTAGGTGTTTCATAGGCATCTACCTCACAAAACCTACACCAGTTCCTTGATATTTTGCTGCAGCATGGGGAGCAGCATATGCAGTTCCCATGGACAGCAGAAAAAGTGAACAACACTACACAGGCATTCCATGACATATCCCATTTCCCTGAAGTTGTAGGGACCATTGTTCCCTTGCATTGCTATCAAGGCCATGCCTGAACTGTATAGCATCCAGTAAATCATCCAGAAGGTCTTTCACTCCAACTGACAGATGGAGCTTGATGCACAGTCTGCCCATGTGCCATCCAGGCAGCTCCTATGATTCCTAAATCAGGAACAGTTGTAACCTATACCAGTGGTTTGTGTGATGTGATTTTCCACAGTTATCTAATTGGTGGGTGCACACTTCACCTCCACTTCTCCCAGCTGAGAGATCCTGCCTATGTGTATGTAGGCACCAATCCATTAATTATGCTATCCATGGTTATATGTTACCAGGGATGCATGCTAAGCATTGGAGCAATGGCTCATGACACCAATCTTCAACCCTCAGCCCATGACAGAGATGACATACAACACTGCACTTGTACAAATGTGTAACATTGCAGTGACAGTGCACTGTCACAGGCATGTAACATTGACCATATATTCATAGTGTTGAAGGCCCAGTTCTGTTAACTAGATACCTCTGGTGGTGCACTGCATTAGATATTTGTCATCTGTGACATGCTGCACAGTATATTTCTATGTAAGAGGCACTGTTACACTATAAGATTGCTATACAGAATGGAGACAACAGTAGAGAAGGAGCCAGTCGAGCAGTTGTTTAATTTTGGATGCAGCAGAGTCCCAGGAAAGACTAAAACAGGTACAATACACTGTGGCACTGGCTAAGAGGCTGCATCTAGTCCACAGCCATGGGCTATGGCAGAGACAATATAGAATGCAATTAATGAATGCAGTAATATACCCAGTCTATGCTGTACAGTGTATTGTTCGGTCATGGTGTGCATTAGACATTACCTAACCCACACAAGTCTTAAAGGTGGGCAGGGCACAGTCATCATCTTTTGGACAGGTAGTATGTGCCACAGTGGCAGGAAACAGCAATGGTAATATACATGGAAGAGTGAATGGAGTATAGGAGGTGTTAGTGGCAGCCAGGTAGAAGTCTTGTGGTTGGGTAAGTCAGGTAGCACAATGTGTAGAGAGAGGGTTAAGTTTCCAGATGAGGTCTGAGTGGCCATACAGTACCATGGTGGGAGTCCTCCTGTGAGTTACTTAGCATAGCAGTTTAGGAGCATGTATATGACACCTGCAATGGGTCCAGAGGTGGGGGTTGTACACTGCTGATGACCATGTTCATGTCTATGGCCATCTCAAGGTGTCATACTCCAGATTCCACCAGATGGAATGGATGTTATGTAACTTTGCAACCCGACCAGATGGCCCTGTGAGGTGCACCCCCAGTGGAGTGAAAGGACTGTCAACCATGACTATAGGTACTGCATATATATATATATATATATATATATATATATATATATATATATATATATATATATATACCTAAGAGTGGCCATGATGCAGCTGAGACATGTCACATGGTTACTATACAGTGCTGGTAAAGACTAGGTCACAGCAACATTCCATGCAGTGGCAGCTTGTAAACAGTACAGAATGTAACATGCAGACTGTAGGTGATATAGGATAATCTAATGCAGGCTGTGGACCACCAGAACCCATAGCAGTCCATCTACACTTGCATACCTCTGAATCCTCTGCAAGAATTATGTAGCTTCCCATTTCTCACTGTAATGTTGGTGACCCACAATGGCAACTGTACTTGCTATCACTTAAGTTTGGACCCTGTACTGCAGAGTGTAAATGTTTCTGAATTGCAGTCAAAATGATATCTTTTATCAACCATATTTTGTGCTACATGGCCCGTGCTTACCAGTGAACATATCTGTAAGTCCATCCTACTGTGTGTGCTGCAGTCTTACCACTCGTGGCTGGGCTTTTTCTGAATCCTACTCGATATCTTTTAATAGCTGCCTGAAACATTTGAGCACCAAGCTAATCAATGCAATAGGTTTATGTTGGCAGGTCTTTGTTATATCTCCTCTCGTAAAATCATGTCAGCAGCTGCTAGTTACTGTGTACAGGTACATAGCAGCACATGAATAAATTACTTTTATAATACACAGAGATAACCTTTCAATTCATCATTAAATTGACCAGGAAATGCATCTGCTCCCATACTTAAATGCATTTTGATTATAGCTTAAAAGTATTCTGATTTTGTAGAGGATGGAATAGTTATTTCAGCTGTGTGTCAGCTATGCAAGAGAAAGTATTTACTTAACCAGTTCAGGATAATATAAAGGAAGTACTGAATACATGGAGGCAAACAGGCTACTTTACAATAAGCTTTTGTTACAGTATGGAACTCAGCCCTGTCATATGCCACATTACAGATTTACTTGTACTTTTATCTCACACTATGTATTTATTATATTTAAAGATATGGTACATCATATGACTAGTATGAGAATTCCCATACTTTTTGCCTAAAAGAAAAAATGCCTTCTCGCACATTGCACTGATATTTATATGCACTGTAACTTTCATTAATGAATCATGGGACTGTTATGCTTTAAGAAATACTACTGTATTGTACTCATTTAAAACCATGTCCACTTCTGAAATGTAAGTGACTTCTTTAACGGTCTAACATAATACGTATAGTGCAGTCACTAGCGACATTAAAATTACTCTGTTTTATTCTAGCACTATGCAGCCATCCATTTACTCTTGTCAAGTCCAAGTCCAAGCCTGGAATAAACTACCCCTTGACATTCGCTCAATCTCTCACACCCCACTATCTAAAAGAAAACTAAAGACTCATTTACTCAATTCCAGAATTTGCCCCTGCTATGACCCTACATAATTCTCTCCTCCCCCCACATTGGAATCACTCCATCTATCCTTGTCATACTTCTGAACTCTATCCCCACTAGTACAGTTACATAGCATCAAAAAAAAAAAAAAAAACTTGTGCTGTCATTTAACTATTGTTAATGTTGTTTTGTTTATTGTTTTACTACTGTAATGACTAGTTTTATTTCTATTGTTTGCTGTTCTTGTATACTACTGTAATGTTTTTATTGTACTATCTGGAGCTTTTCTCCTCGGGTCTCCACTGAAAATGGGACAAAATCCCAGTTGGACTAACCCGGTCAACAAATGTCAATAAATAAATAAATAAATAAGTCACATCTGACTCCTGTAGCAAATCTACAAGCTTCTGTAGACATCAACAGAGTTTATTAAGCAGGGAATGAACAGAACTAGATTGTCAGGCCTTTCTTCTATGTCACACACTCAGACAGGGCATCTCTCTCTCTCACTATATATATATATATATATATATATATATATATATATATATATGTGTGTGTGTGTGTGTGTGTGTATATATATATATATATATATATATATATATATATATATATATATATATATTAAGGTCACCAATCCACCTACTGCATGTCTTTGAGATAGAACACAGGGATAACATGTCAATTCACCACAGAAGGGACCTTAACCTAGAACTAAACCAGTGAACCTCTTGCTGTGAAGGATAATGCTACTCACTGTAACACTATATACTCAGAAGCAGTTTTATCACTAATGAAATGAGATAGTACCATCAAAGGCTTAAAATAATCTCATGATAGGTTGTGAAATTTGAAGTCACTGGTTTGCACGAAGACTTCACTACAGCCTCATAATTAGCAGTATATTAAGATTTTCAGTACATATTTTTAGGGTTTTCATTGTCTGTTTTTTATATAGAGTTGCATATTGTTACCTTGCACAACATAATACTTTGGCTCTCTATGATAAGCAACCAGTATAGCTTGTTGTTGCAATTTCTGTGCCCAGTGTTGATTCAAAATAATACTGTATCTTTTCTTTAGAAATGAAAATTTCTTATTTGTTTTGTAATAAATATGCTTTTGTTTTAACTCCTTCCTTTGTCATTCAACTGACATTATCAGTATGAGTGGCACAACAGGTAGCACACTCACCTTTGGTGCAGAAGGCAATAGGGTCTCTCTCACACCAGGTAGATTGGTTGCTAACGCTGCAGTGCAGCATAAGGGGGTTGCTGTACTCCTGAGTGTGTTGTCCTTCAGATGAGATGTTAAACGTATGCCCCACCTACCAGAGTTGGTGGTAGTGGTTCAGATGGATGGAAAAGATCCCAGAGTACCTATCAAAAAAGGAGTATGGGAAGTTCCATGATGCCTGGCCAAATTTCCCCCTAGCAATATAAATACCATCTCAAGTCTTCCCTGAGAAGAGGTTACTAGCCTTGTGGGACTAACCTGGTCAACAAAGAATAAATAAAAATGTAAAAGCTGTAGTGCTGGTTTTATGTCTTCGAAAATTGGACTCAAGTTTTCTTCTAAGCCTTTTCCCCATCGACATCTAAGACTGTAAAATTCTTGCAACTTATAAAGCTATATTCTGTATGCTAGGTGGTCCAAGTAACTGTCCATCTGGTTTGACTAATCAGATGTCTTTGGGATGCTTTTGATTGAATAATTCATTTAGAAAGATTGAAGTAGATATGTTCAAACTACCATTTAACAGAAAAAATAATGTATTAGCATGTAAGCTCTAGACCATTATTAGACATAACTTGGTCTGGTATTACATGTCTTGCACAGTAATTTCAACATGCTGATTACAAGAATGCCCTGTAGTGTCCTTCAGTTGAACTGCTTCCACATATTTTGAGTTATAAGCAACACAAAGTAAAATTGTTGTACTGATATGCAATTTCCTAACTTTAGCTAAGATAACAAGGGGATTTTACTGGAATTAAGTTCTTGTTTTGCGTTTGACTTCAGCCCATGTCATTAAGGCCGCCATTTTGCACAAACTTCTCAGTGTATATACATATCAGTCCAATGCATAATGTATTTATCCTTTGCACTTGAACATACCCAGATGATATTGAAACACCTTTAGTAGTATCTAATTCTGCAGCTGGGTAAGTAAAATCACCTTTTCAGTTTTGAATTGAACCTCTTGTTTGTATGAGAGTCAACCTCAGAATGAAAGGTATGGTTTAATCAATAGATGTCACTGTTTCACAGCATCTAGTCGTCTTGTCTTGATAACATCATGTCAAAGCTGCATCTATACGGTATATCTTTTATTAGCTTTCAACTGCTTTATCTCTTAACAGGTTACTGCTACCACCTATATCACATTTAAGCCATTTTTAAGCAAAAATTTCTTTACCTTCTGTGATATACACCCCATTATTACATCATTGCATGACTTCCATGCAAATATTTCACTGGAAGTCTATACTTATGTAATGTCTATAGCATTCTTTATAGCCAAGTTGGTACCTTATGTGCGCATTTTTGAATGTGGTTTGTAGAATTTTCTGTCATACGCTTTCTATACACAAATATAATGGAACATTTGATATACATAAGGTTTTGAAGCATTTCTTTTAAGTTTGACCATAACAAGTCTGTGTCACTGTTAATTTTCTTGGGAAATAAGCAGTTAATACATGGTCTTGTAGAAGGACTGCTATTGACCCCTACTGACTTGATTCCGTATGTTAGGTAGTATAATGGCACCTTAATGCTGGTGCAGTGGTTACCAGTTTTAGTAATCATAGTTTGTTCTATTGACCTATTGGACAACACAGTACACCATCATGACCTAGCAGTTTTCTTAGAGGCTCTGTCTTCTTTGAAGACTGTAACACAATCTCTGACAGATGCACAATTCACACCAATCACAAGACTTGCTAGTATGCTGCAACATGTTCACAAGCACACAAACTTTGTCAACATCTGGCAGTAAACCACTCTTTGTAAATTAGTGATCCATGTAATCAAATAAGGTGGCATCTGTTTGACACCTGGTGTTGTTGAACTTCAAACCTTGTAATTTCAGTCTAGCAGATTATTCAGTTATTTGGATTACTCGAGTCTTATAACATCACACAACAGAATAGCATCATTACTTTTAATAATACCTTGCAGCCTTACAATCATGTTTGCTAAAGAACATTGAAACAGTTATGGTACTGATGAGATCCCAAAAGATAGTCTTAAAACTATTATCTGTCTAAGAATGTTTTAAATATGCATAGATTTTTAACTCAGTTTATCAGGTCTGATTTATTAATTTTTTTGGTTTACATGAAGCACTGAAAAGAATTTTCATTAGGCATTGTGACAACTACTTCATCTATAGTCTGCAAAGGAATACATGCTCTTCTGAGCTATATATTGTAGTCTTATGGCTCAATATACATTCTGAATCTGGCCTCTAATCACATTTACTACACTGCTGACCTGTTGAATAGGGTCATTCTGTTTAACTTCAGCTCTCGGTGACTCATTTTACCTCTAAATACAATGGGTACTCTGGAACATGAATCACAGGAACTACTTCTGGTAACATCTTAATATGATAGTCTGCATGTTGTTGTTGCGTCTTTTGGCTTATCCCGGTTAGGGGTCACCACAGCAGAACTCCGGTCCACTAATGTTTGGTAGTGGAATTTTACGTGCTAAGTTACCAGCCCTGACGCACAACCTTCAATGAAGGCACGCCCATTCTTGCATGCCTCCACACAGAAGACGCTCTAGCTGAGAATCAAACACGACAACATCTTGTTGTGAGGCGACAACGCTACCGCAGCACCACTACCGCGGGTAGTCTGCATGTAAACATACTAAACCTATAAAAAATGATATAACTTCAAAATATTACTGTCATTCGTCATTATAACTCTGCATTCTGTATTTTAAGTTTCTGAACTTGGAATGAAGAACTGATTACAGAAAACATTTTCCTGCATTCACTGACTTCAGTGGCAGTGCACTTCTGAATGCAACCTTTTTTAGTTTTGTATCTTATGCATAATTTTAAACAGCTAGTCTTTACCATGCTCAAAGCTCATAGATGATAACTTTTGCAAATGTTCTGATTTGCTGTTAGCACATATTCACAGCACTGCTTCACAAAAGGTTTCTTCACATTCTCAGTTCCACTACACTGCAGGTTGTGGCCATCCTCTACCTTGTTAAGATTCAGTTTTACACGAATGCCTTCATTATTTATCTGAATATCATGTGCTCTCTTTTATTAAGACCAAAGTCACACCAATACCTGTGCTCAATATTTAGGTTACTTTAGCAAAATGACAATTTGAAATAGTAGCCTGTATATTTTTTGTACACCCAGCTTAACAGAATGGCTCTTTAATTTGTCCCCAGTATAAGATTGCAGCATACACAAATGTTGTTGAATTACTGTAGCTGATACATCTCACATATTACAAAACTCATTTAACTGTCATAACCATGTCACAAGGAACTTTGCATTTTCTGATTTGCATATTTAAACTTATTTGTTATTACCACTCAACAAGTCCAGGTCTTGCTTCTAAGAAGCCTTTTTTATTTTAAATATTTTTCACCATTTTGGTAATTTTGCTTTATCTTACTTTAATTTTCTCAGACGGGAATGTTTTAACATATCTACAAGCAAGATTAGATTCTTCTGTATATTTTATTAATATAATTTCACAAAAGAAGTTTACCCTTGCATTTATCACTTTAATAAACATACAGTGTATGCTTAAGAAACTAATTCCTTCAGTCTGATTTAAAATTTCTTCAGATATCAAAAACTGAAACATCCTTTTTCAGCATTTATCGTTGTAAAACTTATTTTGTGCTTGGTGACATCTGCATTTGAAAGTTTTTAGTAACTGCATCAGTTTATTCTTTCTGAGTGTATAGCATGATATTTCTTTCTAAGCAGTCATGTGTCCGAATTTTCAGCCACAGTCTGGTACACTTCCACAGAGAAATCAGTTTACAGTGAAAAATTTGATATAGAAAATAAATGTTATACAAAATAAAGTCTTTACAGTAATTCATTCAAATCAAAGTGCACAGTATGAGGAAAAATATAGTGTACTATGCTCAGTATGTATTTATATTCTCCCATTGTTTAATAAATGCAACTGGGTATAAGAGCTGCTGTTCTATTAATTTTGAAGTGGATTCCAATAATATGTAGGAAGACTTTCTGGTATCATCTGTTGCTCTTTACTGGCTTTGGGCAGGATTCACGAAGGCTTGCACGGAGTCTAAGAGTAGTGTAAGACTCCATGCAGCCCTCGCGATCCAGGAACAGCCCGAAATTCCGTGTAAGAGACCAGCTAAAACGTCTCTTACACGGAGTGGGCGTAGATATGCTAATCACCTCACTTGCAGCTGAAAGGCATGCAAATGAGGTAGATTAGCGATCCAGGAAGCCCAAAGCAGCCCGTGTAAGAGCCGTTTTAGCTGCAGAAATGTACTCAGTTGACAACTAAGTACGTTTCTGCAAATAACACAATGGAGCCATGTCAGCTCCAAATAAAGGGTGCATATGTGTCAGGCAGCATGCCAATGGCCAAATATGTGGCCATTGGCAAGGTACCCCGATGCAAATATGAGAAATAAATATTTTTTTTTGGCGATCGCCAAAGTTTAAACACAGCGCAGCCCCGCGCAAACGGGCTGCGCTATATAAAACATAAAAATGAAGGTTATAAACCCACAAATGTGGGTTTTATGCAATACATGGATTTACAATGCAGGGACCAGCAGACCAAAAACAACATGGCCACCGTTTAGTGGTTGCTAAGGGGGAAAGCTGAGTCTAAGACATGTAACTAAGCATTAGTAGGCAATCTGATGTAAATGAGTGTTAGGATACTGAATTCCACTGTCACATAGCAAATGAGCGCATTCTGAGTAGTGTAAGAGATTCATAAGGGGAGGACTAGAGTAGGAGATAGGTGACATCACAGGGGGGAATGGCAGAAAGAAATGCAGTTCATTGGAGGTCAGTGTTACATGACAGATGTCAGACACATATCATGGAAAGAGGAGTGCCACAAGATAAGCATGGGAAAGTCAAGAAATGGAAGGTGTACACTGTTGCTTACACCAAAGTTTCTTGCTGGGCGTGCATGTGCACGTGTGCGCGCCATGAGGCGCGAGTAGGGCAGTGTGCATGCGTGTAAGGCAGACTGAGCATGTGGGAGCCTGTTGGCAGACTTGTAAGACTGTTTGTGCTGGTGTGCGTGCATTTTAACCTGAATAAGACGATTTTAAACCGCGTAAACATGTGTATGCGTGTAAGCCACTGTGAGCGTGTTTCTGCTGGTATGCGCGTTGCTCCCCCCTGAGGAAACAGAAAGGAAACAGGAAGCAACAGAATAAGTAGGAAGCTAGCAGGGAATACTGCTGGAGCTAGCAGGTGAAAACAATTAGAAGCAGGCAATTACACAGGCAGAATAGTAGCCCAGCCAAGCACTTAAAACTCTGCAAACAGCAGTGCAGGATGTTTCTCTCAAGAGACACTGCAAGACAGGAGTAAGCTATTAGAAGTGAAAACTGAAAAAGCTGAACTCAGAGCAGAAATGCTAGGGGCAGCCATAGCTGTCATACGGAGACATAGGCTACTTGCTGAGGGTGGTGACAATACAAATGGTGCCAGACAACCCACAGTGAGGAGACGGAGAAGAGTGTACAGGCCCAGGGTCACCTACCACGGGTTACATGAGCTGCAGATAGTGGAGCGCTATAGAGTGGACAGAGACCTCCTGCAGCAAATTGTTGAGCTGTGCAGGCCACGCCTCACACACAGAACCAACAGAGGGGAACCCATCCTAGTGGAAACCAAGGTATGTGTTGGCCTAAGAATACTAGCAACAGGTACCTTCCAGAGACCAACTGGTGATATGATGGGGATATCACAGGCATCAGCCTCCAGGGTACTGCACCAGTTCCTGGATGCCATGTCAGCACATGTCGGTGATCATGTATATTTCCCCAATGCCCGTGAGGTATTGGCCAGCAATATGCGTCTCTTCCAGCAAATAACGGAATACCCTGAGGTAGTGGGTGCAATAGACTGCACACAAATACGCATCAAAGCACCAGCCGGTGAGTGGGGTAGGGCCTACATTAACCACAAGGGCTTCCCCTCCATCAACTGCCAGGTCGTGTGTGATGCCCAGGGCATAATAATGAATGTGTGTGCTGGTTGCCCTGGGAGCTACCATGATTCCCATATCTGGCATTTGACGCAGCTGTACCAGACATTTGCCAATGGGGACATCCCACATGGACACCTAGTGGGGGATGCAGGTTATGCACTGGAGCCGTGGCTGATGACACCCATCAGAAACGCACACACACCTGAACAGGAACGCCATAATGAGGCACACGCACAAACACGTAATGTAATAGAGCGTGTGTTTGGGCTGCTCAAGTCACGGTTCCGGTGTCTGGACACATCTGGTGGAGCCTTGCAGTACTCACCAACTACATGTACCCAAATTGTCATGGTATGTGCTATGCTACATAATATGATCTTTCGAAAACAGCTGCAGCAGGACCAGCATAGGGCCGGGGCAAACAGCCCCCCACCATTGCCAAGGCCATCACAGGCAGAGCATGACTCGGAGGAGGAACAACCTGAGCCTGCCCCAGTAGGCAGAAGGAGGCGTGCCCAGTATGCCCTGGCCTTGGCAAAGAGGCAACACATAGCACATACACTGGCGCAGTAGGAACCCTGGGAATGATACCCCCTCTGACTCACTCACATAATAACATGGATGCCTAAAATGACATAACCTGCTCTCAAACATGTACAGGGAGTGTAGTATGTGCATCCGACAGAGGCAGCCCTGCAGCACCACCTGAGGCATGAATGCCATGTGTTAAGCAATGTAACACCATGTAGTATATGCAAACTTGATGACCCTGACTAACATCCTACCCTCACCAAGCATGATGCCACAATATGACGATGAGATGATCAATTGCAATAATTGGCTGAAGTATTGCAGTTAGTCAAAGGGGATCCAATGTGTGCCAGTCTGGGATGACATGCTGAGCATGACATGATGCTCCACCTGCTAGGGGTAGTGTGCACCTATCAGTCCAGGCCTTATGGATACTGGCAAAGGCTGTTGTTACCCACAGCGTGCCTTGAATAGGTAAGGCTCAAAACACAAACCCACCTCCATAGGTATCACAAGGGATAAGAACCTAGATGTAATGCTACCCAATGCCAGAAGTCTAAACAGCAAGATGCATGCAGTCTAAACTCCCCCAGTATGGAGAATGTTGATATCTGTCCTGTAACAGAAAACTGGGTCAAGGCTCATAACAGCACCCTAACACTACCAGGTTACACCTCATACTGTGCTGTACAGCCTCAAAACATGGAACAAGCTACAAAAGGAGGGTGACTAGCAATAATTGTCAAGGATAACCACACCCCCATGTTGGTACCACAACAAGAAGCAGCATGGACTAGCCATGGTCAAGTAACAGTGGCTAAAACTGCCTCCCAGTTTATAGCCTGCTACAGACTACCGTCCTAACACCAGGAACTGCACTTGGCCTATGCTGGAATACATGAATATATCAAGCCCTCCAAACCACATTATATTGGGTGACTGAAAATACCTAAACATAGACTGGGAGCATTATACTAGCTCCAACACTGTAGGACAAAAGTTCCCAGAATCCATAAACCAAAATGCCCAGGAACAACGTACCACTCCTAGGGTTGCCACCTTTTTAAATGCCCAAAGTGGGACATTTTTGGTACAAATGTCAGATTTTTCAGCCCGAAACATACCCACAGCCAGTACAAAGGACAGAACTTCACTTTTTTGCCTAAATAAAAGCTTATTCTTGTAGAATTTTAGTTGCTTATTCTGTTTCTTATAACATTTAGGTGTTTCAGGTACAGAATAACAGTTTTATGCAACTATTACATGAAATATAGGAAATAATTTTGTCCAAAAAATCAGACATTTCCCATTTTACAATTTTTGCAGGACACAACTGCTAACCACTCCCACAAGAGGGGTAAGCATACTGGATGTGATAATCAGCAACATGGGTACTGGATGGCAAGATGAGAAGTGTATCCCTCACTGGTAAGACCAGACCATAGAGTAATCACACCGGATATACACATCCTGACCACAGTCCCTGGCCAGAAACCACAGTGAAAAACATGTGTAAAGCAAAAGTTGCACTCCACCAAACTGATGTGGAATCCATTAAAGGCCCTGTGCAGATGCAAATTATGGGCCACACCTCAGAACCTGTTATACAGGCATTCCATTAACACTGCCAGGAATGCTTGGATTATGCAATCCCAAATAAAACCAAGACACAATGCCATACACGCAGGCATCTGGCATGGTGGACTCCAGCCATTACCAAACCATGCAAGAGAATGAGGAAGCTACTACATGATAGAGCAAACATAAAAAGGGAAGTAATCACTGATCAGTAGTATGGCAATAAAATATGTCCACACATACAATCCACTAAGGCCAGCTACAACAAGTTGAATCTGTGAATCTTGAGGCAATGTTACACCTGCCCCAAGTACACAGACAACCATCACCTCCCCTCAAGAAATACAAATATATGTGAGAGATGCAACCATTTATCCAAACCGGAGGCTGAGCTCTCTCAACTCAGTACTGTCAAAACTAGTCAGGAGGAGAAGGTAACCACACACACCACAAACCCAGTCTCACACAGACCTATCACAACTGCAAACCAAAGACATAAACACAGGAAAACATTCCCGGAGGCCCTAATTACAAACACACTACATCAACAGAGGCCTCCAAAGCAGACACCCAAGCAACCACTACCTCCAAACATAGCACATGCAACACATAGTACACAAAGCTGGTGTGCCAAACAGTCACAGGCCAGAAGGAGAAATAACATGCCTGATACAGTTGTAATAGGTGACTCCATAGTCAGACACACTGCTGTCCCGCTCACCAGACTGAACAAGGGAAAGGGTAGAGTAAGCTACCTGTAGGCTGCTACAATACGCCACATAACAGAAGTATGCAGGTCACCTCAAAGCAAGTAGAAATATGATGCAGTCATTGTCCATGCTGGTGTGAATGACCTGAGATGTACCTCCCCGGACTACATGAAAAGAGACATAGATGAGCTCTCCGATTATGTAGTCCAGGCCGGTATGACACTGACCGTGTGCAGCATCCTACCCTCACCAAGAATGATGCCACAGTACAAACACAGAATGATCAGCTTTAACAAGTGGCACAATTACTGGTGTCATTCCAAGGGGATCCAATGTCTGTCTGCTTGGGATGTCATGCTTGACAAGCCACGCTGCTGTTCCAGGGATGGCTTGCACCTGTTACCCCTGGGCGTCTGGATATTGGATAAGGCTCTTGCCACCTCCATAGAGCCTTTCGTAGGCAAGGCTGAAAAGACTAACCCACCACCCTAGAAAACATAAGTGGAAAGAAACATAAGGGTAATGCTGACCAATGCCAGATGTGTAAACCTCAATATGCATGCTCCCGAGGCCCTCCCCAGTATGGAGAACATTGATGTCCATGCAGTGACAGAAACCTGCAGCAAGGCTCCTGACAGCACACCAGCACTACCAGGTTATACCTCATATCATGCGTTATGGCCCCAAAACCTGGACCAAAACATAAAAGGAGGGGGAGTATCCATATTCAGCACAGACACCCACATGTCCAGGTAACTGACAATGCAAAAAGCATCGGAGACCACCCATGTGCAACTAACCGTAGGCAAAACTGCTGTACAGTCTGTAGCATGCTACAGACCACACTTTCACACACAGGAACCCCACCCAGCCGTCCTGAAGACACTGGACAGTATGAATGTCTCACCAAATACCACACAAGGTACTCACAAATTACCACATAGGTGGTAATCCATTATGTATGGAAGGAGTAATCAGGGACCTAGGGACACAAGTGGACAGTAACCTGTTATGTGACACTCACATTGCCAACTTGGCTAGGAAGACTGTCTATATTGGACACCATATCATGAAAGGATTCACATCTATGTCAACAGAGGTCATTGTGCCCCTATACTGTTCTCTTATCAGACCCATAATCTAGTACAATGCCTCATTTGTGATGTACCTTACCCGACACCTGCAGCAGTTAGAAAGACCTCAAGGGTACCTCACCAAGAGGATAAAGGGTCTCAAATATATGTCATATGCTGCCTGGCTGTAGACATGCAGTCACATACTGCCTACACAGAGGCGTTGTATGCCTGTTGTACAAGGCCATGTCCAACACAGGAGAAATGGTCATGCTCCACCCCAGAAAACCCAAATCCATCGGAGCTGTGAGAGTGAGAGATGTCAACCTCAACACATAATGAAATAGGATGTGCTGGAGGGAGAGATACATAACCCAGAGGCTCCCTACACCCTGGAACAGAATCCCACTCCATGTTAGGCAGAGCCCCTCACTGACTCTCTTCAACAGGAATCTTGCCAAGTGGATGGATGATCGTAGATGTACACTGGGGGTCTTCACTGTGTCATGTCCAGACAGAGGCACAGTAAAGTAAATCATAAATGGCCATAATATTCACATAGCAAGAGGTGGCAAAAGCCACACACACTCTGGCTAGGCTTATAAATGCCCTAGGGCGGATAGCCTAGTATGAACCTATGAACCTATGAAGATACAAATTGTACAGGACACTAAGGATAATCACAAGGCTTTCTTAACTGACGGTAGGAACCTTGTTGGGAATTCACAGATATGCTCTGAATCACTCAAATATTACAAACAACATACCAAACACACACACATATTGCCAACATCCAACCTGACAGGTGCAGTGCAACCCCCCCCCCCCCCCCAAATGCAAAATATCTATCCCAGCAGAGTGCTGGCCCCCTGACATTGCAGATGCTGAGGTAACAGCCAGCATCTACAAAGCAAAACACACAGCATCAATGGTATGAGATGGTGTCCTGGGCTGAGTCCAACATGGACTGTAAGAATAATGGAATGCCAAATAACACTACTGCTCAATGTCATCCTTACCACAGGATATGTACCCAAAGAGCAGTGTACAACAACAGTGGTACTTCTCAACAAAGGTGTTGCCTGAATGGATACTGCAAACTACCACCCCAGAATCCTGACAAGCTTGGTCTGCAAAGCTATGGAAAGGATCAACATGTACCGCAGACATAAAGATATTGGGGACCTACTGACACTGGACCCTACCCAGTGTGGCTTTCTTAAGTGCAGATCCTGCCCCTTAAACATGTTTGTCTCATTTGAAACAGTCATTAAGGTCATTGATGAGGGGAATGTGGTCCACACAGCGTAGCTGGACCTTGCTAAGGCTTCCATACAATACCCCACGTGTTCATTATAGATAAGCTCACAAGCTTAAATATAAACCCCTATGTCAGTAGAGGGGTTGCAAACCAGACCAAGGACAGAACTGACATGGTCAGAAATGCTGCAGCCATGTCAGACTACAAACCAGATATAACTGGCATCCCACAAAGCTTGGTCTTGGGACCTCCCTCGTTTGGTATATATGTCCCATAGGTACAGGCCAACATGGAAGGACTGTGTCTGAACAAGTTTGCAGAGGACTACAAACTGGCCACCATATATGACCCTCCAGTCAACACAAGCATCCCACAAAAGGGCCACATAGAAACAGACAACTGGTGCCATAGCCATGTTAGCAAGCTAATTGCAGAAAAGTGTATAGTCAACCCCTGTGGATATACAGTAAGTGCCCACCAATTACCACATAGGTGTTAACCCATTAAGTACTTAACATGTAATAAGAGACCTGGGGACACAAGTTGATAGATATCCTGCATTGGACAATCATGTGGCTGTAGTGGTTACAGAAATATACCATATACCCACCTAATCATGAAGGTTGTCAGATCTAGATCAGGGGAGGTCATTGTGGCTCTGCAGTCATCCTTCATCAGCGTTACAATTGACTACAATAGCCCCTGTGGGATGTACCTCAGCAGACACCTCCATCAACTGGAAAGTCCCCAAAAGTACCTCACCAGGAGTATCAAAGAGCTTGAACAGATGCCATGTGTTGCCTGATTAAACAAACTGCAGCTCCACACACTGCCATACTGCCCACCCAGAGGCAAGCTGTGCCTGATGAATAAAGCCATGTCCAAGCTGGAATCAATGAACATGCTGCACCTTGTACAATCTGAATGGCAGTGAGCTATGCACATGAGAGACCTGAACCCCAGCACTGACATACATAGGACAATGTGTACTGAATGATCCATAACACAGAAGCCACCCCCACTCTTGAGTAAACTCCCAGTACAGGTTAACCAGAGAGTCACTCATCGACTCTCCTCAAGAGGAATCTTGATGAGTGGATGGGAGATGGTAGGTTTACCCTGGGTATCACTGTTATGTCACGGGTAGATGGAGGCACAGTATACTAACCATGATATATGTCATGGCAAACTACAGTTACAATGTGTGTCGAAGGACAAACACACTCTCCGACTAGCATTAGATATGGCCTAGGGCACATCGCTAGTGTTTGCCAATGTACACCTATGTTGTGGAATACACTACCAATGTTGGACAAGCCTGGTTTAAGTAGTTCATATCTGAACATAATGCAACATGGTCAGATGTGCACAACTGGCCCCTAACCAGTCTGTTGTGCTCACTATGAAAATGTAAAGCAGTGATAGGACTAAAGCCCAGGATACTGTCCACCACAGTGAAAATACTGAACCAGTACACTATACGGTACTACAGTGTTAGGTCATTATGAAAGGATGTTGACAACTGTATGCAAAGTATCCCATGCAAACCCTGCAGGCATAGTATAATCCCTGTTGTGTTCAGACACAAAGCAGTTGGACAGTAACTACACAAAATGACACACAACACACAACCATAAACGTGAGATATTGTTGAAGTTCACACTCATCCACAAATGTGGTGGGCTGCAGAGTTCAACATATGGAAAGCTCACACTGGGCATGCTCGCACACTTTGATAAATGAGACATATGTCAGACAACATGCCATGGAAAGCCTGAACTGGGCATGCTCACACACTTAGGCCAAATCTCAGTTTAGCAGTTGGCCACACATATCTGGTATTTGTAAGGTGTTATTCCAGGAACCAACCACATTACAGCAATCTGCCCAGTGCACACAGTTAAATGACTACAGAGACATAAGTGATATAGTGGATCCCTCTCATATTCAAACATCTTCCACAGATATACAAGCTGTTCATAGAAACAGGGAATGCTATGGCAATAAAGACCTGCAAACAGTCTATCAGCAACAAATATTGTGCATCTGACAATTAAACATATGGGTGTAGAGGTCAACACTAGGCTGTTTGCCCTAGGGAATGACAGCTTAGCCAGAGTGTGCTTGGTGTCTGCCTCCCCAGTACAGCAGGTACTGTGCCACTGTAAAGTAGGTCACATAAGGCACCGTGTGAGGCTAGTGTGCTGTGCCTCCGTCAAGCAGGGACACAGTGGAGATCCCAGGGGTTGAATTTGCTAAGCCACATCCATGTTGTTGGTGTGTGCTGGAAGAGGGTTGGTGAGGACCTCTAACAGTAAGTGGGCATCAATAACAGACTGAGGGGAGCCTTATCTGCAGTGTCTGGACAATTTCACTGTCAACACTTTGTCGTGATGATTATGAGGGATTGAAGTGTCATGCCAGTACTGTTCAGAGATGTCCTCCCTCTGTGGGCTACTGCTCTGCAACGTATTAGCTCACTCTGTCTGTTGGACAGCTCATATATGGCTGGTGTACACCTGACAGGTGTCCTGTTGTGGAGGAGTCATGGGTATATTTGGGATAGCATGATCAATGCAAACCTTCCACATGCTCATAGAATGCAATTGTCAAGGATTATGCAGAGTGGCCTGTATACTCCCCCAGCATGGGTCATTTGAAGTCTTCCACCCCAGTCTTCACAAGTGTAAAGTCTGCTTTTGATAAATACACTTTGTTTGCAGTGACAACCTTGACTGGGGGTGAGGATGGGATATGGATGTCCAGGAAAAGGTGGGTATGGTCAGATATCAACAATGGTGGTCTACCTCTGGTGTGGAACAGTGAGTACCCATGTTGCAGATGGTCAGGTGCAATATGTATTCCCCCTTGTGGCTGTGATGAGTGGTTCTGCCATAGCACATGGACTCACAAATTGTAGTGGTTGTAGGGTAATGTTGTAGAGACCTGAGTAGTTCCCACACACAATATACCTGTACCTGACGTTAACAACTGGAATGGTGTATGTGAACACCTTCATATCTTGGCACTGTTCCCAGGGAAGCAAAGTGTGTATCCTGGATGTGGGAGGGGTGGTCCGAACTGGTTGTGTTGTGTGTTACAGGTCCTGTGGTCACGAAGCATGGTATAGAACATAACCTGCCAGTGCTGATGTGCATATCTGACCCTGAAGTAGGTGGCTGCAAATGCATATATATGCTATCCCCCACCTGACAGGTAGTACTAGATGTACATACCTCTGTAGAAATAATGATGTCAGCACCCTATAAATACTGCAGGTGCAGAACAAATGCCCAGTAATTCGGATAGTGCACTCTGCTAATGCGTCTCTCTCAAGTGTCATAATATAGTTAGGTATGGGTTTGAATCCTGCTAATTCTCAGTTTGTGTGGGTGAGCAGGGTTGGTGTGTATCCAATTCTGTGTGAGAGAAATGTCCCTTTTGGCAACTAGGAGAACACACTACAGGATGCACATTCCCCTTTCTAAACACTGATGATGTCAGCACCCTATAAGTACAGCAGGAGAAGGGAATCCTTTCAGTAATGTGAATAGCGCACTCTGCTAATGTGTCTGTCTTGAGTGTCATAACATAGTTAGGTAGGGGTTTGAATCCTGCAAGTGTGTGTGTTTGGGTGAGGGGGGTTAGTGTGTGTGCAATTCTGTGTGAGGGAAATCCCCCTTTTGGCAACTGGGAAAACACACTACAGGATGCACATTCCCCTTTCTAAACACTGATGATGTCAGCACCCTATAAGTAAAGCAGGAGAAGAAAAGCCTCCCAGTAATGTGAATAGCACTCTTTGCTAATGCGTCCGTCTTGAGTATCATAACATAGTTAGGTAGGGGTTTGAATCCTGCAAATGGCAAGTGTGTGTGTTTGGGAGAGGGGGGTTAGTGTGTGTGCAATTCTGTGTGAGGGAAATGTCCCTTTTGGCAACTGGGAAAACACACTACAGGATGCACATTCCCCTTTCTAAACACTGATGATGTCAGCACCCTATAAGTACAGCAGGAGAAGGGAAACCTCCCAATAATGTGAATAGCGCGCTCTGCTAATGCGTCGGTCTTGAGTGTTGTAACATAGTTAGGTAGGGGTTTGAATCTTGCAAATGACAAGTGTGTGTGTTTACGTGAGGGGGAGCAGTGTGTATGCAATTCTGTGTGAGAGAAATGTCCCTTCTGGCAACTGGGAAAACACACTACAGGATGCACATTCCCCTTTCTAAACACTGATGATGTCAACACCCTATAAGTACAGCAGGAAAAGGGAATCCTCCCAGTAATGTGAATAGCATGCTCTGCTAATGTGTCTGTCTTAAGTGTCATAACATAGTTAGGTAGAAATTTGAATCCTGCAAATGGCAAGTGTGTGTGTTTGGAGGAGGGGGGTTAGTGTGTGTGCAATTCTGTGTGAGGGAAATGTCCATTTTGGCAACTGGGAAAACACACTACAGGATGCACATTCCCCTTTCTAAACACTGATGATGTCAGCACCCTATAAGTACAGCAGGAGAATGGAAACCTCCTAGTAATGTGAATATCATAACATAGTTTGGTAGGGGTTTGAATCCTGTAAATGGCAAGTGTGTGTGTGTGTGTGTGTGTGTGTGTGTGTGTCACACCAGCTGGTGCATATTCCAATCTCTACACAGAGATGATGTCAGCACCCTACAAGTACAGCAGAAGAGGGCAAATATCCCAGTAATGCAAATAGCACGCTCTGCTACTGCGTCTCTCACTACTGTCATAGCACAGTTAGTTATGGCTTTGAATTACACACATGCCATGTGTGTTTTGGTCACACAGAATGCCCATGTGTGTGGGTTGTTGTTCACAATAATGCATGACATTGATTAAACCAGTAATGGCAATGGACACAGATGATGTATGTGTGTGCCAAATACACATATGTACCTGTGACCTTCAATAGTTCCCATGTCTGATGCCTGCCACATGTGAATACATGGTATTTGCACTGGATAACATTATGACTGTGGTCTTCTGTGCAGGTGCTGCATGTGGTATGTGTATATACAGTGTGAGTTGTATATGGTATCATCCTAGCAGCGAGGGATACACATCTGGTCTGGGGCATATAGTCTACATGTTGTTGATGAACAGGTGCTGCATGTTATCACCTGTTGTGGGAGTGGTAACAAGTTGTTCCATAGCAATGCAGTGACTACATGCTAAGAACCTTTCAGCTAGGGTGTTGTGGGCACTATGGGGGTGGCCGCGGCCCTGTTGTCGTCCGTGATGACTGCCAGCTGCTGCTGTTGCTGGCATATGCCCATATTGACGCCACAACCGTCCACCATTGCCCTGGCTCATGGACATGTAGTTGTGGAACCAATCTAATATGTCCCCACAACGTCTGTCTATGACATCGGTGAAATTACGGATGGCAGCCGCAATGTCACGCATACTGTCAGTCATGGTTGTGCGACATGCTGTCAGCTCCCTCAGACCCTGTCTGGTGTACCTTTCCATATGTGACTGTGCCTGCATAACAGCCCGAAACATAGCTGAGGTTGTAAGACCTCTGTGGGCACATCTGACAGGGGCAGTACGCCCACGGATGCTCCCACGAGATCCCCTGGACATCTGTCTGTGTGGTACCATCTCAGGGCCATGCCCATGGCTGCTGTGTGGGGAAGCATGTGCCACAGATACCACATTACCCTGGTCAATGCCCACTGTATCCTGTCCATCACCTAGGGACATTGGTGACAAAGGGTGTATTGGCAGGATGACTGTGCACATTGATGGGGTTGACAGCTGTGTACTGTCAATTGGCTGACCAATGATGGACCCTGGCATACCTTCCTGTGCCATTACACAGATGTCATCATTATCAGTACCCGTGGTACCTGATTCAGGTTCCCTGCTGCATGACACCAGAGCAGCACCAGAACCTGTGGGAGGGAAACAGGAAACACAGTTTACAATGTCTACACAATGTTACCAGTGATGCACACATGCACACGTGCACACATGCACACGTGCACACATGCAGACATGCACACATGCACAGGTGCACACATGCACACATGCACAGGTGCACACATGCACACATGCACACTTGCACACAGTTGCACACTTGCAAACAGTTGCACACTTGCACACTACTCAGTATGTGAGATATCAACACACAGACACAGACACACCTGCATGCATACACAGAGCACTACTAAGTGAGCCTAATATTACTATTATTATCAAGACTATTAAAGGTATTGTTAATACAAACTCACCAGCATGGATAGGCTGCATTGCTGTTACACCAGAGGGACCTGCAGAAGTGAGGAAATTAATGTCAGTGGGCACAACTGTGCCAATGTTACTGAGTATGATACAGGTCAGTAGTACAACAGTTACCTTTCACAGGTCAGCTGCTGATATTGAGAATATCACACTTGCACATTAAATACTATGATAACAGCTACAAACAAAGGACACACCTCACACATGCATTAACTACCAGTGTACACAACAGTCAACTATACATATGGCATATTGCCTGCACGCTCGTAGTCTTGGTGCTGTGTGGCTCCAGCCTCCATCATAATGCAGGTCTGCTGCTGTTGTTGTTGGTGGGCTGGAGCCACAACACTTATGAGTAGTCCCTCCAGTCTGGTGAGTGGGGGATGTGTAGCCACCCCACCAACTGTGGCAACCTGTTGCCTGTAGATATCCGATGCACGCTGATGGACATTTCTGATTAAATCACTGCAGTGATGTTGTACCTGCTCATATGTCCTATTATGCGTGCCTATGTCATTTACCCGACGGACCAGGTCTTGCCACAGTGCAGCCCTCTCCTGCTGATTCTGGCTGGTGCGGGAAAAGAGTATTGCATAATCCCGCACCAGGCTCTGGTGTATTTCCTCATCCTCAGCTGCAGAGTACGCTGGATTGCGCTGGTTAGCCATGGTCCTGAAAAAAGGAAATAACATGATATCAGCAAAATATGTCAGCAGAATTTGGCACACATACTACACATGCTACTCGACTGTTGTGATACAACATATCTCACATATATAGCATCTGTCTGTCTATTGGTGGATACACATGTAAATGGCCAGGTATCAGTGCTCAGCCAACAACTGTGCAACAGTACCTGGCACACTCCATATGACATACTACCAAACCCCAGCAGTCAGAACACTGATTCAGGTCCAAAGCACCTCCTCACTCTGGGGGTTTGTATCGAGGTACTGTATGGGGTACATCATCAACTACTATGAGCTGACCACAAACTAATTGCCCTGGATATACATATCCCACCTCCACCACCAGCACAAACGACTACAGTGAATAACATTTCAAATGCAAACTTTACACTTCATAACACTGACATGGTATCCTTTAAGCCCACTGGGTCAGTGGAAGACACAACCCACAATGCTGACTCCTTCACAAATTATTTCTACGGACATCTCCGAGAATGCACGGATCATGCAATCCCATATAAGACCAAGACACTCTCCACATAGGGAAAGCATCCTGTTTGGTGGACCCCAGCCATAGACAGATTGTATAACAAAAGATGGAAGCTACTGCAAGACAGAGCATAATTCCATAAAGGGAAGGCATGTCTGATCAGCACTAGTAAAGAGCTATTTTCTCTCATACAAACATCCATGGGCAACTTTGAGAGGGGAAATCAACGGGGACACTACAGATAAACACAAGGCCTTCTTCAGTTATGTTAGAAACCTGGTCAGAAACCCTCCAATATGCTCATAGTTAGTACACAACAACAAATAATTCACTGAACCCACAGATATTGGCAACATTGTGGCAGACAGGTTCAGTGCATGTTTCTCCCCTCCCTCTCCCCCAAACTAAGACATACTTATCCCAGCTGATTGTAACCTCCCTGTCATCACAGATGTCCAGGTGAGAGCCGCCCTCAGAAAAGCAGAAAACACAGCAACAATGGGACCTGATGGTATCCCCGGTTGCATGCTACATGAACTCCAAGAGGAGCTAAACACACATATAGAAGTGCTATGTAACACTAGCCTGACTACAGGATATGTACCTGTACACTGGTGTACAGCAGCAGTGGTTCCACTCCACGAAGGAGGCACCTCTACATACCAATACAATACAACACAATACAATACATTACAATACAATACAATACAATATGCTATTGCCCCTGGGACTACAGCAGTATACTGTTCTGCTACCCTGACCATTGTGACACATGTGATGTGATGGTACCTGCTCCTGTCAAACAGTTACACAGGGTGACTCATATGGCATATTACCTATCTGACTAACATTCAGCAGGGGTATGTGTGACATGTACTCATGGGGAGTCTTGCTTCTTAATGCTGTGTGGTTTATTGCAGGGTATGTCTTATCTGTGGGTAGGAACCTGTACCTCCACCATGTGCTCTCTACTGTGGTGTCACGGACGACACACAGCAGTCATTTAGGTTGTGGATGGCGTGAGGTGTTACTATGGTTGTTGGACATCTGTCATGGGTGTGACTTAAGTATGTAAATCCAGGAGTGGTAACCTCTATGTGGGTAGTATGTGTGTACTCTGTGGTGTTGTCAGTCACTGTGCATTGGTAATGTGTTTGAGTGCATTGTCACAGTGTTGTACATGTCACTGTGTCCTTCTCCATATCTGTAGCTGTCATGTGAGGTACATACCGTGGCAGCCATTGTGTGGTGTGGAGGGTACACTGACCTACATGTCCATAGCTGACACACCATGTCTGCTGACACATACCATGTGCAGGTATTCCAGGAATAGTGTGCCACTGTGACTATCATTGGGGGACTATTGTACACATTTATGACCCTGTTCACCCCTGACACATGCAGTGGTGGGCAGCCAATCACATATCTGGTGGTTACTGGTGTAGGTGATTTGAAATGGGGTATGGTACTCCAGTTTCGACACTGGTGTTCACTCCATGCCTTTGTCACCAGGCACCTGTTGCAATACATCTGTACACATGTGCCTCACTCAGAATATATATACATCTCTCTCTCTCTCTCTCTATATATATATATATATATATATATATATATATGTATATATATATATATATATATATGTCTATATATATATATATATATATATATATATATATATATATATATATATATATATATATGTCTGTATACATATACACATATATATATCGATGTACATATATTGCTATAGATATGGAGGGGGGGTGTGACAGAGAGGGGGTGATAGTGACAGAGGGGGTGGGACAGGGGGAGTGTGAGATCTTCATATACAGTCATATCTGTAGATACTCAGATCGGTCTGTCTATGTATATGTATCTACATATATCTATATCTGTATGTGTGTATTACATATATATGTTTCTACATATTCTATCTATCTACATCTGTCTATGTATTCCTACATCCCTCTCTATGTATGTATACATATATGCATATTATATATATATATATATATATATATATATATATATATATATATATATATATATACATACATACATATATTGACATACATACGTATCCATATGATAGATAGGTATATCAACATGTTTGTTTACAAACCTGTATACACACACTAACATACTGCTAAACATACATAACTGTGAAACCTACTTTGTACATTGCACTACAACCTACATTCAACCTACATTGATATGTGCACATAGATGCCCTCACATACATATGTGTGTACAGCCTTCACTGATAGTTGCTGTATGTCCCCTGCCCTATGCACATCTTCATATACATATGGATACAGACCAATGACACATATGGAGGGTTCACAGTATGTAGACTTTTAAAGTATTACTTTACATTACCTGTGTTTGTCACAGCTGCCTGCGTTGCCATTTGGTTTGGTGTCCTGCTGCTCCAGTTGTCAGTTGTCAGCTTTTGAGTGGGTTTTGATGACTGGTTTTGTTTGTGTATGTTCTTTTCTCTCTCTCTCTCTCTCTCTCTCTCTCTCTCTCTGTCTCTCCCTACCTCCACAGGGTGCAATGAAAGTATTGCATGTGTGGACTGGGAGTACAGCATGCTTTTGTAGGTATCTGCATATGTCCATGTGATGGCCTCTGCACAAATTGTTAGCCAGCATTTGCTAATTGCATGCAGCCAGTTGTGTACTGATTGCAGTTCTCACTGTGATTCCAGGACAGTGCTATAAAAAGGTATGTGAGATAGGTGTAGCCCTTTCAGAGTTTAAGGGCAGGGACCATGCTGGTATGCTGTGGACACTGTTCTGTGAGTGTAAAGGTTAGTATCTCTCTCATATTTCTGGCTGTGTTGTAGATTAACATTTCTCCATTCATTTCTCCAGTTTCCTGTACTGTGTGTATGTACACTGACACCTAAGACTACTACTACTGTTAATGTGGGTGTGTGTGCTTTCCTGTGGGACATGTGGTGTAACTGGTATATAGCAGTGGCTATGGCTTCAATATTTGCCCTTTACATTCACTACTTGTATGCCTGCTAGGTGTCTTGACTGTAGTGTGTTGCTGTGGCTTTCCTAATTTCCATGTACATTCACACCTTGAAATGCTTGCTATATCTGCTAGGGTGTTACTGCATGCAGTGTGGTCTGGCTATGGTGTGGGCCTTGACATCTATTAGGGTATTTGAGTATGCTGCTGAGCAGGCCCCAGAGACTCTCAGGTGCATCTTTTATCTGCCTCATGGAATGGTACATATCAGTGGGGTACACCCATTAAATTGCCTGGTATTCTGCAGTTGTGACTGTGGGTTAACATGTTGCTATGTCTAGGCTCTTAACTATTCAAATATGGCAGTGTCATACCTCTCAAGTGTACAGATATTTGCAGGTTGTCCACATTTTTTCCTCATATTTTTGTCCATATCTCATAAACAGCTTTTTTCTGGCAAATCACTCTGGGCTCAAGTCAGACTATAGTGACAAACATTTCAGTTTCAGACTTCATACCCTTCCAAACATCCAACAAAATGCAGAACCTGTTACTCTCTCAACTGTCTAAGTTTGTTGGAGCTTTATTTGGAATGTGTCCCTGTTTTTGGGCCTTTGCTCCACATTTTTTATTACTTAGTCCGGATGTGTTCCTGTAAGAGGTTGTGGGGTATGGGCAGTGATTATCCTGCTGTGAGTATGTGTGTGGCTTGCAAGGTGCTACAGTGACATTATTACCTACTAGCTACCAACTAGCATGGCTGTTTCTGTTCACACACTACTATTATAGCAATCCACTACATTTGACAGTAAATATACATGACATGCTTTGTGTACTACACATCCTATATTCCCTTTACATTCATTCCTACTATTACATGATATATTTATTGTAGCACAATGTTCTTATATAACAGTCATGGCTTAGTGGTAAGTCATGCAGACTACTGTTTCCAAGGTCCTGGATTCGGGACTGACAGTGGGATTTTATTTTGCTTTTGAGCAGACTACAGGCCTTGTCATTCAGAGTGACTAAGGCACTTTTAAGCAGTTATAACCGGGTTAGTGCTGGTTTGCACAGAGCTCACGCATGCGCACTGGCATTCAGCTCTGCACACACCCGCTTACAACTGCTTAACAGTGCTTACTCTTGTGCACACCCGCACTATTTTCTTTGAAAGAAATGAAAATGGGGAGACAGGAAAGTGGTGAAAAAGGGGTCACAAAGAGGGTAAGACAGTAGGGAAACAAGCTTGTGTTTTGCAGGAGGGATGTAGGTAAGGCCCATAGCTGCCCATTTCTTCATCAGCAACAGCTGTGCATATGTTTGTAATTTGGTGTGACATTTGAAACCTTCCACCCCTGAGAGAGGTGTAAGGACAACAATAATACTTGTTGTACAGCCAATTGTAATTGACAGTTTCCATGTCCAGCAGACATGTGTGCAAAATGGGCAGCTATGTATGGGGCGTAAGTTTTTTGTGGGTACAGAGTGCCCTTTTTTTTTTTTTTTTCAGGTGAGAGTGGTATGTTAGTTACGGGAAGTCGGTATAGCTGGGGAGGTAGGTTGGGTAGGTTAACAGACAAGACAAACAAGACGCATACAGGGGCGGTGTATGACACATGTGGGGGGGTTACACAATTGACGGGGATGGATGTTTGGATATCTAGAGCCCATGAGCCCACAGATGGCAACAGTGGAACTCATATCCCCACCCATGGGCAGTTGCCACTGTGCCTTCACGGCCGAGGACGGGGCTGTGCTGGGGGCTGTGTAGGCCAGGCAGCAGGCACACCCGTTAGTTGTGCCACCCATGCCTCAAGCTGGCGTAGGGGCCCAAGAACATCTTCCCAGATCTCCCTACGTACCACAGTCCGGACACTATGGAGGGTGAGTGGATGTTCTCCTCCGGCCACACTTGCAGATGGGGGACGAGCCCCATCACCTGCAGCGCTTCCACCCGCAGGTGGCACAGGGCCACTGGAGGAGGGTCCGGCCTGGGCACTACTGCCAGGTGCACTCGCCAGCTGAGGAGGGAGAGGTGGGTCCGCTGGAACCCGCCTTCCCTGTCATCCTATGTTTTGCATTATGTCATGACAGTTTGGGTTAGTAAGGTACAATACCATTCACAATTAGTTGTAACACCATGCATTAGTATTCCCATTAACCAAACACCCAGATATTCAAACCATTGAACAGCAAGCATAACACATGCATATTTTGAACAGCAATACACAGTCCAACAACATGCAGGGTTGATTGATGGCAACAGGCCATCAGGTTTGGATGTATGAACAGGGCAGATGCATCAATGTACATGCAAATATGTATGAACCAACAGGACAAATGTCCAGGGGTGTTAATTGTGATTGCACATACCAATTTCACGTGAAATGAATTATATGTGTTTATAGGGTAGGGTGAAGAAAATTTAATTAACAACTTCAAATACCAATACATATGCTGTACATTTCTAATAGCTGCAGATATATACACACTACAGTTCTGCCTACAGTTTCCTATGTGATAACTACTTCAAGTTGGTGATAGGAATGTTACTGCTACATCAATATACATTTTCATTTTTATTCATACACATTCATATCTGGCTCTGTTCTGCTACATCATCCTGCTACATTTGCTTTATATAGCTATAGACAACTGTGGATGTTTGGTATTTCAGACAACCATACTATCTGCATATTGCAGACTGAGAGCAACATATCCAGATTTTGGGATACACATTCCAGCTGCGATAACATTTTCAACACGTTACTGTTTGGTTCTGCTTGTCACATTCATTTCATTCTGTACTGACTGCAGTATACTTTATTCAGGAGTTATTACTACTTTATTGGTGGATTCATAACTCTTTCTCATACTCTCTCACTTGTTTTATTTTTACAATTCAGGATGGTACTTAATTCTAGGCTTTATTGACATGTTTTACCTGTAGTTATAGCAATCCTTTCCAACAGTCTCACTTCTGTCATGTTTCTGTATTTCAACAGGGATATATTTCACACATGTGTTTTACTCAGCTTCTGCAGCTGTACTTTTCAGCCTGCTGCAGGTTATGTACTATTATATTACAGGTGGGACATCTTTATTTCAGACTTATTTCATTTTTCTGTTTGGATTACAGACTGCATCACGCTTTTGTAATCAAGCAATACTTGCAAACCCTCTTACACTGTTACTTGCACATTTTATTAATTAGTGACTACACTGCACTCTTTTGCTAACTGTCATACTTATATATTTATTTACAGTTACAGGAAGAGGATTACTGACCTGCCTGGTGGCGCAACCGTGCCAGCCTATCGCCATAGGCTCTATAGTTCACAGAACGGACACCTGCAGCTGTAATATAAATAAAGTAATATTGGAATACACATCTCCATAATATCAGCTAGGTTAATTTCTGACATAAATAATTACATGTAACTTACTCAGTAGTGGGGCGTTGGGCATTTGCCGGGCCTCCTGGATCCAATGGTTCAGTTGGTCCTGCTTCCGTCTCTTCAGGTCCACATGGTGGTGACGGACCTGCTCACCAGTCCTTGGTATCCCTGTGGCACTGGTGAGATCATGAGCCAACCGGTCCCATGCCTCAGCCCTATATGCTCCCCACAGGACCTGGCCCTGCATGAGTTGGGCCTCATGATTGTGGACAAAGAGCCAAACCATATATTTGGACTCCTCAACGCCCCACCTCTGTGCCCGAAAGCAACTACCCTCACCTACACCTGACATTCTGGCTGCAAGTCGGTTCTACAATTGGTTATGCTGTGTATTCCCGCCTATGGGGCTTATATATGCCATTTTTCCCGCACTTATCTGTGATTGGCCATTTTGGAATTGTATCAGCTTCACAAAACCTGCTTTGTCATGCTCCTCTTTCTATTCATTCCTATATATATGCTATTACTGCATTTCTAAGCGCAACTGTCATGGCTTAGTGGTTCAGTACCTTGACTATGGTGCATGGTATCCTGGGTTTGAACCTGGCCACTGCTTTTTATATTTTATGACTGTCTACACAGGCTAGGAGGTGTGTCTGTGTAAAGGCAGTTTTGTTAAAGCTTGCTCAACGTTGCCCATCGGTTAGCTTGTTGGCGCGGCGCGCAGCTCCGCGCAAACGGGTTACGCTGGTTTACGCGTCATTTGGCTGTCAGCACGCATATTACACTCAACTCAGCCATGGGCACACAGTTTCAGTGTATCAAACCACTGCTCCCCTATGGGCACTCATTTTACACCTGTTAAACCATTGCTCTCCTACGGGCACTCATTTTATACCTGTTAAACCACTGCTCACCTACGGGCAGATGCACTCAACTTGTTAAACTGTAGTTCAGCTATAGGCACATCTGACATTTTTTATTATTTTGTTATCTCACATTTCTTCAAAATATATGGCCCATTTCATTACATTTTACATAAAATATAATTTTATATGTGTACACATATGTCAGGGACTTGTTTAGTGCTTATTTCACTAAAAATAAAAATTGATGCTGGGGGGGGCTCGAACCATGACTGCCTGCTCTTCAGCCGACGTCTCTACCGCTACACTATTGCTTCTTGGCTTACTTTACATATTTAGTTCTTATATGCTTTTCCACTGACTGCTAACTGTGGCTAAGCTACGGGCACGCCCGCGCAAACGAGTGCACTCACGGGCAAACATCTTTACAATTTAAAAAAAATTATAAGATGTTCATGTCATGTATACATTTTATGTTCGTAGTCTGTGGGGGCATGTGTTGTGTTGTATTTATTCACATTTACACGGGCTCTGTCGTGGGGGTTTACTTTCGGGACTTTTACTCTTCTGGGGGCGTGTCCGTTTGCAGGGCTCGGCCTACGGACACGCCCCCTACTGTCTTCCACGGACCATGTAAGCCTTAGGTGTGATTCAGCATGCCCTCATGCATATGCATGACATGCTGATGTCACACCGTTTAACTGCAGCCTCCGTGTAAGCCTTGTAACTCTTACACGGTGGCTTCGTGAATCCTGCCGTTTGTCTGGAGGTCATGAACATGACCCCTATACGCTATGGGCTATTACATTCAGTCAGTCATGTCAGACATTAGAATTTCATATTTTTTGTACCTATCAGCCTTCATGCTGCAAAACCAGAGTTCTATCAACTTTATAATTTGAGTAGGGAAATATTAAAGAGTGTTCCTGGTGTGCAGTCCACCCCATACATCTTTCTTGCCACAAAACCTGTTGGTCCATTACTTTTGCATGTGACTTAATTACTTTTTAAAAGTCCCTGGTATCTACTGCACAGGGAGATTAAAGGTATGACATCCACCCCAAAACACACACACACACACACACACACACACACATACACGCATGCACACACACGCACGCACACGCACGCACTTGCACGCATGCACAAGCATGCACACACACACACACACACACACACACACACACACACACACACACACACACACACACACACACACACACACACACACACACACACACACACACAAGCACTTATCCTACCTATCTCCTAAGCCTCCCTACAGTGACCTTCCAGACATAAACTCACACAACAGACACACACACACACACACACACACACACACATACACACACACACAAACCCATGCACATGCATGCGCGCTCGCACACACACACACACACACACAAACACGTACACACACACACACACACACACACACACACACACACACACACAAACACACATGCACACACTTATCCTACCTATCTCCTAACTAACCCTCCCTACAGTGACCTTCCAGACATAAACTCACACAAACAGAAACACACACACACACACACACACACACACACACACACACACACACACACACACACACACACATACACACACACTTCTCATTAGACAAAATACATATTCCTACATACACTCACATATGCAAATACACCCTAACACTAGCTATCTGCTAAACTCCCTCGGCACTTAGGACTAACATGATCCCTCCCTTTGAAAGTAATGGGTGAATGTGAGCTTTTTGTCGAGTGAATTGCCATGGCTGGCATTAAGGCTTTGTGCAGCTGGACAACTCTTACTCAGCTGTGTAAAGCACTTCCCGCAGGAATTTCTGGTGGAAGGGCACATGGATAACTACCATATGCTGCACCCCTGGAATTCCTCATTAGCACTTGTGGTAGGACAAAGAGACCGTCCACTACAGTGCTGCATCTCTTCAAAATAAGTACTGTGGTAGGGCTGTATAACAATTGGAAATGACTACCAAAAGAGGTAAAACGGGCTTACCACTGGTGGTAACTTTTTGAATCTCACCCATGGTCTGTGTTATTTATATCAGGTTTAAAAGTAAGCAAAGATGCTGGTCATTGTGGGAAAATAATAGACTGCCCGGAGGGTTGTAATGCCTGATGTCAAAGGTGGAAGTCATCTTCTACCTTGTAAAATTCATAACTTTTCTATAATATCCACTCTAGTTAGTATTATACTGAGAAAATTATCTCTGTGTTTGTGTCTCTTGATTGTTGTGTATAGCATTGTTATATGTTTTTTATTTATTATTTTGGGGAAATATAGTTTCTTTTATGCATTGTGATAGTGTTTTGTTATGGCAAAAACTGTAACATTTTAAATAGTCAAAAGCTTTTATTCAACATTTTATTTATAACTCTTCTGTATATAATTTTCTTCAATAATGATAGTTTGTGTAGAGAAATGCTATCACACATGTATTTATTTATTATTCATTTATTTGCAGTTGTTTTACCAGGATAGTCCACTGGGCCAAGGAATCCATTTTCAATGGAGTCCTGGGGAGAAAAGCTCCAAGACAAATTAAATTACAGTGAGTTTTACATAGAAAAAAATTCAAAAAAGCATATTTGTTTAGAAAGTGCAGAAGTATAAGGAGAAACATTGAAATTAATTATACAATTTCTAAAATAAGAATGAGTCCACTTGAAATTAATTATACAATTACTAAAGTTAGAATGGGTCTACAGTACAATTTATAAAATAAAGTAGTAGGAGGACAGTAGATTTAGAAACATTCATTATCTGAAATGGTGAAGTAGAAACAAAGTACAGTTTCTACAGTAAGGTTGACACACAAAGGTACTGGTTCAGAAAATAAGAGGGACACTTTAAAGGTTTGGACATGTGAAAAAGCAGGAGTATAGCATTTCATCGAGAGAAAAATAATGGCATTATGGGTGAAGTGAAGTTATATTTGTGTGGATATATTGTTATACTTTTATGGTTATATTAGTAATGTATTCCAAGTTAATTACAGTACAGGGCTTACAACTTCCATTTGTTACTTTTGTGCGACCGAGGTTCTCCTGTTCGATTCTTGGCTGGAGTGCCTTCTGTGTGGAGTCTGCATGTCCTCCCTGCGGTCGAGTGGCCTCCGAAAGACATGCGTGAATGGACGTGCCTTCACTGAAGGTTGGGCGTTGGGCTGGCAACTCGGCACCATAAAAATCTACTGCCAATCATTAGTGACCGGAGTTCCACTGTGACGACCCCTAACCAGGAAAAGCTGAAAAGACAAACAAAACTCTTCTAAGTGTACTTAAAATATTTTCTATATGGCTACCATTTAATTATCTATTTGTGTGAAACTTAGGTAGGATGGAAGCAGGAGCATACCCATTCAGAGGTAAGATGTGAGTGTAATGAGGTTTGAATGAGGAAAGGCAGGAGATAGTGCAGATGGAAGAAGGAAGAGAGCTCCAGAGGCATGCTAGGGAGAAGGATAGCAGGTGGTTCCCAGCTGGACGTGAGGGTTTATGAAGTTTAATTAGGTTTTGGGAATTGGATCTCAAGTGTCGATTTGGTATGTACATTTCAAAGGTATTTGCTAGGGAGGGGCAGAGATATGGTTTATGGATGAGTTTATGGGCTTGGATAAGTTGGGTGTAAGTGAGGAAATTGGGTAGCTGTAGCCAGCTTAGTTGGTGAAGGGAATTACAGTGGTGGGAAGAGGATTTGTGACTGGCAGCAAACTTGGATATTTTGTTATAGCAAGTTGCAAGTTTTGTTTTGAGGGAGGATTGCAGATTGGTAAAGATAGTTGCCCCATATAATAGGGATGGGATAAGGTATGTATTAGCTAGTGTGATTCTAGTAGAGGGAGAGATGAAACGGCTATGATGGTAAAACATACCTAGTTTTTCATGGGTTTTTTTATGCTGATTAGTAGATGATTATCAAATTTTAACTGGTCATCAATGACTACTCCTAATAATTTTGAGTCGGAGATAATTTCAAGGGGAGTGTTGTTTTTGCTGGTAATTATGAATGACAGTTTGTCAAGAGGAGAGTTTTTGGTGGGGCTGAAAAGCATCAGTTTAGTTTTGGAAGCATTTAGAGCCAGATGGTTTTCAAGCCTCCATTGCTCAGTTGCAGAGAATGCAGCTTGAGTGAGATGTGTGAGATTTGTGAGGGAGGGGGAGGAGGAGATTATAGTAGAGTCATCCGCGTATTGAATAAGGGTGGAATTAGGGATGGCTTGATAGAAATTATTAATGAATATATTGAATAATAGGGGGCCAAGAATGGAACCTTGGGGGACGCCTGTAGGTGTATTGAGGAAGGGTGAGGAGGCCTTATTCCATTTTACTGCTTGTTGTCTATTTGTGAGGTAGCTTGAGAACCACTGGATGGTGGAAGGGGATAGGTTTAGTTTAGTGAGTCTGGTAAGGAGTCGGGTATGGGAAATAGTATCGAATGTCTTGGAGAGGTCGATGAGAAGAGAGGATACGAAGTGACCGGAGTCACGGGCTTTACTGATTGTTTCAGGGAGGGAGAGGAGGGCTGTGGAGGTGCTATGGCCTGGTCGAAAGCCATGTTGTGTGGGGGTTAGAAGGTGGTTATTGGTAAGATAGGGTAGAAGGTGTTTATGTACACACTTTTCAAGTAATTTAGAAATAGGGGACAGGATAGCGATTGGCCAAAAGTTTTGAATGTCATTATTGTTACCGCCTTTATGGAGAGGTATAATGAAAGCTTTCTTCCAGAGTTGGGGGACATGACTCTCTGAGATGGAATGATTGATAAGTATGCTAATAGGGAGGGCAATTGCTTCAGAAGCTGATTTAAAAAGTAGGAGGGGATTTCGTCTGGGGCATTTGAGCCTGGTTTTAGTTTAAGGAGAAGTTTTTTGATGGTACAAATAGAAATGGGATTGATAGCTAAAGGTGGGAGTTGTGGAGTTAAGGTGCTTGGGGAGGAAGAGGTGGGCTGGGGATGAGTTACTGAGTTATTAGTGAAAATTAATGTTAGTTTATTGATGGTATTTATGAAAAAGGTGTTAAATTGGTTTGCTAAGTCCATATCAGATGCATTTCGGTTAGGACATGGGTTTTCATTTTTGCCTGAGTTGAGGAGAGATGAGATTCCTTTCCAGAAAAGTTTGGGATTGGTACTGTGGTTAGTTTGGAGTGTGGTAAAGTATGATCTGTGATCAGTAGCAATAAGTTTTTTAACTTTGTTACATAGACTTTTATATTCGGTGAGGATGGTGATGGTTTCATTTTTTTGAATGCGTGCCCAGGTTCTGTCACGGAGTCACATGGTAGCTAAAGTGTTTTTAGTTAGCCATGGGACTGGATTACTCTTGATCCGCTTAGTTTTTAGTGTGGAAAATGAGTTTAGTGGGTTTATAAAGGTGGTGTTGAAGTAGGTAAGAGCTGTGTCGAGTGGAAGGGTCTTTAGAGGGTTCCAGTTTGTGGTTTTTAGTGTATATGTGAAAGTGTCTGGGTTGAAGTTTTTTAGGCAGCGAGTGGTAATATAGGAATGGGTAAGTTGAACAGAAGAGGGGAGATGGTGAGCGAATGTGGGGAAGTGGTCAGCTAGTGGGTCTGGAGGAATGCCACTGTCAGAGAAATTGTGAGGATGGGATACATGTAGCTGTTGTTAATGCATTAGATAGTACATGCTTACTACGTATTCAATTCAGATATTGACAGAACTTTTTAAATAACTTTATAATTTAGAACAGTTGTGTGAAATATATTTTGAACATTGCAAAAAGTAAAAAAAATGCATATTTTATGTTGAAACTATATATAAATACACACACATATATATATATATATATATATATATATATATATATATATATATATATCTATATTATAGACATACGTATGCACCTGAAGAAATTGCCAACCTGCTAGCCAACGTTTTTTATTTTATTTTTATTTTACATTTGTTGACCGGGATAGTCCGACTGGATACATGTCCATTTTCAGTGGAGACCCGGGGAGAAAAGCTCCAAGGGTAAGCAGATACAGCATTACATAATACCAGCATTACATATTACAAACAGACTATTTACAGTGATTACATAAGTAAGCAAGTTAAACAAGTTCCATAGGTTAGAGTTAATCCCGTGCGTAAGTCAGGATTAAATTAAATTACACAGTAAACTGGTTAACATATTTTTACACATTCTAGAGAGAGTTAGCCAAGCTTGATACATTGACATAGTCAGTTAAGTGCCAAATGTTGTTTGAGTCTAGTTTTAAATTGACCTAAGGTAGAAAGTAAGGTAATATCAGCTGGAAGAGAGTTCCAGGGTCTACTTACAGAGTTTGCAAAGAGAGAACCAGAATTAATTCACTCCAGAGTACCAGATGAGGGTACAGACCGACAACCAAGCCCAATGTACCAAGGCAGTTTATTAATAAAATCCAAACGCTGATTTACAAACATACGTTTTCAAAAATCTTTCTCAAGGCAAAAACAACATTCACAGTTGGTTTTCACTTAAATACAAATTTAAATATTAAATGATCCAATAGAATCTTGAATCCAATTACCTCCTTAAGTGGATGATTGAATTAAAAATACACAATTGTAAAAAACATGTGAAAACTAGTGATCCAGAGCAATAGTCTTCCTCTCCATATACAAAACTCTTTAAAGACCATTTAATATATTATTGAAACAGAAAAATCAATTCTTACTATATATGCTAAAATTAAAACATGTTAATCCGTAATTAATTGTTTCAAATATGTACAAAAAAATTTTTTCTTAATGTCAACTAGTGGTAGTTGGTAGTTTTACACTTCTTAGCTCTAACCATAAAAATAAAAAATTGTGCATTTTTTAAAAACTTTTTTCAAGTAAAAACAACATACAAAATCAATTAATTTAAATACAATTCAAGGTCTTCCATAACCAATGATATTTGCATCGAATAATTGTAGAATTAATTATAATAAATATATAAATATATTTCAGTTGTAAATGTAAATTGATTCTGATGTGTATGTTTAAAATGATGTGGGTGCCATCTAGTGGTGATTTATAATTTTGCACTTCTTAACTTTAAAACTGGCATTAGAGAAATTGTGTCATTTAGACCTGGAATGTTAGTAGCTTCTAAAATAATCTGCCAATACAACTCTCTATATTCTAACCTGGTCTCCCACATACCTCCCCTAATTTCTTTCGGAACCACTTCAATAACAAAAAAGAGAAAGGAGGCTGTTGGACATATAAGGGTGTGTCTAAAAAGTGCATTGTTAATATTTTCCTTTTTTATATCATAGTGATGTTCGTACATCCTAGTTTTTAGTTTCCTTTCAGTTTTACCAACATAAAAGGAACCACAGGGGGAACACACAGCAATGTAGACCACACCATAACTGTTACAGTTGGAAAATGTATTACTCCTAATATGCCTGTTCCTACTGGGAATAAAAATACTAGTACAATTTTCAATATGAGAACATTGGGAACATGACCCACATTTATAAGTCCCCTTTTTTCTAGAGGAATGATCAAGTCTGGGACCACCAAATTCAAAAAGTCTTTTAAAGTTGGTGTCTCTCCTATATATAAATTTCAAAGGTGGATTTTGAATTTGTTTTAGTTCAGTAAACTGGAGAAAACGTTCCCATTCTCTCTTAATAACTTCCCTGATGTTACGTGAATCTCCAGTATAATCCATAATATAAGCACCTTCATAGAGGGTATTAGAAGGTAGATCTTGGTTGGGGGTATTCAAAATTTCATCTTGTCCCAAAATGGGTGCAAATCTCCCTTTCCTACCTTCAACTACCTCATCTGTAATATCTTTAATTAATTTATCCGGATAATCTCTATCTCGAAACAACTGAGCCACAAATTCTAATTCCTTAGCAAAATCATGTTCCTCGGATGTCATTCGACTTATTCTCACTAACTGCCCCTTAACCAGATTCTTTTTTTGGAAGAATGGGTGACCACTATTAAAATGTAGGTACGAATTTGAAAAAGTTTTCTTACGATATACTTTAGAAGAAAAGTGGTGGTCTGATTTGGCCAAAGAAATATCCAAATATATAAGTTCCCTTTGATTGATAGAATATGTGAAATCAAGAAAATCTGTTGTCCCTTTAAGGTATGAGAGAAATTCTAAGAATCTTTCATGTGAATCATGCCAAAAAATAGCAATGTCATCCAGGAAACGTTTGTAAAAACACCAACAATGTGAAAATTCACAGTTGGTAACAAATACTTTCTCCCACCAAGATAAAACTATATTTGCATAAGTAGGTGCACATTTTGCCCCCATAGCAACACCTCTCTCTTGTTTAAAGAATTCACCCTCAAAAAACATAAAATTGTTTTTGAGTACTATTTCCATAAGCAGTAAACAGGTGTTAAAATCGTCAGAACCGAAGTTAACCGAATCTCTCATACTTTCCTCCAACCATAGTAAACCTGTTTCATGTGGAATAGAACCAAAAAGGTCAACTATATCTAAGGTAACAAATGTAAGGTTTGGACGGAAAAGATCTGGTTTAATGTGTCTTAAAAAGTCCCAAGAATCCTTTAAAATGGTACTCCCTTGATTAGAGAGGGCTTTAAGTTTTACATCTAAATATTTAGCTAGGGGGGCTGTCATGGAACCTTCAGAAGAGACTATAAGTCTTAAGGGCGGGTCCAGAGAATCCTTGTGGACCTTGGGAATACCAAAAACTGATGGGGTCCTGGGATATTTATTATACAAAAAGTTATAGGTGTCCAAATCTATGGATTCTTTCATTAACAGGTCATGTAAAAGTAAACCAATTTTGGTTTGAGCAATATGGACCTCATTGATAGAGGCTTTGGAATACTTGGAATTGTCCATTAACATATCTTTCATTTTTGATTCATATAATATGTAGTCCATTAAAACTGTACCCCCTCCTTTGTCAGGTTGCATAATTCTTAAGGTTGAGTTGTTAATAAGCTGATTAAGAAGCAGTCTCTCCTCTTTGGGAAGGTTGGAAAATATCCTATGTGTATTAATGGTTTTCCTAATCTCCCTTTCCATAATAATTTCTAAATTCTTAAGCTGAGGATGGAGGGGTGGGTTGAAGGTGCTTTTTTTCTTCAAAATGGAACAACCTTGTGCACATGGTGCGTCCGCCAACACCAATGTCAAATTTCTTTTTCGTAGAAATAATTTCAGGTCTATAATGGACTGTGGAATGTTCCCTTTTCTAGTGGGTATATATTTAAAACCCTTGGAAAACAATTTGAAGTGTTCCAAATTTATATTTTCAGAACTATAGTTAAAGATCCTATAACCATTGTGTTCAAATATGTTACCATATTGTTTGATTCCTGAATTGGACACTAATATCTGTGGTTCCCCCTGTGTTGATAGGATGGATTGTAGTATACAGGTTTCTGGTTCCGAATCCTGTTGGATCTCCGTGGAAGGGGTGGAAAATCCAGTGGGTCTGGGTGATGAGGTTCGTAAAACACTTTGTGATTATCATCACCTACAGGATTGTTGTTAATAGTGGGTTGGAAGTGGTTCTTGCTGAAATTGTTGTTATTATTATTAACCTTCCCCATGGTATATGGGTAAAAAGGTCTTGGTTTGGGGTAAGCAGTACCAGTATGGTAATCATTAATGTCCCTTTCTAGTTTACCTTGCTTTCTAATCATATTGTTTTTACAATCCAGATCAATTTGTTTGAATATATTAAAATAATGTACTTTCTCAGACTCTACACTAAACAATAAGTCATCCATAATAGCAGAATTAATGATTTCCATTTTTTCCAACAATAATTTCCTAATGCGTTCATTTTCCACAATAAGAGCCCTAACAATATCTAAACCACATCTATCGAAAATTTTTAAAAGTTCAGAATGAAACACAGAACCAATTTCAACACGATTGGGAAATTTACTAACCCTCAAACCTTTAGGAACAACATTATTGCTAATACATTCTTTAAGAAAGGAATTATCACAACCTAACCTTTTGAATTTGTCCATGTAAAAAAACAAGGCATCCAAACTTTCCTTATAAGTTCTAGTGTTTGTTCGTTTTTCTTTTTCTTTATTGCTCCCTTCCTGGTGGTTAAAATGTAAGGAATAGTCTTGGCCAATGAAACATTCATAATTGTCTAAATAATTATCAATAAAGTCACCTTGTGCTGGTGGAGGGTCCACAGCTCTGTCGTCTAAACTACGTAAGTTGCCATGACCTTCATGGACTTCAGAAACAATGTTATTTGAACGTGGAATACTTTTGGAACGTAAAATACGAGGAAAATCCTCGTAGTTTTGCGTATTTGAATTTAAAATAGCTGAAACACCTTCATTAGGTTTAGTAGCGTTGATATTTCCATCAATGGATTTGGTAGCGTTAATATTTCCTTCAATATGGGATGAAGTAGTAACGCGTTTCACACAAGAACAAGCGCTCCGACTAGAAGCCATAGTTATAATTGACTGACAAGCTGGAGTGAGCAATTCCACCAGTTGGGTTAACTGGCCAATCATCTTTCGAAGCTCACCCTTGTCCCCGCCTCGAAGTGCAGTCTCGGTCTCGGTCTCAGCCCCTGGAAACTCAGCCATCACTTTTAAACCAGGAAAACCAACAGGATGGATATGAAGCGAAATATAAACCAAGAACCAGAATTAATTCACTCCAGAGTACCAGATGAGGGTACAGACCGACAACCAAGCCCAATGTACCAAGGCAGTTTATTAATAAAATCCAAACGCTGATTTACAAACATACGTTTTGAAAATCTTTCTCAAGGCAAAAACAACATTCACAGTTGGTTTTCACTTAAATACAAATTTAAATATTAAATGATCCAATAGAATCTTGAATCCAATTACCTCCTTAAGTGGATGATTGAATTAAAAATACACAATTTGCAAAGAGAGAGTCACCAGCTGTGTTATTAGTTTTGCTAGTCTGAATTAGTAGTTTGTTAGAGGATCGAAGCGGTTTAGGATTGTTATAGGGGGTGATAATATTTTTAAGTGCAGGAGTATTGTCCGGATTATAGAGGATTTTATAGGCCATAATCAGTTGGTTATACTGGACTAGGCTGGGTAGTTCAAGCCACCCAAGCTGATTTAGATTGATGCAATGATGTGTCCTAAAAGGCAGCCCAGTGACAAACCTGACAATGTGGTTGTAGCAAATTGAGAATTTGTTAAGGACAGTCTTGTTTAAATTCGAGAGTAGAGGGGATGCATACAGAGGGGTTGAAAGAAGGTGAGAGCGAGCTATGGCATTTTTAGCTGGAGGGGTTAGGAAGGCTTTTATTCTGTAAAGTGACCCTAGTTTTTTATTGATGGTTTTGATAGTTTGGTTAACATGTAGGTTGAATTTTAGATTATTATCTATGATGACACCTAATAGTTTTGTAGAGGGGTCAGGAGAGATTATTGTGCCATCATTTGAATTTATGGTAAAGGTGAAAGTGGTAGACCTATGTATTGGTGAAAATAACAGCATTTTAGTTTTTTTGGGATATAGGATCAGACGATGTTCAGAAAGCTAGTTTTCTATTGTATTAAAGGTGGTCTGGGTAGCTGACCATAACTCTATTGGAGATGTGGCCGAGCAAATCAGAGTAGAGTCATCAGCATATTGGATACAGCTGACTTTTGGGATGACAGTATAAAGGTCGTTAATGAAGACGGAGAACAGCAAGGGTCCTAGTATAGAGCCTTGTGGCAATCCAAGGGTGTTAGGTAAAAGACTAGAGAGTTTGTTCTGCCAGAGGACAGCCTGCTGTCAGCCATTCAGGTAGGACTTGAAACCATTGAAGGGCTCTAGTATCTAGACAGAATGTTTGCAGGATGTGGATTAAAAGTTGGTGATCAACCATATCGAATGCCTTGGAAAGATCCGAGAAGAGGGCTGAGGATATATAATTATTGTTGCGATTATGGTTTATGGTGTTGGTAAAGGCTAGAAGGGCTGAAGTAGTGCTACGATGAGGACGGAAGCCATGCTGAGTGTCTGCCATAAGATGATTCTGGATTAGTTGGTGCATGAGTTGTCTACGAATACATTTTTCCATAATTTTTGCAAGTGGAGAGAGTATAGCTATTGGCCTATAATTGGAGAATTCAGTAGAGCTGCCTCCTTTGTGAAGTGGGATTACAAAGGATATTTTCCAGATGGTGGGAATGTTAGCTTCTACTATGGTTCGATTGATTAGTATTGAGATAGGGTAAGCAATAGCATCAGCTGATTTTTGTAGGTACTCGGCAGGGAGTTGATCAGCAGAAAGTGTAGTGGGTTTTAATTTTTTGATCAAGGTACTGATAAGTGAAGTGGCGACTGGTTGGAAGCTGAACGCAAGTAGGTTTCTAGGTGTGGTACTTTCAGGACCAGGGGAGCTAGGAGGTAGTTGGCTAGCTAGGGCTTGGATTGTCTCAGTAAAGAATCGGTTAAAACTGGCAGAAACCACTGTTGTCACCACAAACCAAGTTGGAAGCACACTCTGTTGTAGAAACTCCAGAAACTCCGTTTGATAAAAAAACAATGTACATAAACGCATAACACCCACAATATCCGTTTTCGTCGTCAACTTCATCAGATGGCTAAAAACAACACACACAACCTGTTTAAATACAATTATGTCCCCTCAAACCTCCAATAAGAAACCAAAGGCAATTAATAATTAACTAGTGCTCTTTTAACAATAAATATATGTAATAAGCTACTAAAATACGTAGTTACATTAAAACATTGCATTTCCCCTAAATATTGTACAAATCACATATTAAAACCATAGTTTATGACAAAAAATATATAACAAAAAATGTAAACTGTTAACTGTTAAAAAGACTTAGGACTCCCTCTTGTGTCAAAAGTGTGTATGTATAAAAATTAAATAAACAACACACAAGGTTAAAGGACTTTTAAAGTTTGGCAGATCTAAGTTTTAGTACTGGCGCTAAAGATATCATATCATTTAGACCCAGAGGTCTATTAGCTTCCAAGATTAGCTGCCAGTACAATTCTCTGTACTCCACCAGGGTCTCCCACATCCCTCCCCTCGGGTCCAAGGGAACCACCTCAAGTACAAAAAACTGAAACCATTTTGTTTTACATATCAAACTATGTTTGTACAATGCATTGTTGTCACATTTATTTCTAACATCATACAGGTGTTCATAAATTCTTTGTTTTAGTTTTCTCTCAGATTTACCTACATAAAAGGATTCACATTCATTACAGGTAACTAAATATATAATTCCCTTGGAGTCACAATTAACGTAGGTATGTAACAATAATTTCTTTCTCCTAGCTTCCAAGTAAAAGGAATCTCCTGTTTTAAGGTAAGCACAGTAATTACACCTCCCACATTTGTACAATCCTTTCTTCACCCTAGTTGACCTACCTTCCTTAAACCTGTTAGAGCCCCTTTCTAAAACGTTCTTTATGGTACTCCCCTTACGGTAGGTATATGTTAAAGGTTCATCAAATATGTATTTCAAATCCGAGACCTTAGAAAAATTGTCCCATTCCGTGTCTATTATCCTTCTCACAACAGTAGACTGTCCATCATAGGTGGTGACAAACCTTGAATTGAACTTGTTACTTACCCCAGTCCTCGGTTTGTCATCCTTGCCTTTTTCAGGGGAAATTTTCCCCAAAATAGGTGCAAATCTACTCTTCCTTTCATCCCATACTTCTTTCGAAATTTTGTCAAACAACTCACCAGGGTAACCTCTATTTAAAAATAACTCTTTCAGTTTCAACACCTCCCTTGTAAAGGTTTCAACTTCTGAGGTCATCCTACACAGTCTAACTAGTTGCCCTTTCATTACCCCCTTCTTTTGATGTAATGGGTGGGCACTGGTGAAATGCAAGTAAGAGTTTGAGAAGGTTTCCTTTCTGTGAATCCTAGAAACAAAATTTCTATTTTTCTTCTCTATATTAACATCTAAATAGGTTAACTCATGTTCATTAAATTGGTAAGTAAAAATCAAAAAATTCAGTTGTACCTTTGAGGTATTCCACAAATTCATCAAAGTTGTTTGAATTCCCTCTCCATAAAAAACAAAGGTTGTCTAAAAACCTTCCATATAATGTCCAATAACATTTAAAAGGGGACTTTAATAAATATTCATTCTCCCAATAGGTCATAACTATATTAGCATAAGTAGGGGCACAATGTGCTTTATGGCCACTCCTTTTTCTTGTTTAAAATATTCACCTTGAAAAAAGATAAAGTTGTTTTTTAACACCATCTCCATTAGTACCAAAATGGTCCTAAATTAATTTTGGGAAATTTCCTTGTATCCTGTCAACATCTGCTCAAACCACTCCAAACCTACTTCGTGTGGTATACCCATACTATGGTCTACGAATACATTTTTCCATACTTTTTGCAAGTGGAGAGAGTATAGCTATTGGCCCATAATTGGAGAATTCAGTAGAGCTGCCTCCTTTGTGAAGTGGGATTACAAAGGATATTTTCCAGATGGTGGGAATGTTAGCTTCTACTACGGTTCGATTGATTAGTATTGAGATAGGGTAAGCAATAGCATCAGCTGATTTTTGTAGGTACTCGGCAGGGAGTTGATCAGCAGAAAGTGTAGTGGGTTTTAATTTTTTGATCAAGGTACTGATAAGTGAAGTGGCGACTGGTTGGAAGCTGAACGCAAGTAGGTTTCTAGGTGTGGTACTTTCAGGACCAGGGGAGCTAGGAGGTAGTTGGCTAGCTAGGGCTTGGTTTGTCTCAGTAAAGAATTGGTTAAAACTGGCAGAAACATCTTCAGGGGTTTTATCAATAGTAGCAACAGGGATTGGGGTTGAAGTTTGTCCAGGATGCAGTAGATTATTTAAACCTGCCCAAAACTTCTGAGGGTTATTTTGATTTACTGTCTGTAAATTACAGTAGTATTGTTTTTTGTCTTGTAAAATGGATGTTTTAGTTTCGTTCCTGGATTGCCTGTATTTAATGTGATATTGGGGGTCTTTAGAAGAACGCCATAAAGCCCATACTTTGTTTCTAAGGGTAATTTTGAGTTTAGACTCTAGAAAGCCATGGCGCAGTTTTTGCCTTTGTTCTCTTTGAACGAACAGGTGCATGCAAATCAAGGAGCTCAATAAATTTGTTGTTAAAGTATGCTACTGCTTCCTCTAATGGGAAGTGTTTTAGAATTGACCAATTACATGAGTTTAGTTCTTGTTGGAATTTGGCAGGGTCAAAGTTTTTATTGTTTCTAACCTTTCTGAGTAAAGGTTGTTGGGAATGAATGGCTTTGTGCTTAATTACACATGTGAGAAGGTGATCGCTTAGGCCATCAGGGAGGGTACCAAAGGTGTACAGTTGAGGGTGACTATTTATGAGTACCCAGTCAAGTATGCTTTCTTTTTGGTTGGGTTTACCTATCCTGGTAGGGGTGGATATGATTTGTGTAAATGCATGCAGGTTAATATGGGTGGTTGGGGATTCTGAGGAACAGGTGCCCCAGTCTAGGTTAAAGTCTCCAAGTAGTAGGGTTTCTTGGGGGCAGTGACATGATAGCCAGCGCAGGATATCTTCAAGTGTAGATATATTGTTACCTGGGGGAATGTACATACAGATGATATTAATGCATTTATTTTTATTAAGTTGCAATTTGGTAGCAAGAATCTCTGAGTTATTAATCTGAGGTGGTTGTATTACATCTATGGTGACATTCAACTCAGATTTATAGAGTACAGCTACCCCGCTCCCCTTCCTGGAAGCATGATCCAGCCTGTGTATGTTGTACCCAGGTGGTAACACTTCATTGTCTGTAGTGTTAGGTTTTAACCAGGTTTCAGAGAAACAGAGAATCTCAGGGGAGTGGACATCCAGAAGTGCATGCAATTCATGTACCTTGTTATTAATGCTTCTAATATTGAGATAACAGGCTAGGAAATAGTTAGTTGGCCTATTAATTGTAGGTTTGTAGCTTAGATTGCAAGTAGAGGGGGTATGTGTATCTGAAGTGGGTGGGCCAGGGTTGGGGTGAATATCACCACCAAGTATTAGGTTAAGTCTATACTTGGTGATGAACTTCATGAATTTGTTTATTAGTTTGTGGTAGTGTTTGGCTCTAGAGCTAATGTGCCTGGGGTTGAGATGTTGATAGACTGAACAAGATGTTGGATAGGACCTGGTACTGTAAGTATGGTTGAAGGTGGGAGGATTTACAGCTGGGATGATAGTATGGCTTGAAATCCCAAGAGAAACTGGTTTTCATACAAGGTAGGGAGGTATGGTGTGAACAAGAAGGGTAGTAAAGAGGAGTATATCATTATTTGTGATTCACCTAGTGAGTTAAGGAACTGTTTTACCTGGTGATGCAACACCAGAAGATAGAGTGGTGAGGTAAAGGTACTGGAAGGGGGATGGGAGAATGCCAGATGAAAGCTAATAGGTGCTATTAAAATGTATGTAGAAGCATGGGGGTGGGAGGAATTATCCCAGATGAAAGCAGATAGGATCTAGAAAGTGGGGGGAGTGGCTATAGTACTTTAAATTTAGAGGTACTGGGGGCAGGAGGGAATTGGGGGCAGGGAGGGGAGCGAAGAGAGCCCGAGCATAGCGAGGGTGAACGTAGCGAGGCTATTCATAGGTTCATAGGTTCATAGGTTGGTACTAGGCTATCAGCCCTAGGGCCTATACAAGCCTAGCCATAGCAATTCCCTGGCTATTTTTTCCCATACTATTTACTTGCAGTTTACAAGGTTTCCTAAAGTGTCCTAAAGCTATAAGGTAAGTATTATAGCCCTTAATGTAAGAGTCAGTTTACTTAAGTTACAGGGGAAGGAGGCAAACACTCAAGTAGAAAAAAAAGCCCTATGGCTGAACAAAATGGTGACCTGCTTAATTACACAGCACTGTAAGTGAAAGCTTAACAAATGCTTTTTGTGTGCAACCTACTCTGCTTAAATGCTGAGAGAAACTGATTTTGTTATGGTGACCAATCGCAGTCCTGTAGACTCCGTTTTGTAGGTAAAATGTAGAGTTCAACTAGGAAAAGAGAAAAGCAGAGATTCTAGGGTAAGCATAAAGGCAACAACAGGAAGTTATTTTATAATAATACATTCAGAAAGGTTTGAGGGTGGGGGGGGGGGTAAAGTAGCACACTTCAGAATGAACTAAGATTTATAGCTGAGAAACCTAAGCAAGAGAGCAATGCAGTAAATAAACACTTGCCAGATTTTAAAGATATACCATAAAAACTAAATCAGTTGTTCACAATTGTACAACTGGAAAATTGCCAGTAAAAGCACTTCAGGTATAGCTAGCCCAAGTTATTCAGGTCATAAAAGCACTTCTTCAATGTGTGTGTGCAATTTAAACATTAAAAACACATGCAGCAAGTAGGAGCTCTGGTTATACACTTTCTGTAGGTACAGGTTCAGTTTAAACACAAACATTACCACAGAAATTCAGTAAAGTCACTAGCTACTTATAGAGCCTCTGCAAAAAAAATAGAGCAGTCTGTGCAGAATCAGAATTTAGCAGCGGGCCATTCAGTTACACAAAAAAATAGAGCAGTCTGTGCAGAATCAGAATTTGGCAGCAGGTCATTCAGTTACGCAAAAATACAGTAAAAGATCCATACAATGAAGAAACTTACGCTAAGTCACACCAGGTCAGCCAAGGGGGGAAGAGAGACGGAAATCCTAAGCACCTAGATTTGAAAATGATGCCTGTACTGAATTGTAGCAGTTTAACCTGTTTGAGGAAAGTGGGGGGTGGGGGAAAAGAGAAGGCAGTAGAAATGGTTACAGGGAATACCCTGATTGACTCAAGACACCACACCAGAGGTAAGTTGAATGTAAGGGCCTAAAATCTGCACTCAGCACTTTAATGTTATTTGCACTCATCACTTTAATTTTAATGTTACTTGCACTCAGTACTGTAATTTCACTTATGTTTAGCAGGAAAGACAGACCAACAGTATACAATTTGGGGAATTTTAACAAGGGTTACTTGTTCAAATGTCAGGCTATTGCAGTTTACAATGTTTTCTAAGGTGTCCTAAAGCTATAAGGTAAGAATTATAGCTCTTAATATTTGGCCAAATATTGCCAAAACATATTTGGCAATAACTTCACCCCCTGTCCCCACCAGACATACCCCAAAGTATTCCTGACACCAGTCCTCTACTGAGTATCTCCAAAGAATATGTCATACAAGCACTTTCCAAGGCCAAACACATGGCCTCTGTGGGACCAAATAACATCCTAGGCTGCTTATTAAACAATCTGAAACAAGACCTAGTGGAACCACTCCTGAGAACTGACTTTGTCCTGGCAGAGTGGAGAACAGCAGCAGTAATCCTCTTGTACAAAGGGGGTCCATCAGCTGATCCTGGGAACTATCAACCCATAAGCTTAACCAGCCTTATCTGCAAGGCCATGGAAACAATCATCATGGATCTTATCCGCAAGGACATAGGTCAACTTCAAACCCTTTACCTGACCCAGTTTGGTTTTGTCAGGGGTAGATCTTGCTTATTAAACCTAGTGGACTTCTTTGAGAATGTCACCAAAGCCCTCAGTAAGGGAAACACAGTACATACCACCTATCTTGATTTAGCCAAGGCCTTGGACACAATTCCCCATTCAGGTATCATAGAGAAACTCTCTCAGCTGGGATTAACCCATACATTACTAGATGGGTAGCAAACTGACTCACCGACAGAACGTGCACTGTCAAAGTTTGTGAGTCCACCTCCACCAGTAGACCAGTCACCAGTGGGGTACCACAAGGACCTGTGCTGTGCTCTCTACTGTTTGGAATCTATTTCTCTGATGTCTAGGTGAAGGTAGATGGCCTGTGGCTTACCAAGTTTGCAGACGACTGTAAACTGGGTGTAATCATAGAGTTCCCCCAACGATGTTAAACTATTACAGAAAGGGCTGACACAGACAAATGATTAGTGCCAAACTCATTGACTAAAACTTAACACAAAAAATGTCTCATTATCCCCTTTGGCAAAGAATTAACCCCTGCTAATTATGATAAAGATAGCACCCCGCTAAGCTCAAACTCAGTGGTGTGAAACTTGGGAACACAGGTTGATAACAAACTAAACTTTGATCACTATGTGCCCATAGTGGTAAGAAAAGCATTCTACACTGTACATCTCATAAATAAGGACATTGCATCCAAGACCAGGGAGGTTATAGCTCCACTGTACTCGACCATTATCAGTCCAGTAATTGAGTGCAATGCTCTTTTCTGTATGTACCTCACTAGACATCTGCAGCGACTGGAGAGACCACAGATGTTTCTAACCAAGAGAATCCAGGGCATCCAAAACATGACATGCAAGGAAAGATGGAATGCCCTGTCACTGTACTCTGTATCATAAAGGCTGCTGAGAGGCAACCTGTGCCTGGCCTACAGAGCAGTCTCAGTCCCTGCACATCCACAAATCAAATGGGACAAGAGTAACTCACTTCAGGGATCTCAACCTAGCCTGTGACATTAACAGAACATACTGGACAGACATATATATCTCCCAGCAATTGCTGCTCCTCTGGAATAAGCTCCCAGTCCATGTGAAGCAGAGCTCCTCAATGACCCTATTCTAGTTCAACCTTGACAACTGGATTGGTGACCATAAATTCACCCCAGAGGTGGCACCTATGTCCCTCATGGACAGGGGCAGTCGGTGCTGCTCACAGAATTGCTCTGCTAACAACAGCCATCTAACTTTGGTCAATAAGGGTCTCAGGTTATTACATGGCTAGGCTTGTAAAGGCCCTAGGGCCATTAGTCTAGTAACCTCCTATGAACCTATATCTAGATCTGTAGTATACATATATGTTAATTGCATGGAAATAATGTCATACTATATGTATACTTAATGAGTTGTTTGCACTTCTTCTGTTTAATAGTTTAACCCTTAGAAATAAAGAAGGATACTTCTGAGGTGATGCAGTATTTGTATATGTATTTATGTATTTATTTATTAATCTGTTTACTTTTCCTTTGATGCTTCATTGAATCAGACAGTTACTCCCAGCATGAAGTTTATTTATTTTGTGAACTATTTTTGACTGTCTAGCAGCTGACCATCTATTGAACTCAGTGCCTATCCTCATTCATCAGGTCAACTGAACAGTCCCACCTCCCTCCGACGAACTCAGACAAGTTCAGGGCTGTTGAGGAGATCAAGACTTGTAATTCTACTCCTGAGGGAAAAGTTTACTTATTACTCCCTACCCCCTGCCAATGTCCAGAAACATCCTAAAGGCAGAATATGTAACAGACAACAGTGCTAGACTGTCCCTCTCTTCTTCAAGAATGGAGTTGTTTTGCCCACTCTCAGGCAGGTTGTTTCTTTTGAGATGAAAGTTCTGTCCACTGTAACATGGTTGTGTCTTTTGTCTCCACCAGGAAAATTAAGCCATGTGAGTGCATTCCAAGCCTCTTTTCTTCCCCCAGCATGGGTACATACACCCTCCCTACCTGCACCATCAGACACTCAATCCTCTATTCAAACTCAGGTCGCCTGGACTGTAGTTATGATTTTTTCCCTTTATGCCATTAGTTCAGGCCCAGTGTGCAGTTTGTTAGGTTATATATTTCTGTTGTTGTTGCTTTCAACTGTTGTTTTATGCACATTTGTTGCTTGTTTTGTATGTTGATTGTTTTGGCAGTTGATTCTTTTAATTCAGTAGGTTACTCTATTTTTCTGCTTTTTTTGGTTTCCTCTATGAGTTTTACTTTGTTTCACTTTTTTGTCTAGTTATTGCATTATTTTTCTTGTGTCTAGTCCTGGTTATTAATGCAGCTGCTACAGTTACAGCAGGGTGTCTTCTTGCAGGGCCAGCAGTTCCCAGCACTGCAAGTGTAGCATGAAAAGGCCCTGTGTTTCTAATCATGCTTATATCATGTGGATTCATCATGTTGATTTATGCCTCTGGCTTGATGATTCTAATAATTAGGACTCACTCATTATTTCTTCTGAATCTCTCAATCTATGTGATGCCCAAGCCTGATAGACATTGGGAACATTACTGGACAATATCATGCAGATGCCTTAGCACCTGCGGACAGCTCCATACACACTCGAGTGGCCTAATATGTTGCAGTGGACAGACCTTTCATCCCATAAGTAACCATCTAATGATGAAATTGCTGTTGAACATTTATTCTCAACAGCAAACACAGGGATGAAGGCCTACCATGTGTGACACCTTCAAGTACCATCAGATGCAAACTAGTACAGTGCCTATATGTTATTTGTTAGCCATGTTTCAAGAAAATGTGCTGCCTGTAGGTGCTTGACATTTTGTGCAGGCTGAGTCACATAAATATTTTGGGTGCCCTTTTTCTGCCATTTCCCTGAGATCTTTGAAGGTAAGATATTTATGGCTAGAGAGTTAAAGCATGTGTTCCTTTTAGAGAACACAGGTGGTGTGATGAGGAGTCCACCATTTGTCTGGACACCCTCCATAAGCATTACAGATGGAGGCCCCTGCAGAAAGGCTATACTGGGTTTGTCCAAGGCTGTCACCCATGCTACTAACATTGCTTGCATGGGGGGGAGCAGTGCTGTCACCACTACAGTGACATGAGCAGGTGCAAGCCTCACCTCCTTGGATGACAAGAGGCTGAAATTAAGACACGGTCACTACTTCACTATTATAAGTATACTGACTTTTAGCTAAACAAATAATCTGCCACTGTACGCTACGATACAGTTTCTCATTATGCCCTTTTTATGTCAGTAGGCCCCGTAGGGAGATGCACAGCAGTAGATTAGAGCACCTAACATAACACCAGGGTGAGTATACATGCTCTCATGTAAAACATCTCTGTTAGCATTGCAATAGTCATAGATATTCAAAATTATTCTGTATAACTTTTAGATATCAGTACTATACCTGTCAGTACTGCTGCAACTCAAGAGTACTAGTAGGAATGTGCAATGCGAGAATTCACTTCTGTCTCCCTCTGCTTGTATAGGTGGACAAGTGGATCATTATGTTAAGTCTATATACACTGAGAATGTTGGGATGACTGTAGGTTCAACCCCCCCCCCCCAAAAAAAAAAATCATGTTATGGCAAAGTATATTTTTCATCTGACTAATATCAGTTCACTACTACAATGTCTATATATGTAATATCAATAACTAATAGTAATGTGATGTGCATTTTACAGTATACAATTTGAGTATCTCTCCTTTTACTATTACCTATGCTGGATAGCATATTTATTTTGCATAAGTACAGTTTTATTATTGTCAAAACTCAAATCCCATCACTAGCCACAGGAACAAATGTGCTGTCTTGATAAATATCTCCTGCAGTTAGTATTCTGTTATGTCAGACTGCATGTGAGAATGGCTTTTGGCTTAGCCCTGCTCCATATGTTATAAACAAAGACAGGTAGAGTACATACCTGTGTAAGTTCTACTTTTAAAATGTTATTATGGGGGGGGGGGTGGATCCTGGATGGCTGAGTGAAAACAGCATTCATTTGGAGTTCTGCAGTAACATCTAAATTTCACTGGAAATGTTAATTATAAAAAGAAAAAAAAATTATATAATAATTTCTAAACACTCAGACTACAATATTACTACATTTTGTAGAATTATTCAAAACTTATCCTGTCAAAATACCCCAGACAAATACTGGGCTGCAGAAGAAATGAGTTCTTCAAAGCATTCATACCTGGATTACTCACTCAAGATATACAAATGATTTCTTCCTTTCTTCAAGAGTTGTTGCTGAAAATGGATGGTCTTCAAGATAACCTAGATCATTTAAGAGAGAACAGTATAAAACAAATATATATTCTCAATGAAATAATACAAAAGCATCAGGCAAAAATTAATGAAACTGAAACTGCCTTAAATGATATAGAGGGAAGATTAAAAGAAATAATACAGACAGAATACCCTTTGAAGCAAAATACAGGGCTAACAAATATACTAGATGATCGTGAAAATAGAGAAAGAAGATGCAACATAAGAATATTTGGTCTTGAATTTCTAACTTCATGACTATCTGAATTTCTAAATCGTCAAAAAGGACTGTCATATGGCACAGAAAGAGCTAAAAGGGTTATTGATAATCCTGTTCCTTCTCCTACATCTTCTCCCAGGTCTGTTATTGTGAAATGTATATCATTCATAGATAAAGAACCTGTATTTAAAACTGCTTAGGAAAAATCCCCTTTAAAATTTGGTCAGAATACCATTAGACTTGACAATGACTATTCAGCTAAAACTATGGAATTAAGAAAAAATGCAGGTCTCCATGAAATTACTTAAACACAATGAAATTAAAACACAGATAATCTTTCCTGCAAGGATAAAAATACAATTCTCAACTGGAAACATTTTTTTCAATAAATTAGAAGAAGCTACCACCTTTGTAAAGTGCAACAATGTCATTCCCACTACAGAAGAGATGGACTGGACGTCTCCAAACATTGAAGAGAACATCGGACAAATCTTCGTGGACTGACTTAAAAAAGAAGAAACAAAAAACTGATTGAAGCATTAAACCCAAGGCTAAATCTCTGAAGATTTTATAAACAAAATTAACTATATATATAAAAAAATTTCCTTTCTTTTTATTACAAGCCAAAATCATCTGCCTATCTCCCTTTTGTTTACAAAACAACAGAGAAAGAAGACTCAATATTATATATAAAGTATTAAGAGAATTATATTTTCTGTCTCAAACAATATGGGTAGGTATGCTTTTTTATCAAATTTAAGATTAAAGCATTTCATTTAACTCATTCACTCTAATGGAGCTCAGGAGGTTTGCACTATAACTTCCAATGGGTGGAGCCTAAGCCTTTTAACAGAATGAAATTATGTCCTCACATTTCAAATAAATGTTCATATCCCTGGAATCATAGGGTTTATGAAAGAAGTATGAATGACAAACCCTTCAGCACAAACTATTTTTATAGTGATAGTATTCTTTAGGTTCAAGGTCTTAAACTGAACTTTATAAGTCAGAGCAAACACAGTCCCTTGGATTCAGCAAGCCCTGGACGGTGTGCAGGAAAAGTGTAGGAGCTCCTGGAGGCAATATGGCTGCTGTGTGATCCAGGAATAAGCTGCATGGGGCGTGCATGAGTGCTCCTGCACTATTCCTGCATGGACGCAGCTCCTGTATGCAAACTACCCCAATTGCAGGTGAAAACCATGCAAATGAGGTGAATTTGAAATCCAGGAAGCTGTCAGCTGGCCGTGCAGGACTAGTGTAGTGTGCAGAAATGTACTCAGTTAGTAACCGAGTCAATTTCTGCAAACTACAAAACGGAGCCATGACAGCTCCAAATAAAGTGTGTATATTATGGGAAACCATGCCAATGGACAAATATATGACCATTGGCATGGAAAACAGTTCCAAAAATAAAAAAAAAATAACATAAATTTTTTAGCCGATTTCAGCTGTTTAAGCATAGGGCAGTGGCGTGCAAACGGGACTGGGACGAAAATATAAAAAATAACCTGAAATAAGCATTTTAACCAAAATCCCTATTTTGCCATTATACTCATTATGAGGCAAGACAACATGGCCAGTGAATAGTGGTTGCTAAGGGGGGAGGCTCAGTGTGGGACCTGTAACTATGCCTTAGCAGGTAATCCTATGGAAATGAGGGGAATGATACTGAATCCCAGATTTCCCCTCAATGCTAGTCAGCACCCAACAGTGTAAGTGCAGGAATAGCATGGTTCAAGTCTAAGAGTTAGCTGACATCATGGGAGTGTGTCAGGCATACTGTAAGCAGATTGGAGCCCTGTGGCTCGGGTTTGCTCTTAGCTTAGCAGAGCTACGCAAAGGGGTGTGTCTGAGGTTGCCTAGTACTCTTTACATTGCCTAAGCGGGTGTACATGCCGCGCACCGGGTTTTAAAGGAAAAAAAAAATAAACCAGGAAATAGCAGCTCTGTACATTTGAGCAATGTGTTTGTGTGGCATGCCCCTGGGCTTAAAGAGGAAGGCTATGGGAAGGGAAAACAGCAGTAGGAAGGTAATCAAGGAGAACTAGCATAGCTGGCAGGTAAAATGTAGCAGAATCAGCCAATTATGCTGGCAGCAGCCCAGCCCAGCCCAGAACACTACTATAAACTATGCAAACACCTTTACCTCTGGTGTTTCCCACATACTGTACACCACCAGTGTATACAAGCGGGCAAATTTTAACAAACAAAAACAACAAAATGATAGGGCTGCAGTAGCTATCATATATCAACATGTGGAAGAGGCTGAGGGTGGTGAGGATGAGAATGCTGTCGACCAATCCACAGTGAGGAGATGGAGAAGAGTGTACAGACCCAGGGTAACCTACCAGGGGCTACATGAGCTGGAGATAGTGGAGCACTATAGGGTGCACAACGACCTCCTACAGCAAATTGTTGAGCCAGCCACGCCTGACTCATAAAACTAACAAAGGGGAACTCATCCCAGTGGATACCATGGTATGTGTAGGCTTAAGAATACTAGCCACAGGTACCTTCCAAAGGCCAACTGGGGATATCATGGGGATCTCACAGGCATCAGCATCCAGGGTACTCCACTGGTTCCTGGATGCCATATCAGCACATGCTGGTGAGCATGTATATTTCCCCAACTCCTGTGAGGCGTTGGCCAGCAATATGCATCTCTTGACCAAATAGCAGAATACCTTGAGGTAGTGGGTGCTATAGACTGCACATACATGTGCATCAAAGCACGACCCAGTGAACAGGATATGGTCTACATCAACCGCAAGGCTTCCCCTCCATCAACTGCCAGGGCATGTATGATGCCCAGGGCATTATAATGAATGTGTGTGCTAGCTGCCCTGGAAGCTATCATGACTCCCACATCTGATATCTGACCCAGCTGTACCAGAGATTTGCCAATGAGAACATCCCTAATGGTCACCTAGTGGGAGATGCTGGTTACGCACTGGAGCCGTGGTTGATGACACCCATCAGAAATGCACACACACACAAACAAGAACTCCATAATGAGGCACACACACAGACCAGAATTATAATAGAGCATATGTTTGGGATGCTCAAGTCACAGTTTCAATGCCTGGACACATCTAGTGGAGCCTTGCAGTACTCACCAGCTATATATACTCAAACTGTCATCATATGTGCCATGCTACACAATATGATCCTGTGGAAACAGCTGCAGCAGGAACAGAATGGGGCAGGGCCACACAGCCCCCCACCACTGTCAAGGCCTGCACAGGCACAGAGTGACTCAGAGGAGGAACAACCTGAGCCTGCCCCAGTAGGCAGAAGGAGGCATGCCCAGTATGCCCTGGCCTTGGCAAAGAGGCAACACATAGCACATACACTGACACAGTAAGGACCCAGTAAATGACACCTCTCTTTGACTCGCACATACAGTAAAAGGGATGCCAAACATGACACTACCTGTGCTCAACCATGTATAGGGAGTGTACTATGTGCATCCAACATAGGCAGCCCTCCAGCACCATCCTCAATACTGGCACAGCCACAAGGTAAGTCACTCTTCCTACCAATTGCCGAATGGAGTAGTATTTGTTGTTACTTGTATCTATGGTATGGATGTGTGCATGCAAGGGAATCAGGTGGCTGAATGGGATGCCAGCAGATAGTAGGCACCTATAGTGGCAGCTGAGATCTGTAACAAATACTGGTGTAACCAAAGTAGCCAGTACTACACATGGTGACAAAACCCACTGCAGGAAATATGCTGAGCCACATGTGTGTCTATATGACACACACATGCCACTCAAGGAGGCTCACATACCCAACAACAGTCTCAGCCAGCAAGACAGGTTTAGACAAACACAAAGAAAGGCTGTGATAAGGCCTCTGAATGATGGCTATGGGTAACCTCCCCTAGGCCTACACAGACAGACTACATCAGGTCAGGCAGTGGGATGTTAGTTATGAAGGGTAAGAGGTCAGAAACTGATATGTAGGCCAATAAAACCTAAGACCTGTAGTACACTGATATGCCTCTAGTCAGCATGATGTTAGAATACAGAATGAAATGGAATACCTGACATACCAGTACAGTCATAGCAAATGTGTACAAGTGTCAGGTGTGCACCCCCCAATCCTATGTAGAAATGTAGTAACAATCAGGTGTGCTCCCCAATCCGATGTAGACACGTAGTAACAGTCAGGTGTGCTCCCCCAATCATATGTAGAAATGTAGTAACAGTCAAGTGTGCCCCCCCAATCTGATGTAGACACATAGTAACAGTCAGGTGTGCCCCACCAATCCTATGTAGAAATATAGTAACAGTCAGGTGTGCCCCCATTCCTATGTAGAGACGTAGTAACACACAGGTGTGCCCCCAATCCTATGTAGAAATGTAGTAACAGTCTGGTGTACCCCCCATTCCTATGTAGACACAGAGTAACACACAGGTGTGCCCCCCAGTCCTATGTAGAAATGTAGTAACAGTCTGGTGTGCCCCCCCAATCCAATGTAGACACGTAACAGTCAGGTGTGCCCCCCCAATCCAATGTAGAAATGTAATAACATGTATGTGTAGGTATAATACCAGTGGAGCACAGATTACCTGAGGTGGCCATGGTAGCAGGATAGATTGTAGCATGTGTACAATATGCAGGTATGCGTGTGTGAGGATGGTATATGTTTTCTATTGTGTGAGAGTGGTCAGTATATATGCATGGTGAGGTTTGTCCTGGTGGCCATTGCCCAGTACTGCTGATGACAGGACCAAGTCCTCACAACTGCAGTGCCAAACACAATGCTCCCCAGTATAATACATTCTAGCAGTAAGCCATTGTAAATGTATAGAAGTAATATGTGTTACCATCTGAAAGATGGACATGGCATGACTGTTGGGCCAGATATACAAGCAGTACACAGGGGGAATACCCCAGATAGACAGTGTATAATATGTAACCATTAAATGGACACACCCTTGGAATTGTACATACAGGTGTGCAGTGCATTATCTGGGCTTGTAGTAGGGAATACTGATGTCATCTGGCCAAACACTCGCAGACCACAAAGGTCATAGGAATGATGTATTGAGAAACAGCTGATGTCCCTGTACAAGCCAACATAATGGGAATGCCCCATGCATATCTGTGAGTCAGATGCAAGTAGTGTCCATAGCACACATGCGCCCAGTTCACCCAACCACCACCCACAGGTACCTCTCCGGTCTTATCCCTGCTGTTGGGAGATAGAACAATATGACCCCCGTCTGTGTATTGCAATATGGAAAAAATGCAGCATGCAGTGCAGGTGTCCCATACAGGTGTGTCCCTAGCTGTAAGCAGCACCCTACCAGCATCCACACCACTGGATCAATACTGACAGAAAGTATTGGCATGAACACCTAGCACACCTACCCTGTCACCCCAGGGGAATAAACTGTATTGCAGTCTGGTACTGTAGGATTGATAGAATGCAACAACCTGCTAGAGCTGGCCTGCATCACTACCAAATGGCCAACAGTCTTCTGCCAAAGGCCTGTGTCTCACCAGTACTGCCAATGTATGGTATGTCATGGACTCTCAAATAACAACATAACACAGTCCACAGAACCCATATGCAAGGCCATGTGAACAAACGACAGTAACATGTCCACCATGTCCTACTGCATGAACTATGGACCAAAACCAATATAGTGCTGTGATGAGGTGATAACTATAGGGAAAGTATCAGAGAATGTTTGCATAATGTATGGAATAGGTTAGAATAATAGAGGGAGGTGGGAGCATGTGCAGCATGGAGTGTGCAAACTCCGAAACACAGCTGTGTGCACATACTATCCCTGGCTGCAAACGCAAGAATGGATGGTTACAAACCTGCTCATAAACCACAATTGGGGTAATGTCCTGACATATGAACCCATCTCTGGGTAACCTGTGTGAATTTGTACAACTGTGAGGTATTGCCACAGCAAGATAAGGCCATACTGTTATGTTGATGGATGTACAAGTATGGGATCCTCGGCCACCACTGTATCACGGTGCTGAATGAGTTACACAGACCCAGCTGCAAGTGTCTACAGATCCCCCTCCAGAATGGCATGTGCTTGCAAGGATATATAGGCATTTGGCCACAATACTGGACACAGCTGCATTCACCCTGTGTTCCCCAGGACATCACTTTGAGCAAATATGTCTACCTGACAGTACTTGATGACATAAAACATCACTGTATTAACAGTACACATGTCTGAATATCTCTGCTAACACTAGGACCATGTAGCAGAAGCAGCACAGACACAATTACCTACAGTAACCCACAATCCCTTGCCCATTTTGACCCCAAATTGTCAACTGATCTAAAGATGTCCTGCAGAAACTGTGTGCTAGCTGTAGGTGTAGAACACAAAGGTCTGCACTCGAGTACAATCTACCTGGAATGGACTCACACATTCAATACAGAAGGTCATACTGGGCATGCTCCCACACTTAAAGAACTGAAGCCCATGTCTGGCAACAACAGTGGACCATACATATCTGACAGTTGCAGATGTTAGTGCATACACTCCTCAGTATACACCAGTCATGCTTTGCACACACATTGGATAGGAATACACACATATATCCAAGGACAACACACTATAATATGTCAAAAGTACACATACATAGATGTGTGGAAGACAGTGACAGTGACAAAGAGCCTACCCTGTCACCCCATCATGAGGCCTGTCCAACCCAGCACACAGCCAAATGGCTACAACCACATGATGTGTAAATGTCACTCACAGTAGACATTTGCCTCTGGAATTCCTCAGCATTATAGACCCTGTGGTGCTAGTGCTAACTGTGCAACATGACTGTACAAGGCAGTAGTCATCTAGCAGTTGTATACACGTACCTGTAGAATATAAACCTATGTGTGCCTGGGTGTGGTGTGTCTGCCTCTAGTTGAATGGGTTATGTCCCATGCACACACATTGCCCTCCCCATTGCCCTACTATGGCAAGCCTGCTGATGACATTCACTTTGAAATACACCTTTGGGGAAGGAGTAGCCTAGTAATCTCTGTGGCATGTCCTATAAATGTGTAATCCTGTAGTGTGATAAACTAGTTAGGTAGGAGTTTTAATCCCAGATGTGGTAACTATGAGTGTTTTTCTGTGTAGGGATCAATGCTTTTAAGGCTAGTCACACTCACTACAATTCAAATGTCCCACTTTGGCATGCCTGCTGATGTCATTCACTTTGAAGTACACCTTTGGGGAAAGAATAGCCTAGTAATCTCTGTGGTGCATCCTATAACTGCGTAATGCTGTAGTGTGATAAACTAGTCAGGTAGGAGTTCTAATCCCAGATGTGGGAACTGTGTGTTTGTCTGTGTAGGGCTCAATGCTTTTTAGGCTAGTCAAACTGACTATAATTTCAAATGCCCTACTTTGGCACACCTGCTGATGTCATTCATCTTGAAGTACACCTTTGGGGAAGGAGGAGCCCAGTAATTTCTGTGGTGCGTTCTGTAATGGCGTAATGCTGTAGTGTGATAAACTAGTTAGGTAGGTGTTCTATTTCCAGAAATGGCAAGTGTGGATGTTTGTGTGTGTCAGTTTGTCTGTCTAAGGAGCAATGTTTTTGAGGTCATGCACAGTCACTACAATCTCCTGTGCCCTTCTTTGGCAAGTCTGCTGATGTCATTCACTTTGAAATACGCATTTGGGGAAAAAGCAGTCCAGTAATCTCTTCAGTGTGTCCTATAAATGTGTAATGCTGTAGGGTGATAAACTAGCTATGTAGGAGTTCTAATCCCAGATGTGGCAACTGTGTGTGTGTCTGTGTAGGGAGCAATCCTTTTGAGGCTGTTCACAGTCACTACAACCTCCAGTGCCCTTCTTTGGCATGCCTGCTGATGCCATTCACCTTGAAATACACCTTTGGGAAATAAGTATCCCAGGAATCACTGTGGTGTGTCCTATTACAGTGTAATGCTGTAGTGTGATATAGTAGTTCTGTAGGGGTTCTATTCCCAGATATGACAAGTGTGGATGTTTGTGTGTTTGTTTGTCTGTGTAGGGAGCAATACTTTTGAGGCCATTCACAGTCAATACAACCTCCATTGCCTTTTTTGGCAAGCCTACTGATGTCTTTAATTTTGAAAAACACTTTGGGGAAGAAATAGTCCAGTAATCTCTGTGGTGTATCCTATGACAGCATAATGCTGAAGTGTGCTGTAGGAGTTCTATTCCCAGACATGGCAAGTGTGGATGTTTGTTTGTCTGTGTAGGGAGCAATGCTTTTGAGGCCATTCACAGTCAATACAGCTTCCATTGCCATTCTTTGGCAAGCCTGCTGATGTTATTCCCTTTGAAATACAACTTTGGGGAAGGAGTACACCAATAATCTCTGTGGTGTGTCCTATAACAGCATAATGCTGTAGTGTGATTTATTAGTTCAGTAGGAGTTCTGTTTCCAAACATGGCAAGTGTGGATGTGTTGTGTGTTTGTCTGTGTAGGAAGCAATGCTTTTGAGGCCTTTCACAGTCAATACAACCTCCATTGCCTTACTTTGGCAAGCCTGCTGATGTCATTCCCTTTGAAATACACCTTTGGGGAAAGAGTAGTCCAGTAATCTGCGTGGCACATCCTATAACTGAATGATGCTGTAGTGTGATAAAGTCATTAGATAGGAGTTCCAATCCCAGACATGGTAACTTTGAGACTTGGTGTGTGTGTGTCTGTTTTTGTCATTCGTATCCCGTGTGGAGGTGGCAGTGAGTTTGTAACAACTGGACTCGTTGTGGAGTGGGTTTTGCAAATTTCTTATATGGTGGGCCTATTATATGTCACAATGTCCACATTACAAGGGTAACAGATGTCAAACAGCAGAAAGGCTGGGGTTGCCAATCCATACCCCTACATGTGACATCAAGGCCTTGCAAACAAATTAGGCAACCCTTGTATTACCCAGAAAACACTCTCAACCCATGTCTCATACACAAACACACTTGCCTAGGCAACAGCCGCTTTGTTGGTAGTACCCTGCATATTGCCCACAGATAGTAACCATGGTGTGATTGCAGTGAACTACAGAAGGCATGGCACCCTGTCCCATCACTGCAATAAGCATATAATTGCAGGCAGTGCGCCTTCACTATGTTCCCCACTGGATGCCTGCAACAACTGTAGTGCCATCAGATGTGACCCACAAAGGACATACCATGCCGTAAACACATGTATGGACAGATACCACTAACACCAGTGAATACCTGTATCATGCTATCAATGTAGTGCAGGGTCAACCTGGTGTCCTTTAGCAGTTCCAACCACATTAGGCCAGGACTGGCACATCTGATGATAATCTGTGTACACAACATGGGCCAGACACCCCAGGTACAATTTCACATGTCACTGAACATGCATGTGGGACATGTGCACATCCCAGACACCGTCCATGTCATGGACTATAGAACACATACATTGCACACATTGCACAGCACTGGCCACACTAATAGTAACCCAGATGACTGGATGGTGAGTACAATACCCACCTGTGTGGGCCAATCCAGACACTACTCCCTTGAGCCACACTGCAGATCATTGTAATGTGGCCTGATACCAAGGTATACCTTTCACATAGCCTTGTACAGCCTTCTGGCACAGTCAACCACTACACACCTGTGAAGCAATGCACCCATGCATGTCAGTACTGGCACCCCGTCTCTCTGTGTGTGGAGTATAATGCTTTCAACTCCGTTCATACTCACTACAACTCCCATTGGCCTACTGAAGCATGCCATCTGATGTCAGACACCTTCACATACTCTTTTCCCATATATCATCTGGATACCCCTGTGGTGCATATTATACTTGCGTATTACTATATTGTGGCACACTAGCTTGTTAGGCAGTCTATTCTTGACCCTGCCAACTGTGTTAATGTGTGTGAGTCCCTGAGAGAGTGTGGCAGTGTCGACGTTGACACCTGTTCATGTGGACAGGTATGTGTACTACACCTACCTTATCGCTTCTATATCACTGTTGCAGATGTCACTCACCATCACATACACGTTTGGGCAGCTTCTCAACATGTAAGCTATGTGGTGCATGCAATAACTGCATAGACATGTGATAGCAATACATAGTCAGTCAGTGGTTTGAAACTCTGTACTGGTAAGTGTGTGACACACACATGCTTAGGTTTTACTTCCCCCCCAACTTACTTCGTCTCTGTCTGTCCCTATCACTCCCTCTCTTATGGATGTGGAGAAGTACACCTGCTTTGCTTAGGCAGCAGCTTGTGTTTTGTAAGTGATGCTCATGATCAGCTGATGGCCTCTCATGAATTGCAGTTCCCCTCTAGCTGACTGCATGTGGAACAGCTGTGGTAACATTCCCATAGCCAATTGCAAGGAAACACACTCCAATATCTAGGAATATCATGTGGGTGTTGGGCCTTTTCATTCACTGTGAGCTGGACTTCATGTTGGTGTTTGTCAAACAACATCACAGATGGTATTTGGATTTACCTCTAACAACATACACTGTGGAGATAGTCCAACAGACAGGACAGGGATGTGCCAGACGTGACTACAGAATGTAAGTGTTGCTCTTCTGCATTTGGAGTAATGTTGGTTTAACAGCGAATGTGTGGATATGGCTGGTTTACATGATTTAATTCCTGTCATGACAGTGTTATTGGTTTGAGGAAACACCCACCTGTAGAGTTATCTGCAGACTTTGCAGTGTTTAGAGTCTTATGTTTCTTGTGCTACTCACAGATCACCTATCTTAGAACTGCAGAAGCATAGTCTGAGGATTGCAGTCAGTACATGGTGACAGCCATGAGAGTTACTGACTTCATATCCCTCATAGGACATATGTCACAACAAACCCTTTTACGACAGTAACTGTATGAGAGTATCACAGTAACATGCCAATATTGACCCAGTGTTTGTGGCTCCAGCCACAAGTCTGTCAACCTTTGTACATATGTTATGTAAGAGGTGCATCTATTCTGTACACCATTATATATTGACATCACACCTGATAACAAGCCAGTCAGATATCAGACTGCTAGACATGTTATGTATAGTCAGAGGTTATTTCTGAGGACATAACCTGGGAATTCTGCGATTGTGTGTACAGTACTGGGGTCTGTGTACTCATGGTGATTGTCGACAGTATGTGTATTGTGCATACATACCTTGGCCTGTGCACAGACTGTGGTAGATGCCATTCTTCTTGGATCTGTTCTGTCTGATGTTACATGCTGCTTCAGTGTATGGTACCCTATCGGCTCACATGTCTGTAGGGCCAAAGACACATGTGTCCCATACCACAGACAGGCATCGGACCACACTGTCATGACCCAGTTTATGTAGGGTTAGTGAGTGAGTGGCACATATGAGGATGGTGTTTATCTGACAGTATATATAGTGTCATATTAAGCTTGCATGCCATATGTGGCTGTGGCTGTGTTCACATTGGTTGTGGCTATGCACTTTCTCACAGGTGTCTGTTACTCTGTGCTATGACATGCGTGTAAAGCCTGTTATATTTGCAGGTACATATATATTCCACCATACAAAATGTAGTCCAGTGTTTTGGCAGTCTGCCTGTAGTTTGCACAGTGCTTTGTTACATGCCTAGCAGTTTAGTGTAATTACCTAGTGTGCTGTTATGTCCAGAGTTTTGCATGACATACTGCTGCTAGGCCACCATAACTGTTGTGTATTTCTGACAAAGCAGTGTGATTCTGTGCAAATGTATGTCACTAACTACTTGGTAGTATGTGGCCATGTGACCTCTGCACCACCAGGTTTTATGTGTCAGGACAGACTAGTGTGTGTGAATGCATAAACTGTATGGGCATATGTAGTCCAGTATTTATGTGATATACCCATGTACATGGCTGCTAACATCACACAGGTGTGGTCCACATGTCTCATACAAAGGGTATCTGTGTATACCTGTGGACTGACCAGAGAGTGCAAGACTGTCCAAATATATTGGTCATATCTCTGCTGTAGTCCACAGGATGGCTACTGTGCTAGCAGTGGTACTCTACTATGATGTCCTTAGGATGTCTTTCAGTAACCAGTGGCATACATGTCAAAAGCAGATGTGACCTACCACACACAACATGTATATTAAGATAACCCCTGTTACAGTAGCAACAGTCCACATATATACCTGCAATACATACATGACATCCCCTTGCACTAAGAAGTTGGGACTATTGGTGCTGAGTAAGGACTCCACTCCATGTTCTGGACATATGGTAAACATATATGTATATATATAAAAATATATGTAGGAAATATATGTAAAGAGCACTGAACCACGGCTAGATAAAATGCTAGTTTAATGAAATAAATACAATGGTGAGCGCTTTTGCAGTCAAGCTGCTTCCTCAGACAATTCAAACTAACCATTTCAAACATTTAAGTACACTCTCCACATGATGACATCAAATATATATATATATATATATATATATATATATATATATATATATATATATATATATATATATCCATCTATCTATACAGATATATAGACATATACATACCAACATATACATATACAGATATATAGATATATATGCACATATAGGTATGGATATCTACATATATATCGACATAAATAGGTATACCTGTACATATAGGTTGTGCATAAATATATATTTTATATATATATATATATATATATATATATATATATATATATATATATATATATATATACATACAGAGAGATCTATAAATGGCCATATATATGATGCACTATACAGATGAGTAGAAATACATATATATGAATATATATATGTGTATGTACATGTAGACATATAGCTACATATGCATATGTATATATCCATATCCTTGTCATGTGTAAACATTATGGTGCGTATACCTTTCCAGATGTATCACACCATATGTATCTGATATGTGTATATTTAGATATAACAACATATGTGATGCAACAGTAATATCACTAACAAGTACTACACAATTGTGGAGGTCACAGCAATTGTTCAATACTATTCAGTATGTGTACTGACAGATATATTGGTAAAGAAACAACTGTCTTCACAGCTGTCATGGTGTAGTGGTTAACTGTTGTGACCATAGTGTGGAGGGTCCTGGGTTCAAGGGCTGTTTATTTCCTTGCTGGGCAGACAAGGGCTGTTGGATACAGAGTGGTTAAGGCAGTTTTGAGCAGCTTTTAGCATGTTTGCGTGAAGCTAAGTGTTGCTAATGTACAGTTAAACATAGTGGCACTTACACCATGTAGGCTTCGCTTACCAATGCGCAAATGTTCTTAGCTATAATATTGCAGCAATGCTGACACATGCTAAGCATGGCTCAGCCCTGGTGACCAGTGCTCACATTCCAGTCTGATAACATAGTAGGGTAATGACATCTGTTATAAGTGCATGTAATGACATGTACAAAAGATGCATCTCTGTGCTGTCAGTACAGTAGCAAGGGGTATGAGTGTCATGTCTGGGACACTCAAATATATAAGACCTGTACATCACTCTTACCCATGTGAATGTGTTACATACAAGGGTAGTGACCCAGGTAATGTGCAGTCACACTGGAATTTAGTCTATTATGCCATTACTACTGTTGACAGTGCTTTCCCAGGCAAGAGCAGATTGCTAAATGTAGTCCTGGCAACAAGCACCCCTGCAGGCATAGCTGCACTCTGAGTCCTCACTGTTGTGTTCCTGGTGTATGAGCTGTGTCACAGTATATATCCCCTACTGGATAATGATCTGACATGTGGAAAATAACTGCAGACTACTGTCTGTACAGCACATGTCAGTGAGGGATTCCAATATGTAGTAATGGCATCCATATTGTTTTTGGATGTCTATCTGTCGACACATTCATCCCATTGCATAGCTTGTTGCCAAGATGATGTCTGTCAGTCCCTGTATAGATGTGCAGATGGCAGGTATCCAGCTTGGATATGTACAGGCAACCTATGCTTGACTGACACTGACATGTCTACCCAGCTGTGTTATAACTGGCACAGATAGGACACAATACCCTGTACACACCACATGCCATAGGTACCTCCACTACACTACCACAGTCAACAGAACATGCTTGGGTACAGGTCTCCATCACAGACAATAACCATGTGTTGTAATACATGTTGCATACATGTCAACTGGGTCACCTCACTGGCCATTTGCAGGAGGCACCCAGAGGATTGGCTGATGCATGACACTCTCACCCTGAGGGTCACCACAGTGGTGTCTGTTAATAGATTGCCTGCTGGCACATGGCAGGTGGCATGCTGTCACTGTACACACATCCCTTACACTTCCCATCTCTCCATGGAAAATAGCCAGGTACACACCTATGACCACCTGCAGCGATGCACCCAAGTACTGACAAATGTGTACGTGTGCATTACTGAGGATATCAGTGTCAGTGTATTAGTACACCTGCAGTTGGGAATACAATGAGGGCCTTTACAACCACCGCAACACCCATTGCCATAGTAAGATGTGGCTGCTGCTGTACTGGACATTACATGTACCCTGTTATGCTCCTCTCCCTAATGGCTACATGAGCCTTGCAGTATCAGCACAACAGTGTTGTACAAATGGGTTGATAGGCATGGGATACCCATTCAGTTCTGGCAAGTGTGTGTATGTGTGCATGTCTGTATATCTGTAGGGGACTGCATTCCGAGGCAACATACTCCTATTACAATATGCATTGCCACACAGTAATATGTATAGTGATGTTGCAGCCCATAGGTGAGGCATGACAATGCATCACCCTACTATGCCTTTGGCATGTGTAGTATATGCATATCCCTGCAGTACCACTGTTGGGATGGACAATGAGTTGTATCGCAGTCGTGGGCAATGTGTGATGGTGAGTAAGTCAGAGTGTCATCATGGGTTCCAGTGTGTACAATATCCACTGTGGGGTGTGGGTGCTGTGCACTCTGTCATTACACCATGTTACCTCTGGTACATGTCCCATGTACCACTGTATGGTGACCACTGTCACCATCAACCATTAAAGTAACTGATACCACAATCCAGCCCAGTTATGCTTGTGCTGTGTGCAGCCTACCTGTAACACATTGGACACAGTGACAAGTTAGTTACCACCGGTAGGCCCAGGTCTCTCAGATGTTTGTCTGCCTGTTATGTGTCTGTTAATGTGTATATGATTGTATGTCACACTATGTATTGTCCATATACAACCATTACATCCCCCATTACCATACTGTACATGTCTGGGGATGTTCTGCATGTAACATGTAAACTGGAACACACCTAACCCTAAATGCTGTGTGGTGTGTGCAATGAAAACCACACACATCAGTAGCACTACATACCTAGGTAGGGGTCTACCCCCAGTGTTGCCAAGTAAGAGTGTGAGTGTATGTGGATGGATCTGCATCAGGTTGCTGATTATACATGTTCCAGCAGGTCCCCTGTCCATGTGGCACAGGCAGTAATTGTTATACAGACCTGTGACATGTGTTCAACTGTACCCAAGATATGTCACAGCCATGGTGTCACCACAGTGCCATACCCCTTGTGGACTATGACTGCAGGCCATCCTCCTGCTGACACATGTACATCTACGACACAAATGGATAACATTATGGAGACCACAATCACTCAGTGTTACTAACAGCTGTAATGCATAATGGCAGAACAGCTACACTACCTGACATGTATGTATTAAACATTACTGCTGACAACATGTTACACAGCAGTACATTGGTATACTGTGGTACATTCACCATGTGCATCAGAACCATATTAGCCTGTCCCTGCATCAATGTTATGGATGACAGGGATGTGGCACGTGTATCATTATATGCACAGGGTGTGTTGTTGGTTTGCCAGAGACTGAGGGTGGGCTATAGGTATGACACCACGAGTGTGAGTGAGGGGTGTAATTAGCTCAAATGGGCATGGTGGTGTGGTGTGTGTAGGTATGGGGTTGAGCTAGGTGTGTTTGTATAGTGTGTGGGTATGCATGCACACAGTTCTACCATGTGGCTGCCCTATACAGGTGTTTCTTGGACAGCTGCAGACCATAAGCTGGCAGGGTGCGCAGTTTGCCACCTCTGGCCATGGACATGTGGACTGTGCCTGCCAGAGGTTCCATGGGCACATCCAGGTACAGGCCTCAATGTGCTACTCTCCCCTGATGATGACAGATGTCCTCTGGAGCCAGGTCCCTCCTGGAACTGGCCAGGGCCACTTTCATGTGGCCTGCTGTGGTGTGGTGTGGTGTGGACAGGGCCACCCCCTGCAGTGCTGGGGCTGGTACTGCCACTACGGGAGCACCTTGGTGTCCTAGCACATCCACGTCAACCACCAGCTGTTGGCGTTGCTGGCCTACTTCCATGTGGCCATCACCCCACACCCACCACATGTTCGGGCATGGACAGACCACTGTTGATGAGGCCCACCATCTCACCCAACCATCTATCCATGACCTCGGTATAATCACATAGGGCACCTGCAGGTTTATGTAAGTTGTCACTTACAGATGAGAGAGCAGCCCTCTGCAGCCTCAGGCCCTGTCTGGTGTACAGTTCCATACATGCTTGCACCCCCATGACAGTCTGAAACATGCGCCTGGTGGTACCAGTTGTAGCATGTCTGCCAGGGGCATTATGACCAGTGGCCCTATCACCTGCACCCCGGTACATCTGCCTATGTGGTGCCCTCTGGCTATGCCTGCTGTGACCAGACACAGTAGGCATAGATACTACATTCTCCTGTGCACTGCCACCAACTGCCAACTGTCCCACTGTTATGGCCACTGGTGATGTGGTATGTATTGGCACTGTAACTGTGTGCGGGGTTGGGGTGACTACAGGGAGATGTCAAATGATGGTGCAGTTTTGGCCTCTGACTACCCTGCCTGTGTCTCAACAGTCCTATCATCATCTTCCGTGTCTGTATGGCCACCAACATCAGATTGCATGCAGGAGGGACCATGACCCACTTTGCCACCTGTAGGGGAAAACAAGAAATGCACTTTAATATCTGAACGGCATTGCATAACAGTGCACACACACACACACACACACACACACACACACACACACACACACACACACACACACACACACACACACACATCCTGAAATCCCACTTTTATTCCTGAATTTTCCCTATCCTGCATCACACTTGGTAACATACACTCATTAATATCACTCATTAACGTATCATTCCTCTAAATGCCTAGATGAGTGATCACAACACAAGACCTGTTACTCCATTACCTCCTTGACTTGAGTGGAGTAGGTTTTACATGGCTTCACTGCTGTCATCCAGTGTTCACCCTGGGTATGTCCAGACATTGTGAGCATGGCCCCCATATGTTAGGGACTACTACATTCACTCCATATTGTCATTCACTGGAGTGTCATACGTAACTATTGCTCAGTACATGCCAGATTTGCTGCTCAATAAACTTATTATGTAGACAACAGTAATATATGGATAAACTCCCTGGTGGTGTCTAATAATTCCTCAATGCATCTGTAGTGCTGCATACGTGGGTAGTTCACCCTTCTGCTGATTGCAATTTTAAAGGTATAGCTGGTGTCTAGTTTCCCTCCCAATGCATGTGCCATGCCACAGACCTTATTATACTATCAGCTGTCCTGTGATTACATATCAGACAAGTATTCCTGGTGTTTCATGTGTCAGTCCATTTCCATGTACTGCATGACTCCAAAGGGAAGTACTGCTGTATGGATAACCCCACAATCACACATGTGCATATATGGACCTACACAAACCCCCACACATCCTACATGCATCAACCCCCCCTCCACTCCACCAGATTGCACTTACAGATAAAATAGCCCATGTGAGGGATATCAGGAGTAAGCTGCCTTAAGGTATATGGATGTACATTACCATACATTTCACCTTGGCAAAATGCTGGCCTACTGCTTCCTGCCATACAGACTGTTCTGTTTGTCAGTGTGAGTGTGATGGTTTCAGTCATGCGTTGTTATGTAACTGATACATCCCATTGTGTCAGCTGAAGTCTTTTCCCCCTAGGGATTGTATACAAAGTGTAGGTAGGGGCTGCTGGACTATACATGTACATTACTTACAGTTGATTGATAGTTATTCTGTGGCCCAGTCTGTCTTTACTGTTGTACTACTTGAAGGTCTTGGCCTGGACAGCAACATATGTTATGTTTTTTGGAATAGTTCAGCAGAACGGCAGTTTTAAAACTCCAATAAACAAACAAAAAGAACGCCTTGGACCACTGTCTTCTCCTCTATAGTATCAAACACCAAAATCACAGAGCGCCAGTGAAATTAACGCTTTGTCAAACACCAAAATCACATATTTTCTTGGTGAATAACGAAAACGCATGTATTTTATTTTTTCTTGGTGAACAACGAAAACGCATGTATTTTATTTTTTTCTTGGTGAATAAAAGCGTTAATTTCACTGGCGCTCTGTGATTTTGGTGTTTGATACTATAGAGGAGAAGACCGTGGTCCAAGGCGTTCTTTTTGGATGTTTTTTGGAATACTGTATTAAATGACCTGTTTGAGAGTTGGATTAATCTGTTTATATGTATTTCAAAGTCTAAACAGCTATATGACATGGCATATGCAACTGTAATAGTACACAAATAAAGCTTTCACATGTATGCAAATCTGTGTGAGGTGTTATATCCTTTGACCTCTCTGTGGGTATATGTTTCAGGCAACAATTGTCTTTTGTATGGGTGACACATACACTGTCTATTTGATAAGGTGGCAACTGTAGGAATACTGGCTGTTCCATATGGTGTCCACCCACTAAATATGTATCTTCCTATACATATCTGTGTGTGTGTATTTGTAGTTACATATATATATATATATATATATATATATATATATATATATATATATATATATATATGTGTATATAAACTGCAATGCCCTGGATCAACTTATCCACACCCCCACCAGGGGCAACAATATCCTAAATCTAGTCATTACCAACATGAGTGACCAGTGTTCCACACCTGAAGTCAACGGCTCATTGGTCTGATCTGACCATAAGCTAATTACCCAATATATCCACATCCTGCCCCCACTCCCCATTTAGGAGACCATGGAAAAAAATGTCTCCAAAGCCAACTTCATGCATCTTAAGACAGAAGTGGTGAACTTCATGACACCCATGCAGATGGGCAATACAGTTACGACTACTGAATCCTACACAATTGCACTTTATAAGCACTTACATGAATGCATGGATCGTGCTATTTCAAACAGAACCAAGACGCTATCCCCCCAAAAAAGGAAGCCAATCTGGTGGTCCCCTGCCATAAACAAACTGTACAAGAGAAGGAAGAAACTGTTGTAAAAGAGAGTAAAATCCCATGAGTGGAGGAGCTCTCTGGTCAGCCTCAGTAAGAAGCTGCAATCCCTGATAAAATCCTCCAAAGCTAGTTACAAAAACAAAATCGCCACTGTTTCTAAAGACAACCACAAAGCATTCTATAGCTATGTCAAGAATCTCAATGGTAACACTCAGATCTGCTCTGAGTTACAGCACAATGGCACTAAATATATACATCCAACTGATATTGCCAACATCCTGGCAGATAGGTTCAGTGCTAACTTTACCCCCTCTCACCCCCGAAAGAGCCCACCTCTATACCGGAAGAATGCAGAGTTCCTGTAATCATGGCTGCACAGGTAAAAAACACACTCTCCAAAGCCAAGAACACAACATCCATGGAACCAGACAACATCCCAGGCTGCATTCTACACAAACTACAGAATGAACTGGCACCCCACCTAAGTACCATGTTCAATCATAGCCTCACCTCAGGCTTTGTGCCTGCTGAATGGCACACAGCAATGGTTATCCCACTCCACAAGGGGAGGAGCCACCATGGACCCCGGGAACTACCGCCCCATTAGCCTGATGAGCCTGGTCTGCAAGGCCATGGAACATACCATCATGGAACTTATAAACAAAGACATTGGTAATCTCCAAACTCTGTACACCACCCAGTTTGGGTTTGCAAAAGGCAGATCATGTTTCCTAAACCTGATAGACTTATTTGAAGCAGTCACCAATGCCGTAGACAAGAGTAAGGTGGTTCACACAGCCTATCTAGATCTTGCCAAGGCTTTTGACACCACCCCCCCACTCTGGAATTATAGATAAAGTCACTAAACTAGGTATAAATATCTATGTCACAAGATGGGTTGCCAACTGGCTCACTGACAGAACCCACACTGTGAAAGTAGCAGACTCCAAATCTGACTTCAGACCAGCGACAAGTGGAGTACCACAGGGTTCAGTCCTGGGTCCTCTCCTGTTTGGTATCTACTTCTCTGAAGTACAGACTAACACAGAAGGTCTTTGGCTAATGAAGTTTGTAGATGACTGCAAACTGGAAGCCATAATCGAAACTCCTAATGATGTGGACATCCTACAAAAGGGCCTCACTGAGACAGATGCCTGGTGTCAAGCTCAATGCCAAAAAGTGCATTGTCATCCATTTTGGTAAAAACTCTGTACCCATGAACTACAACATAGGTGGTAGTATACTTAACACCGAAAGTATGATAAGAGACCTTGGGACACAGGTGGACAGTAGCCTCCCCTTTGATAATCACATCACCACAGTAGTCAGGAAATCCTTCTACATGGTACACCTCATTACAAAAGGTTTGTCATCCAGAAAAAAAGAGGTCATTGTTCCCCTCTACTCATCACTCATTAGACCCATTATAGAGTACAACGCCCCTTTTGGTATGTACCTCACAAGACATATGCGACAACTGGAAAGGCTGCAGAAATACCTCACAAAGAGGATTACTGGCCTCAGACAGATGCCCTACGCAGACCATCTCAAAAAACTCCAGCTTTTCTCCGTCGCATATCGCCTACTCAGAGGTGATCTCTGCCTAACATACAAAGCTATGTCAAACCCAGAGCTGTTGGACATGCTCCACTTAAAGAAATCCCAATCCCTCCAAGCTACACACTCTAGGGACCTAAACCTTATCACCATTATAAACAGAACATGCCAGAGGGATAGATTCCTGTCCTAGAGACTTCCCATACTCTGGAATAAACTATCTATCTATATGAAACCAAGCTCCTCATTAGCACTTGTCAAGAAAAATCTTGATGATTGGATTTAAAATAGGAAATTCATCCCGGGGATCACTGCTGTGGCTCTGCTCGACAGTGGTACAGGAAATAATTTCCTGGGTGGCAAAAGCCAGGGTACATTTTTGTCTGGGCTTGTATAGGCCCCAGGGCCAATAGCCTAGTACCTACCTATGAACCTATGTGTATATATATATATATATATATATATATATATATATATATATATATATATATATATATATGTGTGTGTGTGTGTGTGTGTGTGTATCTGCATATATGTGTATGTGTATATGAATCTTAGGAATGTTTGTTGCTTCCACATTGTACATTCCTTATGGTAGCCAGACTGTACTGCATGATATATTATTGATAACAGCCTGACATCATACAGGTGGGATGGTTAACATCTTGTGCCCATGTTGTGTCGAGTCCTGGTTATGGGACTTGCAACAGTTGGTATGGTATTGCAGGCAGACCTGTTTGGCTGTGGAGGGGGGGTTAATACGAATGCATACAAGACATATGTAGCTTGGGCCCCCTCACCCCCATTAACAGTGCCTGTGGTAATATATTTATTTATGTTCTCTTTTATATCTATATGGATATATAGATATATATGCTTACATATATGTGTATATATATATATATATATATATATATATATATATATATATATATATATATTAGATAGAAATACACACACACACACACACACACACACACACACACACACACACACACACACACACATACATCTACATGTTTAAATACATTTCCTGTACTGTTGAATGACTGTGCTGGATGATATTTTTGTGAAAACATCAGGGTTATGTACATCTGACATGGCTTAGTGGTAAGTCACTTTGGCTGTGGTGTGCAGGGTCCTGGGTTTGAGCCTTGCAGAGGCTGTTTATTTTGTTGCTGGGCAGAACAAGGGCCATTGGATACAGAGTGATTAAGGCACTTTTAAGCAGTTGTAAGCAGGTTTGTGTGGGTTTGCGTGGAGGTAAGCAATGCTAACTTCCAGTTAAATATGCTTACAGGGAGTTAGCTTCAATATTGCTTAACATGTGTGCGCATTGCTCACCCACGCGCAAACAGGCTTAAACTCACTTACTTCTGATTAAATATGACTACTCTTGCTTACTACTGCGTACTTCGGCTTACCATCACACTAATTTAGACAGTAATGTCTAATGGTTCTTGGGAAGGTGGTGAATTTGGACACTGTATGGATTTATCATTCATTACACATTTTACCTTCCATTTGTATCCCTGATTCCTGTGTATGTATACTGTATGGAGCACTTGTGATTGTCTGTGGACTTTACAACATTATCACAATGACACCTCACATCTGCATTTAATGCAGTACTCCAGTTCAGAAATATATGATCTGATATTGTTAATCCTCATTCAGTACTTACATGTGGGTATCGGTTCCGAGCTCGGAACTGAGCCGGCCATCTTCCAAGCTCATGCCAGCTACAAACTCTCGAGCTAAAAACTCTCACTCAAAATTCCCCTCTCCCTGTTACCTCAGATTTCGTTTGCCACATCGACATTCTGTCGTGTCAAGCTACTTCTCTTGAGCTAAGTACAGTATTTTTCTTTATACTAAGTTCTAAGACAGCTTTTTGTCACAAAAAAAGTTATTAGATAGTTATCTCTTACCTTATCACATTAAGTGACTAGCTTTTTTTGAATCCTTTTCAACTCCTTTCCTCTCTTTTTACTGAGAGGTAATTCCTTTTTTACCATCGTTGGTAAACCCCTTTTCCTTCTTACCTTTGGGTATTTCTTGTACCATTGCTGGTATTTTTCTGTTTTTTTTTCTTTCTTTCCTTAACAAACATGACATATATAAAAAAGGTAGCCCAGGGTTTAAAAGATGTTTAGATTATGGACATAAATTACATACTTCAGATGCACATTCCCTGTTTGTCTATTGCTTGGGTGTGCCTCAGTTAACAGTTGACCTGCCTTGCGGGATTTGTAAGCATTTCTCTAACAGGACGTTAATTGACAGGAAAAATAAATTAATATTGAAGAGGCTACTTAAATCTCCTTTTTCAGAGGCTATTTCTGGGTCAGAGGCTTCAAACCCTCCAACCCCTCCAAGATCCCATAAGAAAACGAGTGATGAACATAAAAATGCCAAATCTCTTCCTTCGTCCCCAGCTGGGGACCCTCAGGAACTGAGAGCCAAGAAAGCTAAGCTTTCCAGTTCGGATTTGACTTCTTCGGCTCCAGCACTTTTGGTGCCTAGACCTTTGGCACCGAGGCCATCGGCACCATCTGAGACCTCGGCATCGACTAGTGTGCCCCATACCACATCGGTACCGAAGAGCTCCTCAGTTCAGACTCCCTAACCGGCACTGACTGTCCAGTCGATGCAGACTGTTATGACGTCAATGGATGTTTTAACGCCCATTTCCTTTTCAGCTCCGACAACTTATTCAGCACTGACTACCCTCTTGGTACTGAATATTCAGTTTTTGTCACCGATGTTTTCGGCTCAGGCCTTAGCACCGACAATCCCTTCGGTACCGACCTCATCATCGGTGCAGACCACGCCTTCGGCAGCAATAATCTCCTCAGTGCAGACACCAGTAGTTCAGTCCATTACAGCTCCATTGTTCTCAGTGCAGACCACCTCCGTGGTGGGCACCAAGTTTGCTCTGTCCTTGGATAGTCCTGACTCTCTCTCTCAGCCATGTTCCTGAAATCTGCTAGAAGCCTCTCTGAACATGATGTGTTGCATCTTGTGGATCAGGTGCTTTTGGCCGGAGGTATCCCGCCCCCAGGACCTATCAGTCCTCAGGAGGTGATCACCCTTTACCAAAGACCCCTATTTATTCTCCTCCTTCATTGCTTTTGAAGCCCCTTGATATAGCACAGTCTTCCCCCACTACGATTCCTTTTATGGACCTCACTAAGGAGCCGCAGTTGCCTTTGTAGCAGGAGAGTCTTGTCACAGCTCAGGATTTCAGCTGTGGTGTACATACTTTGGCATTTCACAGCCATCCAGGGACTCCGAGTCAGCAGGCTTAGCCACTTGGGTAAGGGGTGACCCCTGCCCTCTGCCCTCTGCCCCCATCCCTCTTCAGGTGGACCAGCCTTCCAGCTTATGGAGAAGGCTCTGGCATCAGTTGGTGATCCTGTGCTATCACTCTTCCTGCCCTCCTCTGGACCGCAATGTACACAAGCCACTCCTAGCAGACACTGGGCACAAGGGCCTCAGGACATACTCCCACAGGAGACCCCTTTTGAGCTGTCTTCCCCAGCTTCTCCCTCTGAGGAAGATCATCAAAAGAGCTCATGCAAGAGGAAGCACATGGACTCCACAGAGGAGTCCCTTACTGAAGACACAGACTTTGATGATGGGGAAGGGTCCCCTTGATCACCCTCTAAAGGTATCCTTTGGTGATATCCTTGAAATCCTTAAACAGAGAGGTGACTGGCAGCCCTCTAACCTGACCTGTGAAGAGTCTGTGTTCCTGCAGGCCTTTCCTGCCCAGCCCCCTACCTCCTGGGTTACTCCACCTGCCGAAGAACATGTCTGGCTTGTCGTGCAGCATGCATGGAAGGCTCCTGACTCCATTGAGGCCATTCCCCAGAGGCCAGGTAAAATGTTGTCCCCTCCTGCTAGTGATCCCCATTGGTCCAAAGTCTTCCTGTAGATGCTTTGGTGGTGGCGGCCACAACTAAAAAGGACCTGGCAGAAGAAGAAAGTCAGACTGTCCATCCACCCAACAAAGAGTCCTGGGCTCTGGACAGAATAGGGAAGCGTACTTTTGCATCAGCAACCTTTGCAGTCAGGTCCCTGAACTATATGGCACATTTTGCCAGGCTTCAAAGAGACTTAATTTCTGACCTCTCTGAAAATTTGGCTGGAGCTGTGTCTGATGAGGTCCATGACAAAGTGGCCTCTCAGCTGGCCACCATCTAATTGATATCTAACTCCTCCATGTGCCTGATATCTCATGCATCAGAAGGAGCAGCTAGAGCGGCGGGTTCAGGCATTGTTCTGAGATGACATGCCTGGATGCGCTTGTGTAATTTTGCGAAACCCTTCAAGGATTCCTTTCTCAATGCTCCCATCGAAGCCTTCGTGTTGTTCGGACCCAAGGTTAAAAGCACACTGGCCAGATGTGAACAGAACGGTAAGACCCTTTCTGCTGTGGGTATCCATTATTCTTCCCCTCAATGGGCTTTCTCCAGAAACCAGAAGAATGGGAAGATATGGCACAAAAAGTCTCAAGGTTCTTTCTGTGACACACAGGCCTAATTCTCCCCTAGAAGCAGAGGGGAAACTCTCAGTGAAGATACCCCTTTTGGGGCAGAAGGGGTCTGCATAACCAGGGTTCCAGGGATTCTTTCCCTAGCAGTCCTGAAGAGCGGCACAACTGCTTTCCTCTGTAAGTGGTTGGGGGTCGTTTCTCTTTGTACCCTTCTGCCTGGCTAACCATTACCACCGATTCTTGGGTACAAAGGATAATGACCAGAGGTTATCATATCCCTTTTGATCTTGATCCTGCTCCCCTAGCAAGCTTTACCTGATGTTCCACCCAGTCAAAGGGAAGAAGCAGCATTAGAGATTTCAAAGCTGCTAAGAAAAAGAGTCATCCAAATAGTCCCTCCAGACCAGATAGGATCCGGATTCTACTCAAGAATATTTTTGGTGCCAAAGAAAACCCGGGACTGGAAACCAATTTTGGATCTCAGTGTACTGAACAAGTTTGTAAAAGTACAGAAATTCTGGATGGTCACAATACAGTCTATCCTACTGCTTTTGGAAAAAGACGATCGGATGTGCTCAATAGATCTTCAAGATGCGTACTACCACATAAAAGTGGACAGACCACCAACAAGATTCCTTCACTTCCATGTGGGAGCCAGTCATTACCAGTTCAGAGTACTGCCCTTCGGACTCTCTACAGCCCCCAGAGTGTTCACAAAATGCATGGCAGTCATCTCAGCTCACTTGCGACTACAAAGATTCCAGGTGTTTCCATACCTAGACGACTTGCACATCTACACCCCCACCAGACATCTATTGGAAGAAGCCCTGGCATACTCTCTCCTCACTGCAGAAAGGCTAGGCATAACCATAAACTGACAAAAATCCAATCTCACCCCATCTCAGTCCACAGAATTCATAGGGGTCATCTTGAATACAAAGAATTGCAGAGCATCCATTCAAGAGCACAAAATTCTAAGGATAAAGCAGCAACTGATTCCAATCCTTTCAAGGGAGAAATCCACAGCTCATTCTGTTCTCCAGTTGTTGGGTTCCATGGCAGCCTCCATTACAGTTGTCCCACTGGCCAGGTTTCACATAAGGCTTCTACAATGGCTACTGCTCACCCAATGGTATCCCTTTCATTACCCTCTTTCAGCCAAGATTCGGGTAACTCACAGGTGCAAACAAGATCTAAATTGTTGGATGGTGCACAGTTCATCACAATGGTCTCACCCCTTCTCCCCCCAACAGCCCAAGGCTACAGTGACCATGGATGCCTCCCTGATGGGGTGGGGAGGCTATTTCAGGGACAGACAGTCCAAGGTACTTGGTCCGAAATGGAGGCTCATCTGCATATAAATGTTCTAGAGCTAAGGGCAGTGTTTCTGGCATTGCAAGCATTCCATCTGCTGCTACCCTCTGGGACTATTGTGATACAATGAGACAACATGGCGGTAGTCTGGCACATCAACAAACAAGGTGGAACCAAATCTTACCCACTATTTCGAGAGGCCATGAGGATCTGGCAATGGGCGATGGCTACCAACCACTTTCTTCTAGCAATGCACATTCCTGGGAGTTCCAACATGATAGCAGACAGACTCAGCAGGTGTATTCTACAACCTCATGAGTGGTCCCTGAATCCCTTGATAGAGGCGGAGATTTTCATCCGCTGGGGTCTTCCTTGCTGCAACCTTTTTGCGTCCCTGACCAACTACAAATGCAGCAACTATTTCGCCCTGATTCCCCCTCCCGGACAGTCACCCAGAGACGATCTATTCCATGACTGGCCCTTGGGTCTGCTTTATGCATTTCCACCTCTCACCCTCATTCCCCAGTTTCTGAAGAAAGCCCGCCAGTTGAAGAGCAAAGTAATCCTCATAGCACCATATTGGCCTTATCAGATTTGTTTTCCCTTCCTTTGGCCTCACCTGCTAGATCAACCGTGGATTCTTCATCCAACCCCGGGGTTGAACTCCCATCTGCAGAATCTGATTCACCCCAACTTGAACAGCCTGAAGCTCACAGCTTGGCTCCTCCAATTCCTTCGCTTGCCAGGCAGAATGATCTTTCTTTGCCAGTAAGTGACATTCTTATTGCATCTCATAAGTCTTCCACCAGAATTACATATCTCAGCAAGTGGAAAAGATTTACTTTTTGGCTAAAAGAAAAACAAGTAGATTCTTTGTCAGCACCAGTGTTGATAGTACTGGAATATCTGTTTCCCTATTTCAGTCTGGTCTATCTGCCTCTACCATTAGAGTTAATTTGGCTGCAATATCTAATTTTCATGATGGTGTCCAAGACTCTTCTCTTATGTCACACAAATTATGCAAGACTTTCATAAAAGGTGTGAATCATCTAAGACCCCCTTTTAGAGAACCTATTCAACCATGGGACCTGTCATTAGTCCTACAAGCTTTGACAATGACACCTTTCAAACCAGCTTCTTCTTGCGACCTCAAATATTTTTCATGGAAAACCTTGTTTTTGGTTGCCATTACTTCTGCCAGATGTATCTCTGAGCTTCAAGCCTTATGCATCAAGAAAACATATTTAATTTTTCATAGAGATAGTGTCATTGAGAACTAATCCTTCCTTTCTGCCAAAAGTGATCTCTGAAATGTCAATTAATCAAACCATTGAATTGCCAGTTTTCTTCCCCAATCATTCAAACAGAGGAGAGTATTGCCCACATACCCTAGATATTCACAGGTAAATTTGTTTCTACTTGAACAGGACTAAGGCTTCTCGTAAATCAGACCAGCTATTTTTGGCTTATTCCGGACCTAGATTAGGATGTGCTGTTGCTAAGGTCACATTGGCTAAATGGTTAAAAGACTGCATAACCTTCATTTATAGAAAACATAATATTTCATTACCTACTACCATAAAGGCTCATTCTACAAGGTTGGTGGCAACTTTGCTGCCTTCAATGCTAGAGCCTCTTTACATGACATTTGTGCAGCTGCAACTTCGGCTACTCCTCATACCTTCATCAATTATTACAATTTGGATTTGGCCTCCAGGGGAAGAGCATCTTTTGGTTCTATGGTGCTCCGGAATGTCCTTCCATGAGAGCCTCCCAGGAATAAAGGTAGCTGGGGACCCTGTCCCACATGTAAGGACTGAATGAGGATTAACAATATCAGATAAAGAAGTTATGTCTTACCATAACATTTCATCTGTATTGTTGATCCTCGTTCAGTCATTATGACCCTCCCTCCTTCCCCCTCCTGTGGCTTCTAGTGGATCTCACCATCCAGTTCTGTTAGGTCAGTTGACCAGAGATAGCTTCTACCTTCTTTTGACTTGCAAACTCAATCTGAGGTAACATTGAGAGGGGAATTCTGGGTAAGAGTTTTTAGCTCAAGAGTTTGTAGCTGGCGCGAGCTTGGAAGATGGCCGGCTCGGTTCCGAGATCGGAACCGATACCCACATGTAATGACTGAACGAGGATCAACAATACAGATGGAACATTATGGTAAGACATAACTTCGGTTTATGTCGTAGGGTATGCAACAAAAAATTGGTCATAAAGTGATTTGACATGGAAAATGGATCGTACTGGAGTGGGACTCAATCCGGGAATGATGCTCGTAAGGTGAATGCTCTGCCCACTACACTATTGCTGTACTGCTTTATTTGCATACATCTTGTATTTTATCCTCTTGTGCCATTTAAGCTGCATTAACCGTAGCTAAGTGATGGTCAAACCTGTGCACCTACGGTTAAATTTAATCTGTTTTATAAAAAAGAAAACACTTTTTTATAGTTAATGTTTTAACTATTGCTCTTGTAAACTTGGGGGGATGTTGCTGGGGGTATGCGAACACCTATGAGCAGTCTCACTCATTCTTATTCATATACTGCTGCTCTTCATTACAGGGGCATGCATATTCTGAGAGGTCTGCTCACAGACATGCCCCCTGCACTCGTACATGCTCCATGTCCATTTAGGAGCTCAGGCAGGTTGCCTTCATTGATATGCATGGCGCGCTGCCGTCCTGCTCCTAAACGGCCACTTCCATGCAGGACTAAGCTAGTCCTGCACAGTAAGATAGTGAATCTGGGGGAGTATCTATTACATTTGTAATATTTTGTAAACAACTTGCAATATCTCAGCAACCACTCAAGTTACACACCTACTGTCAGCAGTATTTTATTCATCTAACAGAGAGGTTTTATATGAGGCTAAGGAGTTCTCTGTTACTTGGTTGTTGAGATATTTAGAAAACTGTGAAAATTATATGTATATAAATTAATATCATAAAACAACAGCTAATATCTTTCTACTTTCACTACACAGAGGTCAACTATTAATGCAGTTTAGTTTTCCATTATGTAAGCTTTGCCATTGTGGAAGCACAAAAGGAGGGGGAGTATCTATATTCATCAAAGATACCTACACCTCCAGGTTAGTGGCACTGCACGAAGCATTGGAAACCATCCATGTGCAACTAACAGCGGGCAAAACTGCCTTTCAGTTTGTAGCCTGCTATAGAACACCCTCCCTATTACAGGAACCCCACTTGGCATTCCTGAGAACACTGGAGAATATGAAGATCTTTCCAAACACTATGTTATTGGGTGACTTCAACTACCCAAACACTGACTGGGAAAACTACTCAAGCCCAAACACCCTCACCCAACGGTTCCTTGAATTTATAAACTCTAACGCAATGGAACAACTGGTCACCACTCCCACAAAAGGGAACAACATATTGGACCTGGTCATCACCAACATGGGGACTCTATGTTCCACACCAGAGGTAAACCCCTCATTGGTAAGATCAGACCATAAATAAATTTCCCTGGACATCCATATCCTGTCCCCACCCCCAGCCAAGGAAATCACTGTAAAGAATTTCTCCAAAGCCAACTTTGCACTTCTCAAGACTGAGGTGGAATCCTTCAAAGCCCCTGGGCCAGAGGATAATACAGCCCAATCCGCAGAATCCTTTACAAATGCATTCTATGAGCACCTGCAGGAATGTATGGATCATGCTATCCCAAATAAAACCAAGACTCACTCCTCCAAAAACAGGAGACCGGTCTGGTGGACCCCGGCCATAAATAAGCTATACAACAGAAGGAGGAAGCTACTACATGACAGAGCAAAATCCCAAAAAGGGAAGGCATCTCTGATCAGTATTAGCAAGAAACTTTGATCCCTCATAAAATCATCAAAGGCCAGTTTCAAAAGAAAAATTGCCCTAGACACTAAAGATAATCACAAGGCCTTCTTTAGTTATGTCAGAAACATGGGGAGAAACTCCCAGATATGCTCTGAATTGTTGCATAACAGTACAAAATATACCGAACCTACAGACATAGCCAACATCCTGGCAGACAGATTCAGCGCAAACTTCTCCCCCCCTTCCCCCCCAAAGGAGCAAATGCCTATCCCAACTGAATGTAACCTCCCTGACATCACAGATGCACAGGTGAAAGCTGCCCTCTCCAAAGCAAAAAAACACAGCATCTATGGGACTGGACGGTGTCCCAGGCTGTGTCTTACATGAGCTCCAAGAAGAACTGAACCCTCACATTAAGTCACTGTTCAAACTTAGCCTTACTACAGGATATGTACCCAAAGAATGGCTTACAGCTACAGTGGTCGCACTCCACAAAGGTGGTGACACAACGGACCCCGGAAACTATCGCCCCATAAGCCTGACTAGTCTGGTCTGTAAAGCTATGGAGCGTATTATCATGGAACACATAAACAAAGACATTGGGAGCCTTCAGACACTGGACCCTAACCAATTCGGCTTTGTTAAGGGCAGATCTTGCCTCTTAAACCTAGTTGATTTCTTTGAAACAGTTACCAAAGCCATAGATGAGGGCAAGGTAGTCCACACAGCCTACCTGGACCTCGCAAAAGCCTTCGACACAATACCCCACTTGGGCATCATAAATAAGCTTACCAGCTTAAATATCAACCCCTATATCACAAGATGGGTTGCAAACTGGCTCAGAGGTAGAACCCACATGGTCAGAATCGCAGGTGCCATGTCCGAATCCAAACCATTTACAAGTGGCGTCCCACAGGGCTCAGTTCTGGGACCTCTCTTGTTCGGTATATACTTCTCTGAGGTTCAGGCTAACACGGGGGGGATTATGGCTGACAAAGTTTGCAGATGACTGCAAACTGGGGGCCATAATCGAATCTCCAGCTGACACAAGCATCCTCCAAAAGGGTCTCACAGAGATGGATGCTTGGTGTCAGAACCACGGCCTCAAGCTAAATGCTAAAAAGTGCATAGTCATCCCCTTTGGGAAAAACAAGGTGCCCACAAATTACCACATAGGTGGTAATCCATTAAGTACGGAAAAAGTAATTAGAGATTTGGGGACCAACGTAGATAGAAATCTTTCCTTTGATAATCACGTTGCCAAAGTGGTTAGAAAGACCTTCTATATAGTCCACCTTATCATGAAAGGGTTCGCATCTAGATCAAGAGAGGTCATTGTGCCCCTCTACTCGTCACTCATCAGGCCCATAATTGAATACAATGCCCCTTTTGGGATGTACCTTACCCGACACCTGCAGCAACTGGAGAGACCCCAAAAGTACCTCACCAAGAGGATCATGGGCTACAAACAGATGTCCTATGCAGCTCAACTAAAGAAACTCCAGTTCTACTCAGTTGCTTACCTCCTACTCAGAGGCGATCTATGCCTGACGTACAAAGCCATGTCAAACCCAGAATTAATGGACATGCTCCACCTCAAAAAATCCAAGTCCCATAGAGCTACACGCTCCAGGGACCCAAACCTCAGCACAAAAATAAATAGGACATGCTGGAGGGACAGATTCATTTCCCAGGGGCTCCCCTCACTCTGGAATAGAATCCCAATTCATGTTAGACATAGCCCCTCGCTGACCCTCTTCAAGCGAAATTTGGACGCGTGGATGGGAAATCGCAAATTCACCCCTGGGATCTCTCCTGTGTCCCTGCTAGACAGAGGCACAGTAAACTAATCTTAAAAGGGTACCTTCTGTGACCTACTTTACAGAGGCACAGTAGGCTAATCTAATAGGGAGGCGGAAGCCAAATACACTCTGGCTAGGCTTATAAATGCCCTAGGGCAGATAGCCTAGTATCTACCTATGAACCTATGAACCTATAAAATGAAATATTTTAAAACCTCATACATAGCATGGTTTGGGAATTATTGATGCGGATATGAACAAACAATATTTGATGCCTAGAGGCATCAGTAGGAGTTAACTGCAGATGCACCTGGAAGCATCACTTAGATGTAATGAGATAATAGAAATTAATTGAATGTAATTCAAATATTAGAGTTACAATGTCATTTCTATATCCTTTAATGATTATTGTCTGTAATGGAAACCATCCTGCTACCATTAACGGAAGGTGTATGTAGATATCACAATAATAATTTTCCAGATAAGGTTCTTTATACAAGATTTGTACTACATGATGTGACAGTTTCTTTCAGTTGGGAGGAGAGAGGGATCGCCAGACCACAGAAAGATTTTAATATTAATGTGTCATCTACAGTGGATATAAAAAGTTTGCACACCCATGTTAAAATGCCAGGTTTTTGTGGTATAAAAAATGAGACCACAATAAATCATTTCAAAGCTTTTCCCACCTTTAATGTGACCTATAACATGTACAATTCAATTGAAAAACAAACAAGTCTGTTGGGGAAAAATATAAAAAATAAAAAATGTACAATAAGCTGGTTGCATAAGTGTGCACACCCTTAAACTAATACTTTGTTGAAGCACCTTTTGATTTGATTACAACATTCATTCTTTTTGGGTACACACCTGCCATTAATTAAAGAGACTCTGATTAACCCCAAATAAAGTTCAGCTGTCCTAGTAGGCTTTTCTTGACATTTACTCAGTTGCCTACTACAGCAAAAGCCATGGTTCGCAGAGACCTTACAATGCATCAAAGGGATCTCATTGTTGAAAGGTATCAGTCAGGAGAAGGGTGCAAAAAAATTTTAACAACATTGGATATACATCCAAATCAACAAAAGAATGGCTTCACCAGAAGAAAATTAAAGTTTTGGACTGGCTCATCCAGAGCCCTGACCCAAATCCTATAGAAAATCTGTGGGGTGACCTGAAGTGGGCTGTGCACAAGAGATGCCCTCACAATCTGACAGATTTCAAGCATGTTTGCAAGGAAGAGTGGGCAAATGTTGCCTACTGAATATGTGCCATGCTGACAAACTCCTACCCAAGAAGGAAGACTGAATGCTGTAATTAAATCAAAATGTACTTCAACAAATTATTAGTTTAAGGGTGTGCACACTTATGCAACCAGCTTATTGTACGCTTGTTATTTTTTATATTTTTTCCTCTAACAGATTTGTTTGCTTTTCAATTGAATTGTAGAGGTTACAGGTCACATTACAGGTGGGAACATTTTTGAAATGATTTATTGTGGTCTCATTTTTCTATATCACAAAACCTGGCATTTTAACAGAGGTGTGTAAACTTTTTGTATCTACTGTAGTTAAAAACTATCCACTGTAACTGGAATCATTTGTGAAATGTTTTTGCACTGTTTTTTCCTTGAATCACACTTGACTGGCTTTTGTGTGCGAGCAAGTCTGTGTGCAGAGAGACAGCCTGTTGCAAAGTTGAATATGGGTCATTCCTTTCTTTCTCCTTTGATGAAGTGAAGAAGCAGTGTTCTAAGGGTATAAACTTAAATAAAATATATTTAGTTAAAATATGTATGTGTATATTGTCTGACTGAGTGGATTTAATTTTATTGCTGGAAGGGTTGGCTATCTGAACTGTTACCCAGGGGTATGAGAGACTGTTTGAGTCTCAGTGAGAATTCTGGTGCTAATTCTGTCCTAGTTTTCTATTATTTGGAATGTCTTGGTACATTTCTACAGCTATTTATTTATTTATATGCATTTGTTTACTGGAATGGTCTAGCTTGTTCAGAAGTGCCCATTTTCAGTAGAGTCCCACGTAGAAAAGCTCCACATATAAGACATTTCACATACAATACAGAATTTACATTAATAAAGACATTTAGCACATATTATTGGCAGCTTATACAATTGGTGAAAAAAAACAATACATAAGTAATCATTCTCAAATCAAAGATATTATACAAGCAATACAAAAACATTCCATATGAGTAGTTATCATCTAACAAAATTTATATAGGGCACTTCATGCAGTGGTTGCAAAGCAGATATAGGAATTAATCAGAGATTAGGTACTTAAACTTTTCACACATTTAGGAGGTGTAATAGCTGAGCAATAGGCTATATGAGTCCTGTTGCAGGAATAAGCAAAGTTGGTGGCTATTGTTGCAGATATAAGTGGTGGTATGATATTAAGGTAGGCTGCAAGAGTAACTGAATGTCTTGCCTGGTTCAATGGTAGGCCTATAAGGGTTAGGAAGAGAAGGAAGGAGGCAGAAGCAATGAATGGTAGGACAATGAGGGTTAGAAGAAGAAGGAAGTGGACAGAATGGAGAATTGGAGTTAAGTATAAAGACAGGTGGATGTGAAAGGTGGATGCCAGAGTAGTAGAGTGGGGGTGAGAATAGTTGTGATGGCTGAAAGGTTATATGAGATGTGGTGTTAGTACATGTACACAGCCAAGATGAGGAGAGGTATTGTTTCAGAGATGTCTTGAAGGGGGTTACTGAGTGGGTGGATCTAAGTGTTGGGGGGTGGGAGTCCAAAGTTTTCCAATTGTAAAGGAGTAAAGCATCTGGCCAGCTGAAAGTTTGGGCTTTTCTACATTTACGAGCAGTTGGTTGTTGGATTGGAGTGGTCTGTTAGGATGGTATAAAGTAAGTACAGAAGATAGAGCAGGGCACATGGATGCATTATGAATAAGTTGTATATGCTGCTGCTGTGTCTTTCGGCTTTTCCTGGTTAGGGGTCGCCACAGCGGAACTCCGGTCCGCTAATGATTGGTAGTTGATTTTTATGTACTGAGTGACCAGCTCTGACGCACAACCTTCAACGAAGGTATGCCCATTCATGCATGTCTCCATGCAGAAGACGCTCTAGCTGAAAATCGAACCGGACAGCGTCTTACTGTGAGGCGGCAACGCTACTGCAGCACCACCACCGCATGAATAAGTTGTATATAATAGCTATAAATAACTATTGTTTGAAAATCTGGGAGAGAATAGGAAAAAAAAAAAATATATATATATATATATATATATATATATATATATATCAGTAATGAATTACAGTAATGCGATACCAGAAATTGTATGCCTCTCGGGTCTCCTAGAGTATAGTATGCAGATCTATGGAGAGAAAGTAAGTGTTAATTAAATTAACTTTGATTATGTCATGGTTTTTGAAACATAACAGCATATGTAAAAGTTATTGTTCATGGGCTGATGGCACTTGAATATCTCTATCAGTGAATGTCCCTGAAGACTAGCTCTGTTGGTTGTGGGTTTTTAATACTGAGTTAGATAGTGACAGAATGACCTGTCCAGCTGTCTCTCTTTAGTGTGGGAAGGGGGAAAGCAGGAGTGCAGGGATGCTTCTGTTTATGGTGATTTTTTGCATTTAATCTTTATAGGTCGTGGCTCCATTTGGGGTTGTTTTGCTGTTTTCCCGAGGGTTTGTTGTCTCAGCTGGAGACCACATTTGTTGGAAGATATGTGAGCTTTGTTCAATTGGCTGTATGGACAGGGCTTAGTGCTTGACTGCTCTCCCTCTCCAGATGCTTTGTCTCCCACCTTGAACTCATGCTAGTTCACTACCCAAGTCTTAGATTGAGGAAATGGGAGGCAGTGTGAAAAGAAAGAGGGGAAAATGAAGAAGAGAGAGAAATAGAAAGAGAAACAAAAGGCAGGGAGGGAGAGTGGCCTAATGTTTAAGGTGTTTGCCTTACAAACACAAGGTGCAGGGTTTGAGTCTCACAAGGGATAATTGGCTAGGCTTAAAATGGCTCACAAGGACAGTTAGCTTAGTACTAATCTATGAACCTAAGAAAGGAAAAAATAAGTTGAGAAAGAACATCAATATAATTTATGAACACCCTTTTTGATGATATTTTAATTAGTATTATATATTAAAGTTGAGAGGTATGTACAGAACTAATAATATAAGATATGTTGTATGATCGCATTTACTAAGAACTCTCAGATACTTTGCTTTTAATTAAGTGCATACAAATGTCATACATTAGAGCACTCTTGTAAATCATTTTTATAGTCAAAGCTATCATACTCTAAAATTTGGTTATTATATTTCGTACTGCATGCCTGACATATTTTACACCAATCAATTACAAAATATTTCTTACTAATAAAATGAGGAGGGAGAAAATAAAGGAAATTAATAAACAAGAAAATAAAGGAAGGATAAAACAAGAAAAGAGAAGAACAGAGAAAGAAAAGACAGAGAATGGAGGAAAGAGGAAATAAAGCTAAGAAATAATCAGAGGTAAAGAAAACAAAAGCGAAATATAAAGAGAAGATGGAGAAATGAAACAGAACAGAAATGGGGCAAGGATGAATAAAAAGTAGAAATATTAATGAGAGAAAATAGTAAATGAATAGAGGGAGAGGGTGATGAAAAGGAAATAAATGGGAAGACAGAAGAAAAATAATACAAGGAAAGAGAAAGGAGAGGGGAAGACAGAAATACTTTAAAACAAAAAATAGACAACAATGCATTAATATAAGACAACTATAAAATATATCTCTAATTATAATATGTTCTTATTATAATAAGTTCTTAATAAACAAGTACATGCTGTAAAGCTCCAGATGAACCAAATACCTTCAAATTAATGTATTATAACATGTTAGTGGAGAGGGAATAGCTTAGATAATAGTTATATTACCAGGATAGGAATTTGGATAATTCCATGTATTTGGTTTATCAAAATATTGTTTCATTTTTGCAAAATTTTAGATAAAAATTTCCAATTGCCTGAATACATGCTTGTCACTATTGCAGTATCTTATAGAAGCTATAAAATTAATACACTATATGTGCTAGACAAATTAACAAATGCATTATATTTGCTAGACAAATTAACAAACATAAAAATGTTAGAATGACTACACCCTTAACAAATTTTCAATTTAATTTCTTACTTTTATGGATTTAACATTATTTTTTTTTAAATATTAACAGATTAAATAATCATAGGAAGAGATCAAATGTATTGTAGTTTCTAAATTGAAATAAAGCACAACTCCTATTTCTTCAAAAACACACATTAACCATGAAGATTAAACATTTGCAAACCTCATAACTATTAAATAATATCGCACTCTACTTATAAAAGTAGAAGAGGTGTCATGCTTTATCTCAAATAAATTATAAATATGAAGATACTGATGGTCTAAAAAAATCTCCTAAAATTATAATAACAGACTATGAACTTTGGTCAACTTGTTTTTTTTTCCTGGAATGGGTCTAACCCAAGTCAAGAAACAGCTAGTTATCATACTGAATAACACAAAAGGTAATATTCCACAGGCCTCTGCTGAAAAAATGGCATTAGACCAGTCAGACTTTTCCCAGTTAACAAATGTCAAAATAAAAAAGAAAACATAATAATGGGAGGAAATCTGAGGGATTAAATTGATCAGTCACAGCATGAAGTTATGGGAAAGAGTAGTGGAAGCTAGGTTAAGAAGGGATGTGATGATTAGTGATCATCAGTATGGTTTCATGCCAGGAAAGAGCACTACAGATGCAATGTTTGCTCTGTGAGTGTTGATGAAGAAGTACAGAGAAGGTCAGAAGGAGTTGCATTGTGTTTTTTAGACTTATAGAAAACATATGACAGGGTGCCTAGAGAGGACTACTCTTTCCCATAACTTCATGCTGTGACTGATCAGTTTAATCCTTCTGTAGTTACTACAGCTCTGCACATCACCCTTATTCTTAAAAATTGGTACCAAAACACTTTTTCTCCATTCCTCAGGCATCCTCTCACTTTCCAAGATTTCATAAGCAATCTAGTTAAAAACTCCACTGCCATTTCACCTAAACACCTCCATGCTTCCACAGGTATGTCATCAGGACCAGCAGCCTTTCCGTTCTTTATCCTCTTCATAGCTATCCTTACTTCCTCCTTACTAATCCACTGCACTTCATGATTCACTATCCGCACATCATCCAACCTTCTCTCCCTCTCATTCTCTTCATTTATCAACCCCTCAAAGTACTCTTTCCATCTGCTCAACACACTCTCCTTGCTTGTGAGTACATTTCCCTCATTATCCTTTATCACCCTTACCTGCTGCACATCTTTACTAGCTCGGTCCCTCTGTCTAACCAATCGATAGAGGTCCTTTTCTTCCTCCTTAGTGTCCAACCTTTTATACAACTCTTCATATGCCTTATCCTTAGCCTTTGCCACCTCTCTCTTTGCCATGCACCTCATCTCCTTATACTCTTGTCTACTCTCTTCATCTTTTTGACAATCTCACTTCTTCTTCGCCAACCTCTTTCTCTGTATACTCTTCTGTACTTCTTCATTCCACCACCAGCTCTCCTTGGCCTCCTTCCTCTTTCCAGATGTCACACCAAGCACCTTTCTAGCCATCTCTCTTACTAGCTCTGCTGTAGTTACCCAGCTATTCGGTAACTCTTCACTGCCACCCAGTGCCTGTCTTAACTCTTCCCTGAACATCACCTCACAATTACCCTTTTTCAGTTTCCACCATTTGATCCTTGGTGCTGCCCTCATACTCATCCTCCTCTTCTTGATCACCAATGTCATCCTACAAACCACCATCCTATGCTGCCTAACTACACTTTCTCCTGCCACCACTTTACAGTCTCCAATCTCCTTCAGATTGACCCTTCTACATAAGATATAATCCACCTGTGTGCATCTTCCTCAACTCTTGTATGTCACCCTATGCTCCTCCCTCTTGTTAAAATATGTATTCATCACAGCCATGTCCATCCTTTTCGCAAAATCCACTGCCATCTGACCTTCTGCATTCCTTTGCTTAACACCATACCTACCCATCACTTCCTCATCCCCTCTGTTCCTTCACCAACATGCCCATTGAAATCTGCTCCAATCACCAGTCTCTCACCCTTGGGTACAGTCATCACCACTTCATCTAATTCACTCCAAAAATTTTCTTTCTCATCCATCGCACACCCAACTTGTGGAGCATATGCACTAACAACATTCATCATTACACCATCAATTTCCAGCTTCATAAACATCACTCTATCTGACATTCTTTTCACCTCCAAAACACTCTTAGCATACTGTTCCTTCAGGATAACACCTACGCCATTTCTCCTCCCATATATATATTTATATATGTATATATATATATATATATATATATATATATATATATATATATATATATAGAAGCCTGAAACATCATAAGCCTGAAAATCAAAATCCTGAAAACCAAAGCCTGAAAAATTCAATCCTGAAAAAACAAAAAATCTGAAAAGCCCAAACCTGAAAAAGACCAAAAAAAAAAATGAAACTCAAAAAACACAAATAATGCTAATATGTCACTATAAAGACACTAATATCTTTTTGGGCTTTCAGGATTTTGAGTTTTCAGGATTCTGAATTTTCAGGCTTTTTGGTTTCAGGGATTTTGATTTTCTTATTATGATGTTTGGTAGGAATGGGAACCATATATATATATATATATATATATATATATATATATATATACATATATTTATATATATATAAACTTCCATATATTATTAGAATATCAGAGTTAAAGGACTACAAATCATGGATTCTTTAGGAAACAAATTATATAGAAGTAGATATAATTATGGCTTGGGATGCATTCAAGATATATATATATATATATATATATATATATATATATATATATATATATATTGGTACAAACACAAACTAAAAGAATGAGATTCTGAACTAAAAAGTACATAAAATGAGTTGCAAAAAGCTCAAACAAACATTAACGATAATCTTCAAACTAAAACTGATAGAGTAGCAAACTTAAATAAAAATATTCTGATATACTTTTACATAAAATAACTATAGTCACATGAAAATTAAGAACAAACTTCTTTGCTATGACTCCAAAACATATACACAATTTAGCTAGAAGAGTTAAATCACAATCTAGAACTCAGATAAAAAATATAAAGACCAATAAAACCTATACTGAAATTGGAGATGTAATAGACATTTTTAAACAATATTTTTCAATATTAAACCACACATCAGGGTATCCAGATTCTAATTCACAACTAAATTGATTAATTTGCATTTAGAAAATATATGCAGAAGTACTGGATAAAGTTAAGTAACCTAAAAATAATAAAGCTTCTGGTATGCATAGTATTATATCTGAATGCAGGTAATAAATATGGATCAGTTGGACTTTATACATATAAGACAAACTCATGATAGCATCAGAAGGGTTTTATCTTTAATAGATATCCCAAACAATAGAAATGAAGAAGTTTTATTTCTAAGTTTAGATATTAAATAGGCTTTCAATACCTTAAACTGGAACTATTTAAAGCATTAGATGTTTACTCTCCCTAAATAATGTATTTCCCTTCAAAAAAATGTATACGGTAATAATAGAACATATGTTAAACTAAGCCCCTTCACATCAGAATATATTATACTCACCCAAGGAACTAAGCAAGGTTGTCCATTATCCCCTATACTTTTTGATTTAAGCACTGAACTATTATTTGTCTCCATTAGACATAATGCAAATATAAAAGAAATAGAGGTATCAAATGTTTATAGCTCTAAATTAATGTTATTAGCTGACAATATTCTATTAATCTTAATAAATCATCAACAGTAAAAGAAGTTGAGTGTATCATTACCAAATTTGAATCTTGCTCTGGATTAAAATTTAATAATGCAAAAATTGTAACACTTGTCTCTAAAAATTACCTCATGAATATATACTAATAATTTTATTGGAAAGAATGCTACAACGTTTCAATACATAGGTGCTATTATAATGGATACAAATGAAAAAAAAAGATAGTAACTATAACCAAATTCTGGAAACTATTACTAATTTAACTTCTCAAGGGAATAAAATGTTAATTTCTTTTAAAGACAGATTACAATTAATAAAAATGATTGTATTCCGTAAAATACTGTATATTATATAAGGTTTAGCTTTAAAGCCGGATGGAGCCTACATAAAAAAAAAAAAAAAAAACAAACAAACAAAAAAAAAAAAACAAAAATAAATACTTTATTATTATAATTCATAAGGTTTCCTTATAATTCATAAGGTTTCCTAGAAAGCTTAGAATACCTCTGCAACATGAAATCAAGCCATGGGACTTAGGAGGAATTAACTTCCCTGACTTAAAACACTTATGTAAAATCAGTAACTATTAAAATTATTCTTAATTGGATAGATCCAAATTATAATTCCAATCGGAAAAAGTTACATTTATCTCTTTTTCATTATAAGAAATGAAAATTGATAGTACTAAATACACTATAAAAAACAATGTTTTTCTGGTACTATTTATGTAATTATATACAACAGAATATATATATATATATATATATATATATATATATATATATATATATATATATATATATATATTTTTTTTTTCACCTACAGAATCTAAATGTATTATCATTTTTTAACGGAATTCAAAAATACCATCCTAGGGAATATCAATCTGAAATTCTGGTTTGAGCTAATTATTCCTATAAAAATAACAATAATAACACGTTTTTTTTTAATTTATTTATTTTGTGGCCAAGCAAACTATACTAGAATTAATATTTTGGAATTAAACAATTTTATATATTGGCACCAATGCTTCAATTAATTAAAAATAAAAGGCGTACATTGTGTTATACATGAATACAATCTAGACATTCAATAATGGGTTTATTTACTTAATGTATTAACATATGCACAACAGACAAACCTAGTATTATATCAATTTCAATTTATTAGTAAACCCTCTTTAATAACCTTATGGAGAAAATTCTACATAATAAAAATAAACACTGAAAATACAATCTCATATTTATATAAGATACTTATACTATACAACAATAACATCAAAGATAAATTTTGGAAACATATTAGAGAACATGAATCAAGTTTTACTTTATAGGACCAAACTCAGTTATTACTGTCAATAAAACATACTTCATGGGCACAATATTGCAACATTTTTTACTTGGAGATTTTTATATAGATCTCATATAGATCCTTCCTAACTCCCAAAAGAATATCTAAATTTAATAGGAATATGACATTAATTGTTGGAGATGTCTAAAAACTTGTAATGCAGATTGGACTCATATATACATATTGTTGAACGTCCTCTTATTAAACTTTTCTGTGAAAACATTGAGGATTTTTTAGCGTATTGTGGTTTAATGCCTCTTTATTGTCTAAAATGTTTTATTTAATAGAAGTCAACCTTTTAAAATGCAGTACAAAAATAAATATCTACTTTTGGACTGTTTTTTGGGTAGCAAGAAAAAACATAACAAAGAACTAGAAGAAGACATCTACACCTCAATATGAAGACTTCCTATCCTCATTAAAGGAAACCATTTACAAGGAACTTAAAATTAAAGAGATTAGAATAGTCCCTATTACTGTATACAAAAATGCAGAAACGTACTTATTTGCCTAAAATTAGAACTGCCTCTAATTAATTTAAACTATACATTTTATGTGATATTTGTTTTGAATTCTACTGTACTGTTTTATAAAATAGTTAAAGTGGCATATTTAGTTATATCACAATTTTATGTACAACAAACAACCAGGCAGTAATGTACATATTGTATATAGTTACACATTTCTTTACACTAAACTTAAATTATATTTAAAATGTTAAGAACATGAATTTGATTTTAAGTTTTGTGGTATTCACTAAAATTGTTTTTGAACAAAAAGGTTATGTTTTATTGTATTAACATCAACATAGTTAAGGAAGCAATACTCATTATGTTTGTATTTTTCTTCATCCACCCTGTTTTTCACTATCCTTAATCTTTCATCCATTTATTTGTTTTATTTTGTTTCTCTCCATTTCTGTTAGTGCTGGATGCAACAGCACTGCAACCCTCTTCTAACTTACTGTCACTGCCTGTTGTTCCCACAGATGAGGTAATACTAGCATCACCAGTGCCACTAGAGGCACCCAGCACGTCTGGGTACCAGCCTGCCATTGCTGCTTCTATACTTTCTGTCCTACTGTACACCTATGTCAAGTAGCCCTGTACCAGAGGTTGATACAGTAATATCTGCTGGTAGATACGCAAGTGGAGCTGACACTTTTTTGACCCATGAGGAGCTGTCAGATATTATGGAAGAGATAATAGGTAGGAGGCTGGATGCCTGCATCAACTGCATGAAGATCATCTTCCAGCAACTTCCATTGACTTTAGCTGCTTCTCAAGGTGACAAGTAATCTTCCACAAGAACTAAGTAGGGAGACATTGCATCTTATAACATCCAATCCTATTCCCAATCCAATGTTCCCCTCCATTTTGTGGCACATCTCAGAAAAAATACTCCCGCCCATACCTCTGAACTTCCCATATTTTTGTGTAATGTACACATGATTGACTCCAATGGTTCATCATAAAAATTGTAACTTTCTGACAATTGATTGAGGATTGAAGTTGTTAAATAATTACAGCTATTGTTAAAATTCTGCAGGATCATTGAGTTAAAAAGTTGAGAGGTATGCTCCTATCCCACCGCCATCCAGCTCATTCCTTATTTGTTCACCTTGTGTTCTACTCTCTGCTGGTTTCCCCTTGTCCTGTTTGTTCCATACTCCATTTTGCAACTTTAAATCTGGTCAAAAAATGAACAAAACACATACATGCCCACATAGGGCTTATAAAAAATCTTTCTGTGGTTATACATTTATGTGACTAGTCAGAGAGAGCTGTGTTGATGTACATGTATAACCAATGAAAAATGGCACCCTCATTATATGATAAAAATGAAGTCCAGTCCTTGTTACATGCTATTGGTTTCCAGCAGTCATGCAAATGAGCTGGGCACTGCCGGGCATCACCATGCAGATATGAAATAAAGTAAAGACAACCACTTTAGTCAGATTTGATGGCTCGGTGTAGTCATGAAGTGATTTATAGTATGGCACTGCAGTGGTTTGGGAGGTTGTAATCCCCTGATGGTTGTATGTTGTTTTACAATGTCCAGTTTATAGACTACAAATGTGATACTTTTCCCTGATATGTGAGTTTTATGACACTTTTTATTCTGACTCCATCTGTGGCTTTGCTTGCTAATGCATCAGTATAGAGAATACCAGTGAGACAGTCATGAATTCAAATCTGTCAAGGCTACTTTTTTCTTGGTATCAATCTGCAAACGTGCAGCAATCCTCTGATATGTCTGATTTATGATACTTTTACTGAGGCTTTCCTTGCTAATACACCAGCATAACGAAGATCAGCAAGGCAACCATGGTTCAGATCCATTAAGGTGTATCTTTCTTTTTTGCTATTAGTCTGCAAATGTGCTACATTGGACTGATATGTGGGTTTTATGGCACCTTTTACTCTGACTTCTTCTGTGGCTCCTTTTGCAGGATAACTAAAAATATGTTGCCAAGTAAACTAAATTGATTGGATGACTCTCCTGTGAGTATCATATTTCCTCTTTTAATGACACTCACATTACAGTGCAGGTCCACTGCTCACACTCTGATGTTGTAAGAACTGGTGCAGGTCACTACTTCATGTTACTTTACTGTATCTCACCTCTCCTGTCTATGTTTCCCATTATACTACATTTCAGTAATGTCATACCACTGTATCCATTGTGTTTTGTAGCCCTGCTTTGATGGACAGCTCTCTTTGCACTCTTCTTTCCATTTCTGTGTTTTTGTTGCTATAGCAGAACCTTTTCTTCACTCATAGTCATCCATGAGATTTCCCTTTCATGGAAAATTTGTCTGCATATGCATTGCTGTACATTAGATCAACATTATCAGCATTCACGGATTCACAGTAGCGACCAGAACTGCTCTTGCACATTCAGTGTTTACTGCAACTGCTCCTACTTTAATACTTCCATGAGATACTCTAACATGATCTGGCTGCAGGTCTGAGCTATGGCTGCAGCAGGGAGTGGCTTCTCATGCACAATGTCTTGACCACATTGGTAACAAGCATTGAGGCTCATCACTCATGCAATGTAAATAGTGCTGCCTTGGCTGTGTTCATGGACATGGCATTTCTGAATCTCTGAGTTATTGCCTTATCTGCATTCTCAAGAAATAAAATAAACCCCATTTCTCTTATATAACAGTAACACCTCAAACCAGAATTATTGACCTCTGCTTTAAAACAAAGCCACACCTGAACACAGCTCTTTTTCTTCTGAGAGCTCAGTCTTCCTATTCTTCATCTTTTTCTTTTGTTCTGCCTGTTAGGTTATGGAGTCTGTCATCCTTCACAATGAAATATTTATCTTCATTATCTTCTCTGGACTTAACATATCCAAACTCAGATTGTATTCCCTTAAGATATTATTTTCTATAGTCCCATAAAGCAGCTTATCTCCTTTTTCTGTTGCCTAATGATACTTGAAATTTTTTCACCTCTCTCATTTCCATCATATTATTTATTATGTATGTTTTTATCTTCTTTTTCCTGTGAATCTGTGAATGAGACTCAGTCAAATATTTATATCTGTCAGTTTATGGAGTAGTCCTGATATTATATTTTGTTAGTTGTAATATCATCACTTAACCTCCCTCTCTTTCCTTCATTGAAACTTTCTTGAGTTAGTCATCATTTCTTCTGTACTTTATCTGGTTATTGTTACTATATTAGTTCCTTAGTTTGTTTTGCTCTTCATTTTCTTACTAGTCCTTTTCTTTCTGTATCTTTTTCATTTTCGCTGTCTCAGTTGTTCTCTTCTTTTGCTTCAACTGACAGTCTCAGAAGCCTGGATACATAATTTTGATCTAATGTAGTCCACATGTGAGTCATGTACTTCTTCATACTTAATTAATTTGCATAGCAAATAAACCTGTGGTTCTGAACAGCATCAAGGTATAGACTGAGAAAGACCTAATTGTGTCCCAGGTGACTTGGATTTGCTTAATGGCTCAGGTGTCTGTTGCACTGGCTGAAAGAGATGGGCATGCCCATCCCTGGGGTGGGGGGTATTCATCTGGATATTACCTGTGAGACAGCATGATCCATGAAGGAGAGTAGTTCTCAGATATAACAAGTGAATACAGGGGAGGAAGAATACAAATACATAAGTCATGACCTCCCAGTATGCCCTTAACCTTTGCACCAGCCCCTGTCTTAAAGATGTAGATATCCAGGGACAGTAGGGTAGGCTGGCAGACCTGACAATGGATGAGGGCACTTGGGTCGATAGAAAGAATGAAGTAGAAGGTGAACAAAAAAAAAATAAACCTGCAGATTAGTAGGCTTCATGGTTATATCTCATACTTTATAGGGCAGCATCTACATGGCAGTACTAGGTAGCACATAACACCAGCATGCATTATAAACAGCACAGCAACTGATAATTAACAGTTTAATCCTGCACTTCATATCTTGCTGCATCATTCACAGCCCTTCCCCCATGCCTTGTCAAACAAATAAATAAACGTCTTTCTTCTCTCTTGTGGGCAGGATGCAATGTTACTACTGCTCACAGATATATATGGTGCCCTAACAATATTTACAAAAATACCTGCAAAAAAAAAAGAAAAGAAAAAGCACATGTTCCTGTTAATATCTTGCGTAAGCACTAAGATCAGTTGCTCTGGTCAACTGATATTTAAAGTTTATCTCAAATAGAAAAAGAACATAGGCTGGTTAGCTATGTCCTGTTACAATACAAGAGAGAGGGGTTTAATTATTCCGTCATTCTCCTTTTATTTGTTTTACCCTTATCATGTCAAATTGCATGCAGCTAATCCTATAGCCCTGACTTGGATAGAGTGGGCAACTGGAAAATGAATGATTAAAAACACTTTCTCTCTAAGCAGGTGATGCAGGTTTTGTGGGCCTCATATAATCATAAATGTTCAGGGTCCCCACACTGCTGAAGGTTTTGCTGGCACCTAATGCTGGGTGTTGATATAGAAATAGTTGAGCTATCAAAATAATATGCATGCTTAAATGTAATGCTTGGGGTTCAGGATGTTGTTTTTTGGATTATAATATAATCTTCAGCAGAAGACCATGCGTATTCACAAACGTATTAAATAATGCCTTACTGCCATTTTCTTTCCCTAGACCACTGAAATAAAAATGTGGTGGCTGCAGGATAATTATAGTGCATGCACTGCTAATACAAGTACAGAAGTGTTCTTGTGTACCAGATGGTGTAGTATTTGTGCTACTGTTGTAGTAATAAAATACATGCTTAGCACATATTTGGTTTTGTGTATCTAGTAATACATTCTCTGTGAAAAGAGCATTAAGATGCATTTACAACAAAAGGAGCATCCAGAAATGGTACCCTACACATGATCAAAATTCCAAAAAGCTGATTCCCATATGGCTGAGACCATATGATCGACTTTTGGAAATTCGAACATGCAGAATAGGCACCTCCATATAGTGTGGAATGGGAAGATTTCCATCTTCCGCACTGTAGTGTGATCTAGAAGTTGGTATATTTAAATTGCAGCGGGTGTGGTGGGCTGTGCAGGGGGGCTTGCCCCCCTGTTAGCAACGTGTAGGTACATTTTTGTTTGTTTCTTTCTTTTTTTAATGATGTTCAGAATTTCAAAAGTTGATCATATGGTCTTGGCCATATGGGAATCGGATTTTTGAAATTTTGATAATCTATAGTAGACCCTTAGAAATACATCTGTGCTTTTATTTCTGGCCATGTTGAAATCCATTTTGGTATACAGTATCTTTCTGCATAATATTTCCTTTTGTACCCACTGTAGAAGAAAGACTGAGGCAGCTGGCTTCTGTCTTTAAATATGATTCTTAGGTTTGTGTGAAAAGCTCACATGTTGCATTATTTACAGTGTGTTGCTATAGAGCTATATTTATGTAGATTATAGGAACAGAGTATAATGTTAAGAGGTATAAAAACATCAACAGTAATATTGCACAAGTGCAAATTGTAATAAATTCAAAATCCACTGCAATCGTGGTTAAGGTCAAAAGGGCATGTGAAATCAATAAAGACTTTCCAAGTGTTTGCATTTTCCTCAAGGGGCATATACTTGTATACATGGGTGTGCTTCCTGTAAAAAGTACTTTTTTAAATATTTTTTTTTTTTTGGTTCTTGGATTTGGCTGTGTGTAGCTTGCAGCTTTGTTGTTTCTGGTTTGATGTGAACAATGCCCATTGTTATTTTTTCTTGGTAGTTTTCACATATTGTAGTATTCAGATTTGTTGCTTTTATAAATAGAATGCAGTATATTGCACTCCATTCACTTGTGTCTTTAGTTAGCTACAAGATTTCTTGAGGTGTATTATTATATATTGCTTATATTCTGTACTGTGTGCTTCTTTTCAGAGGTGATCTAGTGACTTTGATCTAACTATATGACTTGATTGGTATCATATAGCATGCGAGATGCAATTAAGACAATTAAATCCATTTTTGCAGAGTAAAGCTGATTAACAACAAATAGCCTTTATCTTCTGAATGTTATGCCCTAATATTTTACAGGTGATGACTATGGAAGTCCCCTGTGGCTGGATAGAACAGCTAGAGCTATGTCATCCTGAAGCAACTGAGTTTAATGGCTTTTATCCACCATGTTTGAATATTCAAAGGATCTGCACTACTTTATATATAGGCTTTTGGCTAGCGGAACATGTATTGCGCTATGCATCTAAGATGTAATATGCTTTGTACTGAAGGCACAGTAAGCCAGTTACCTAAGACAAAGTGTGCTGTACACCTAAGAAATAGTTTGCTGTGAACATAAGATATACTGTGATGTGCCCCTAAGACACAGGGCACCTCTCAATCTCTTAGAGCCAGAAATCTGGACAAATGCATACATAATGGAGCAATTTTTAAATAATGCTCTTACAAACTTAGAAAGTTAACAAAAGGTTTTACATTAACATGGATTATCTGAAATAGGGATGACTGCAATTAGGGCTACAGACAATAGTCAAGAGGGGTCTGGAATTTATTGGGGAAGACTGGAAAAAAGAACCAAGGTATTGGGAGCAAATAATTAGACAGGGAAAGGTAATAGAATAGGAAGAGGCCAAAAATGTATTTGGACTGCAGGCTAGGGATTACTGTCCTGATCAAGGATTGATATCAGAGTATAGATAAAGAGAAAGAAAGAAATAGGTGGACCCTAAGCAAAATGCCAACACTGGTAGAGTTTTTAGTAGAATCTAGAGCAGAAGCTAATGTTAAAAAAGGGATCATTAGTAGATATAAAATATTGCATGATAACTATAAGAATCGATCAGAGGCAGTTAGAAAGGATTGGGAAGATAGATTAGATAAGCAATTTACAAAGAACAATGGGGGCATATGTATGTCTGCCAAATATGCAACAACGTCTAGAAAATTTAGGATATTTGCTTGGAAGTGTTCACATAGGTATTTTTGTATCCCAAGTAGACTCCAAATAATTTTTCCTCAGGTAGATAGCAAATGTTGGAGGTGTGATGGAGAAGAAAGAGATAATTGAGAACATATTTTCTGGGAGTGTAATGACTTGGCAGACTTAAAAATTTCCCTGCAGAATACTCTATCAGAAATACTGGGTGAGAAAAATTGGTGTAACTAAGGAAATATTTTTTTTCAGCTATGATATATAACTGGAATTGCCTAGACATAGTAAGGCCTTGCTGAGTCTAATTATGGGGGCTGCCAAAAAAAAGCAATTACTAGAAAATAGAAACCAAAGTCTAAACAAACTGTATTAGAAATAGTGACTATAGTAACAGAGATAAAACAACTGGAAATAGGATCTTTAGAAAAGGGTAGGGGCAAATTACATAGAAAAAAATGGGAACTGTGGGAACCATATATACAGAATAATATTTTGGAGGAGCAATGAGGTTTAAGAGAAGCCAGGATTTGAATGAGCTGTGTAATGCTTGACTTACAATAACTGGATAGATTATAAGTGACTCATAATGGTCACAACTAAAAATATGTCAATATAGTTTGTTTTCATATAAATGTATGATTGTCTATGTCATAAGTGACAATTTAATAAAGATGTTACTTGTTTAAAAAAAAACATGGATTTCCTGAAGGGTATGAAGTCTGAAACTCAAAAGTTTATCATTAGGTTCTAACTTCAGTTTTCAATGATTTGCCAGTGATTTGCCAAAAAAAAAAACTAAATTTTATGAGGAACATACTAAAAATATGAGGCAAAAATCTAGGCAGTTGAGATGTACGTTCAGCATGAAAGACACAGTATGTTATACACGTAAGACAGTGTGCTAGTCATCTAAGACACAGTGATATTACCTAAGAAATTGGTTGTTCTACATGAAAGACACAGTGGACTAGTCCCTTAAGGCATAGCATGGCATGCATATAATGCACACTATGCTATGCAGTCACTTAAGACTCAATGTCCTGCACAGCTAAAGTGTAACATGCTATGTGACTAAAAGACACAGTGATATACAGCTAAGTTGTAGTGTATTAGTCATCTAGTACAACATGTGCAAGGAATCGAAGACAAAGTGTGCTCTGCAGCTAAAGTGCACAATACTATTTGCCTAAGATATAGCATCCTGTGTGACTACAACATAGTGACATGTAATTAAGACACTGTATATTAGTCACCAAGGACAGAATGTTCTAGGCACCCAAGATGTTGGGTGTTAATGGACCTAATACACAATGTGTTATGCACCTAAGACACAGTTTGTTACGCATCTAAAACAGTGTGTTATGCACCTAAGCCTCAGTATGTTATCTGCCTATGACACATTATGTTAAGGACCAAAATTAACATGTGCTTTGTGCCTGAGACACAATGCTTTGCACCTAAGACATACTGTGCTAGTCACTTAAGGGACAGTGTGCTCTGCACCTTATTTGATGTCTTAGGTACAGTGTGCACTGCATCTGATACATAACCAAAGACATAGGGGGTCTGCACAGAGCACACAGTGGACTAGTCATTTAAGACATAGAATGCTTTACATCTAATACAGAGTGTACTATGCAATCAACTAAAACACAGTCCTGTACAGCTAAAGTGCAGCATTCTATGTCGGTAAGAGACACAGTGTACTTGTCACCTAGGACATACTGTGCTGGGCATGTAAGACATAGGCTTGACCTAAAACATTGTTCCGTGTACCAAAGGTAGAGTGTGCTTTGTGACTTTCTGGAAAACACACAGTGTGTTGCAAGCCTAGGACATGTTGGGCTTCAAAAGGGGAAAGGAACCAATCAATACTAAAACCTAAAAAATATAAAAAAACACTTTTAATGTTATAAATTATAAGTAATGTAAGCTATAAAAGAAAGACCTTCATAAAATAATTTCTGTCCTTGTTGGCATTGTTGACACAATGGGTAAAGACAGTGCACTTTTCTTTGAAATAACTGAGATGCTAGTGGAGATCGGGTTCTCCCATCAAGACAATGTCAAAGGATTGGGGACCTGTATGATGCACTGAGGTTTGAATGAAACAAACCTTTGAAAAAAGTGTCTTGTTTTGTCGTTAGTATGGCAAAGATTGACAAGCAGGAGACATTTTATTTATTTATTTTTTTTAACTAGAGACATTTCATCTTGAGGACATGTGGCACTACTGTCGCACTGAAAGCACTGGTTTCCCTTTTAGAGCTTGCTAGGGGATATGCTGGGTTTGATAAAACTTAGAAATTCTTTTATTCCCGGAAAGAAAATTTATGAAGCCATCGTAGCAAGAGTACTCTCACATAAATATTCAAGAGAGACAGGTGGAATTATTGAATGAGATATTTCCAAATAGAGCAGCTACTGTATGGGCATTGTACATTCTGATTAGTGATTCATATACACATTGGACATCTCTGAAGAACCCCCAAATCCAGCTTCCAGATCAGTCCTTAGAAATTTTGATGTGTACTTGATCCAGCAGTTATGAACTAGTTCTACATGATAGATAGTGTTACTGCAAATTATGTCTCTGGTATGAGTGAAATTTGTGACCTGATACCAGGTTCAGTAATTAATGCATCATTGTTTAATCCATGATGAGATATGATGAGACTTAATGGATAATATGCATCACTCCAGAACCAGAAATTTCATATTTTAGTTTTTGAAATGTATTTTGACAAAGTGTGGTACACACATAAGACAAAATATACTGTCCACTTGAGATGCAGTGTACTACTCACCTAAAACAAAGTGTGCTAGAATCAGTCTGTTATTGTGACCAAGTAGTGTTACATGTGAGGTCTGTATATACTTAAGACCTAATGTGTCATGTGCCTAAGATACAGTATGCTGTATTCCTAAGGCATAATGAGCTATGCACCTAAAATACAGTGTGCCATGCACCTAAAACATAGTGTTCTACATACCTTACACACAGTGTGTTATGTGGTTAACACAACCTGCTATTAACGTAACACAGTGGGCTATGTTCTAAGACAAAGTGTAGTACACAAAGAAAGAATGTGCTATCCACCTAAGACATAATGTGTTATATACTTGAGACAGCACAGACCTTTATGTACTTAGGACAGTGTGCTCTATACTTAAGATTCAGTGCTCTATGCACCTAAAACACATTGTGTGTTAACAGTTAAGACACAGTGTGATGTATGCCTAATGTAAGGTATGCCATGTACATAAGGCAAAATGTGCTAGTCATCTAAGACACAAAGACAGTGTATGGTGCATCTATGATGGTATGCCATGCATCTAAGACATAATACATGATACACATAAGAGTGTATGTTAGTCACCTAAGGCATCGTTTGATATGCACCTAGGATATAGTGTGTTATATGTATAAGACTTAGGGTGATCTGATCCTGTGATATGGAGAGTTATGCATCTGAGTCAAAGAGTGCTATACACTTAAGACACCATTTGCTGTTTGCGTAAGACATAGTATGATATACAGTTAAGATGTAATGTGGCATATGCCATCGACACAGTATGTTATGTACCCAGGGCATACTGCATCGTATGTGTTAGACATACACTGATTAATTGACAGTTCACTCAGTACTATTATAAACCTGGAGTACAACCAGATACACATCTATCTCTGCCCTATACCTTTCTTCTATTGTATTTCATTTTAAGCCATGTATTATTGTGGGCTGTTATACAAAAATGCTGTCTCCCATTTTGTGCTGCTTTGTTCTCCTTCATAGGCACCACCAAAGTCATCTTCTTATATATTGTAAGTTGTGTATGTTTACAATACCTACTCAGCTTGAGTTCTATGTGTCATATTTTGATACATGCCTTCTGCTTATGTTTGCTCAGTACAGCTGCTTATATTTCCAGGATGTATATTTCTACCATAGTGTATTGAGTACATCTAAACATGTCCCTAATCCTGGTCTGTGCCTTTGTCTTTATCTGTTATCATAACTATGTAGAGTTACATGTACAGTCTCTATCTTTTCATCTGTGTGGTGTTGTACCATTTGGCTCATCATTCATGAATGCCTTACCTTTGATTAATGTTTACTATATGCTTTGTTTTTGTTGTTGTTGCAGTTTGCCTTCTCCTTGCTTCTTGGTGTCCCTGTCCTTTCTCCATGTTGACTGACGTTGCTCATCTGTCATCATTTGCATGATCTCTATTCTTTCTTTCTTATGTGCATAGCTTTCTTCTCATGACTACTGCTTCCTCTAGCTTTTGACAGTGTAATTGTTTATTCTGCATCATGCTATGCACTATATGGTTTTAAGTTATACTAACAGCTCTGCTACCATTCCCACTAGTGTATCTTCTTTTCTGTGCTACCATTTGTATTCTCTGGGTGTTAAGCCTTCCTTCCTTGCATCTTGAAAGTGTTTTTATGCCACAACACCTTACATTTGCTGCCTGTGAATGCATTCAAAAATACAATTTTTTGCTCAGGGGTATTACATACTTTTTTAATCCCCAGAGATCTTTTTAGAAAATGGTACAGTGCTCCTGTAATAGATGCATTTGTGTATGTTTTAGCTGTGCTGTGTTTGTGTGCTTTGAGAACTGGACATTGGTACACTACACTGTTAAACTGGTATGGTTTTCTATTGCTTTGACATTATTTCTTTTAAAACCTGACATCTCTACAGTATTTTTACAAATTAAATATACATGTTTAAGTATAGAATACTGCATTTTAGTTGTCATGGAGCATATTTAATTTGCGCATTTTTATTGACATTTTAGGGATTTACATATCCGCCTCATGTTGGGTTTTCAATTGGCACAACAGGTGATCCAATATATGTGCTGCTGGAGACACATTATGATAATCCAACTTATAAAGAAGGTAGGTATTTGTAAAACATTCTTTCTAAAGCTGCCTACTCTACATTCGTATTATAATGCAAATAACTCTTCTGTTTTTGATATGTCTGTGCATGTGTGTTTGAGCTTGTGTTTGTGTGTGCGTAAACAGACATTTGTGTGTGTGTGTGTGTGTGTGTGTGTGTGTGTGTGTGTGTGTGTGTGTGTGTGTGTGTGTGTGTGTGTGCGTGTGTGTGTGTGTGTGCGTGTGTGTGAGCGTGACTTTAAATGTCTCTTTAGTATCTGTATGTCCATTGCACTACATTCAGTGCTAGTCTGTGTATGTTTTAGCCATCTCTGATGTGCAGAACTGGACTAACGCTTTTAGCAAGGTGAGTCCTTTGTAGACTCATGGAAGGATTCAACATATCTAACATATCATGCCTCACTTGTAAAATATTATTAAAACATTTAGTTGATTCATATTTTAAAGAGGTACCAGGCATTGTTACACTTCTTTTTCACTAAATCTGGCTAGTCACTAACCCTAAGGCTGAGTTGCCAGAGTAACTCCTTAAACTCAATAATACAACCACATGGTCCACCCCTAGGGTTTGAAATTACCTGATTCAAAACAAAAAAGAAAAACTTTTTGTTATTGTCACAGGAAATCTTGTGCTTGTATATGCGTTACTTGCATTAAGATGCTTGAGATCATACAAATGTTCATAAATTGTAGTGAGTAATGAATGTTCATAGTTTTTTTAAGGATTGTATAGCTACGAGGAGGGTTCCCAAGGGTTTGATGCTATGGAAATTCCCTAATGGGATCAGTAAATGCTAATATAATGAATTGTTAAACATTTGTGATGATTGCAGACTTAAGATTCTCAGTCTTACGGTGCAGGACAATGAACTTTTTCTAGAACACCTGTTAAAGAAAATTCATGAAATTGATTTTAAATTAAAACAGGATTTACTCTCTGAGGATTATTATAATAACTATATTAATGTGTTTAAACATGTTGATAAAAAATGTACTTGATTTAAAAGCAAGGAAAGCTAAAAGGAAAGTTAGAAATGATAAAGATTATATTGATGGCACGGCTTATCCCAAATCCACTGTTTTAGGGACTACAAGGAGATTCATGCCAACTCCTCTGTGTCCCAAACATGTCTCAATAAATAATATACTTATGAACTTACTGATCGAGATTTTTTAAGAAGTCCTTATGCACCCCTGAGAAGGTCATAGAGGATAGCAGAAAAACAAAGGAAGTGTCCCCGGGTACAGATATCCACCAAATTGAGACCCCATCAAAAGAGAAAAGGTAAAGGCAAAAGGTGGGGGAGATAAATTCATTTTCACATGCCTGACATGGCATTATGCATTTGGATTCAGAGTTTAATGGTGATTCTATATTACATGATGATGTTCTTTGTATTTCAGAAGGTTTGAAAAGTTTCAAATATAGTGCCTTTGAGATTGATAATGGGTATTTTAGTCTGTTTAAAAAGGGTTTTACTTTTGTACCTACTACTAGGCTTCATACTGTGAACATTATTTTAGATTTCAAGCTGTTTGTAAGGAAAGTTAATCTGAGTGTCTTTTTTAGCCATAAGCAGGAAGAAAACCATTGCTCCTCCACTTGCTAGAAAAAGCACATTCAATCCACCTTGACAGCCGATTCTCTGTATGTTTAAAAAAATTGTGTTAATGATTTGTATCAGTGGCACAACAAGAAGCAACCTAAATTGAAATATAATCTAACACAGGAGGAAGGGGCACTACTACAGGGAATTCTGAAGAACCGTGATATACGCATCATGAAACCGGATAAAGGAGGAGGCCTGGTTGTCATGCATAGTACTGGTTATTCTAGCAAGCTGTTTAATTTGCTAAACAAGCAGTAATACCAGAGAACCTCTAAAAATGAGATCCATATTACATATCACAAAATTAACACCTTTTTATATTATTTGTTATTGGAGGGGAGGCTAAGTAAAACCGAATATCATTTCCTTAAGGTAGATTAGCCAATTGTGCCAGATATTTTTGGCCTACCTAAGGTACACAAAGACATCATGGACCCTGGTAATCCAAAACAAAATACAAAAAAAATCTGAGAAACAGCAAAAATGACAGTTAAAGAAAATTATTTGACCACTGTGTCAAACATTATGGACCCTCCATTTTAAAACTCATTCCTTAGCACTTTATGTGGACCATTGTATCAAGGGGTTGAAGAGACCTTTTCAATACATTCTAAAGGACTCATGGGATTTTCTTAGTAATATCATACAGTAATATTTCCATGAACAATGGTATTTTGTAACTTTTGACATTACAGATTTATTTCCTGTATCCCACATGTGATAAGGCTTGAATGGTTTTATGAATTATAAATATGCGCAGTGATTTTGACAATGCTAAATTATCCATGGCCTGTGTGTTCATGAACTTGATTTTGTACCACAACTACGTAGTTTTTGGAGGTGAATATTTTAGGTAAGCTAGTGGTGTAGCAATGGGTACTGCTTGTACCACCCCTCATGTGCAGATTTTATAATGTAGTATTGGAAGCAAGTACAATTGTTTGCTTCCACTTATTTTGGCAACCTTGCTGTTTATTTCAGATTTTTAGTTGACATCTTTTTCATATGGAAGGGCAGTAAGGCTGAATTGAAATATTTTATTGCATATTTAAATAGTACTACCACATTTTTGCAGTTTACTTATACATATTCTGCTGTTATGATTAATTATTTGGACATTTTATTAGACAAAGATTTTTTTACTAAAACTTTCAGTTACAAATTATACGTAAGCCCACTTATTTTAACATTTTTTTGCATTATGATAATAGCCACCCGTTCAAACAAAAACATAGTTTGGTTGAAGGCCAAATGGTGAGTTTAGCCAGAATTATCTCAGATAGCAAGGATTTGGTAGTTGAACTTGAGGAGTTGAAGTGCATGTTTCGAGAAAGGGGTTATCCCAATCATCTATTGGAGGAGGTAGAGCATGAAATTCATGGGGTAGGAGTGCCAGATTCCAACTAGATTTAGGTTATAACTCTGGTTAAATACTAATGTTGGTATATTAGTTTCACCAACAATTGTGTGTTACAATATTCACATGAAAGCACTTTTATCATTAATTTAATAAAATTCATTGGGAAGTTTTTGGGAGCTGATCCCATGATTAAGGATATTATGGGTGACACTCCACATTTTACCTTCAGAAGATGCGTCAATCTAAAAGAAAAATATCTAAAAAAATATCTGGTTGAGCAGGTCCCTTGGCTGCAAGAAATATTAGAGGTACTAGGAAATCAGGTGCCTGCAAACATTGTAGGTGCATACACAAGAGCGAAACGGTTATTATACCCACTATAAACTACACCTTCAGATTTAAGCAAGGCTATAATTGCATCTCTATCGGTGTGATTTGCCTTGCCTTTTGTAATGCTTGTTTTGCTTATTATGTTGGGAAAACTGAATGTTCATTACGCACTAGAATTTATGACCATTTGTATGATAGCACGCCTCTTAATGCAAATAATACTTTATACAAGCACAAGATTTCCTGTGACAATAACAAAACATTTTTCTTTTTTGTTTTGGAGTATTGGGAACAAACACAATTGTTTGCTTCCACTTATTTTGGCAACCTTGCTGTTTATTTTAGATTTTTAGTTGACATCTTTTGGCAGTAAGGCTGAATTGAAACATTTTATTGCATATTTAAATAGCACTACCACATTTTTGCAGTTTACTTATACATATTCCGCTGTTATGATTAATTATTTAGACATTTTATTAGACAAAGATTTTTTTACTAAAACTTTCAGTTACATATAGATCAAGCTGCATATTTGTTTTAGATTTTTTACATCAGTTAGTTTTATTGTTGCAGCTTGTTTCTTTTATAATGCATTAATTAATGTGGAGGTTGTATAGGAGTCGTAGTAGTATCTCAGGGTACTTGTATTTATGGTCAAGTTTTATATCTATGGCCACAACAATATTTTATTTGTCCTGCACTTGCAATTGCATTTATTTATTTATTTTGGTATTTATTATTTTGTTATTTATTTATGTTATTTGATCATTCTTGTAACTTTAATACGCAATTGCAGTTAACTTATTTAGTTTAACAAATGGATATTCTTTCCTCATTATTTAAGCAATGAGCAGATTGTTTTGCACTAATCTGACAAAGTCCTAACATTTTGATGGACAAAAGCGCTTAACTTTTTATTATTTCTTATTTTTATAAAAAAAATTCTGTGCATTTTCTTTTCTACTGTGTTGTTTTGTACCAGAACTGCCTGTTTGCATACTTGGTATTTTGTTTAGTTCTTTCTTCTTGGTGAACCTTTGTTTTTGGTTCTTGGTTAATAAGACTGAAAACTCAAAGTTATGTACATTACCTGAGAAAGAACAGTAAAATACATGTCATAAGATAAAAACAAATCCCGAGGACAGTGAAAAGGTAAAGTGATTGCAGTGTCACTCTAAACTAGTTGTCAAATTACACGCGGATGCACACACACACACACACACACACACACACACACACACACACACACACACACACACACACACACACACACACACACACACACACACACATGCAGCAGAAAGAGTCTGTCAGGCATTGACTGACCTAAGAGGTAAATCTGAGGATAAAGTACTGTACACAAAAGTAACATACTATTTGAATACAAATCCATATTGCAATATAAATATAGCACACATAAAATTACCATAGAAACCAAGTTAAATAAAGGTAGCAAGTGTACTATATTTTAAATCAACTCAAGAAAAATTATGGGTGTGTGGGGAAAATGATTGCTTGCATATGGATTTTTTTTCATTTTTGGTAGCTGCCACAAAAAGGATTACACTTATGAATATTTTTAGGGTGCAGCAAATATATCAGCTTAGTCAGCTTAAAAATTATGGGATGCCTTTTAGTTCTTGGGGTTGTCCCCAAAATGTTTACTTTCATTTGAAACATTGAGGCTGCGCTGCTTGGAAAGACGTATACATGTCAATGAATCACTGTGCTACTGATATTTTTCATGTAGTGTGAATGTTGGGTTGCTGTGTAGTGTTAGCACATGTTTCTAAACTGGACTGTGCAATAGCACACAACATTTGACAGAGGAGACCATTAAATTACCACCCTGAAAATTCCAGATTAAAATTCCATATAGTTAAAACATTATAACACTATACAATGATGAATTAGTTAAAACGGGCGGAAGAAATATTTGACATTAAAATATATTGCAAATCATATAATTTATATATATATATATATATATATATATATATATATATATATATATATATATATATATATATGGGTCTACCTGACAACACTGATGCACTAAAACACCTACAACAAAATCACCGACACCACAAAACCGAAAGTTCAGAAACACGAAATGTCACATACCCGACAAACCATAACCCCGACACTCAACTAACAAATCAAATCCCCTGTCCAAAAAGCACACACACAACACAAGCACACCAAAAACCTTACAAACCTACACTGAACCTTACATACACAGCTATCTATGCACTAACCTTAACCCAAACCCTAACCCTAAGGTCCATCACTATCGCACACTAACCCTAACCCACTTAACCCGCCCCTATCCCTAACATCTGTCATTATCACACACTCACCTGACCCACACCCTAACCCTAACTCACTTAACCTGCCCCTAACCCTACAGACCATCGCTTTTGCACACTTACCTTACCCGCACCCTGACCCTGACATCCGTCACTACCGCATACTTACCCACTAGCACTCGTTTGACATGTCGGTGTTCTCAGCATTTGGATTCTCAACTGTCGGCCATCTTCATTGTTGATCTTCCGGTGTTGGTCTTCTTGTCGTCGGCATTTCAAGCTTTCGGCGTTATCAGGTAGACCTAAACAATAATAAGATTATTTAATGTTTTTTCACTTGCTTGTGGCACTGGATTGGAACAGACTGTTGTGACTATATCACAGGCTTGCAGCCATAAACTATCACTTTTGGCTTGCACAGCAGCCTATTAAGACAAACTTCACTCAAATACTAAGCTAATAATGACAACCTTGATTGTCTGAGAAGTAAAAGATAGCATGAGTGATTATTACAATATAAGTATGTGTGACATACTGTCCAGCAATCCTAAGAGAGATGCTTTAGTGGGAGTCTTGTCATTTACAACTGTTCTAAAAATGCACTCCTTAACCACTAAAGTTTGCATTTTTTATGTTCTGCTTGCATACTGTGCCAACACAATGAGTATAAGAGATGATTAGAAATCATATCTAGCTAGAATGCTTTCATTTGATGAGAGTATTTTTCTTAGTTCATACAGGTACCCTTTCATACTGGTATAACTTTATTTCAAAAGTCTTGGAAAAATACTTTAAATATATACAAACAGTAAGGAAAAGGTAATGCTTAATATTCACCCATATTAGGATTCTCTGGGTGGTTGTCTATTTTGTCAGAATTCTTGAAGAAACACATGTAAGAAATCTTCATCCAGAAACATTCATTGTGATTTAAGGCATCTTTCCAAAGATAATGATTATGTGGACTTAAACGTCTCATTTTACATAAATCAAATAAATTAGTGAACTTAAAATGCAGAAATTGAAGATCTCTAATACTAGAGGACTGCTTGCACTAGAATGAGTCTGCTCTGTCTCTATTACTTATACTGAAATGAAATGGTCAGCTCTGTGGCACAGAGAGGTAATGCTCTGAATATGTCACAGAAGATTTGAGTTCAACTAGCAGTTCTGGTTCCTGTAGGAGCTTGCCTGAAAGCATGGGAGAGACAGAGAGAAGTCACTGCTGGTGTATCCATCATGGGGGATAGGAGGTGGCTTGCCTTGTCCCAGAGGGTAAACCCAAAGGGAACACTATCTCTTCTGCAGTAAAGACCCAGACAACTGATGATGTCTAATATCTGCACTAATGATGTTTAAATTCAGTAAGCTAAGGAGAATTGGCATGCTACTCCTCAGGAGACTGCAACAGTATACTTGAAAGAGTCTCTAAGGAGAATGTTTCCAATGGAGAGATAGTAGGCCTCTGCCCAGGACTAGCACATTGGCCTGCTCCCTAACACACAACATTCACCAGGGAGTGAATAACTGATCAGGCCTCGCAGGTGGGAACAAATGAGTTATACATCTCCATTACCCAGCCCAGGAATGGCCAGTTCCCATGGCACTGGAATGAATAGGTGTCAGTAGTACAGTCATCAGGCAAGGTCCTGAGCAGAGAAAAAAAACACTCAAAAGAAACAGGACAAGAAGGAAGTGCAGACAAGCTTCAGAACGGCATATAAGGTCAGCTCTAGCAATATGCTACCTCTGAAAATGATGCAGCTGATATTCATATTCTAGCCAAATTCATGGTTCCTTTCATGCAAAAGTTCATAATTTTAAAGAAACTCTAGACCAGCTGATAACCAAAATCATTCTAAAAGGAGTGCTAACACCCACAGATTCAGCTCACTTTAAATTCCTTTTTGATTTTTGCAGGTATCACATCAAAGTATATTTTGTTAAAAAAGTGTAGAATAGGCTGAAAAAGAAGTGTTTCAGGAAGAGTAACAGCTGGTTATGAGCAAATCATTCCACAGTTCCAAAGCCTCAGTAAACTGAAGTCATACCAAAATTCAAGAACCATAAGTTAGGTTTATATAGAATAATTTCAGTACTGGATGATTTTTAAAAGAAGTACCCTTTAAGTAACTTAATGAGACAGTGCAGGGAATCTTCCTTAAAGACAGAGAACCAATACATTATTTCAAAGGCCTAACAGAAAAAAATCAACAGAGGCCTTCTACCTGTAGGTAACCATCTACAAGCCATGTATGTGAATTGTTGTATTTCTCAAGATCTTATAAACATTCTGCAGCATATGACAATCTCAGATCCCTTCAGTGTAATAAATCTCTCTTGCCTTTTTAATCAGACTTGCCATGCTGTGATACTGTTGTGTTATATTGCTGCAGCAGCACAGGCCTCACTTGCTGTTAGTGTTGAACTGCACCGAGGATATGGAACACCTAAGTTAGAGCAAGTTATCCATTATTTCAATAAAATTTAAATTTAAACTTCAACGTTTTTATGTTAGCTATATTAATTAAATGTTTGTCTGTCTTCTTTGTCTGTTGGCCAGTGAGAGTTTGTAGGTTAAACAACATCTGAGTAGTTACACCACAAAGTTATCCAATGTTCATGACTGCAGCTCATGGAGTGGTATATGAGCAGGTTGAGAACATTGTATAGATGTTGCCTCATTAAACAACTCTATACATCCCTAATCAATTAATTGAATGTTTTTGTTTATTTGATTTGATTTAAGTCTCCCTTACTAAGTGGGCACATCTCACAGCTTCTTTGATTACCAAATAACATCACTGAATATCAGCAGCCAACTATCTGAGCCCATTTGTGATACTGAGGAATACTGCAGTGTGTGCATTTCTGGGCAACAACTGAGGGATATAAGCACATTAAATGGCTTTAATTCGTTTAAACATTCCATGGTGACCCTTTGCAAGACTACTGCTTATAGAATGAACAAGCAGCTTCTGCAGCCTTGAAATGTTATAAATTACCACATGCCAGATTTCTGCAGAATGCAGTATTTGTTCTTTACTTCTCAGAACTATGCAGCAGTTAAAGGACGACTACAATTTTTTTCATCTTGTCAAGAATTTCTGTACAACCCAGACATGTTTGTAGCACAAATTCTAACAGACCTCATGGGAATGGACTTCCTGACACAGTTTTGGTAAGCTTATTCTTCCCCATGATGCACTGTAGAACCATAGCTGATGGGATTATCTTGCCCTAGTCTTTCCTGTTAGACCTGCTAGATCACATTTCCATTCACTTAAGATGAAAGTAGTGAAAATTTCCAATAAGTTTTAAAATCCCCCACAAAGGAGTCAGTGACTTGCACTAATATTTGCTTTAATATTTGGAAAGAGCTGAGATTATTTGGCATTTTTAAGCTTATGTCCTATAACAGGTATTCCTCCCACTTTTCCATCAAAAGTCATATGGAGTATTATGTTTCTTACCTTTCAGGAATCATCTAATTATTCAGGTGTGAATGAGACAACACCCCAACAAGATCACGCCACCTGGTTGACAAGAAAACTATTTCCCCAATTCCAATTCTTTTCTTCTTTTCAAATAGTTTTCCAAGTAGTTCATGTTAGAAAATACATTTAGGAATCATATTTATCCACAAGGATCTAACTGTCCATAGAAACATGCCCAGTAAAAAAAATGATTTGAAATGCTTTCTCTTTGTCCTGAAACAGTGGTTAAATGTATAGATTCCCTAATATTTGGTACAGATTCACTTTTCCAGGTCAGAGTAATATTTTTTTTCAGCAATTGGAAGTAAGGTCCATAATACAGAATACTCACCTTACTTAGTACATAAAGATATTGGAACATTAGTCAGTAGTAGTGACTTCAAAATTACACAACTGTGAGATCACAAAACTTTCATAAAGCTCTGAAATTCATCTTAGTATGCCTTACTTTTAACAACTAAGAAATATATGTTACCAATCACCATTCTTTACGTCTAAAACATTTTATTAATTCCGCGTTGCACATTTTTGACATTTACAAGACATTACAAAAACTCAGTGAAAGCATTTCCAGGTAAATATTCTCAGGAAACACAAGAAGACATGAATCTTCAAAATTAACTTCTTCCAATAATCATTATCAATGTCATTAACATTGTAAATACCAATGATGCATTTCCAATATTTATTATTAAATGCTATTACTAAATTGATCCTTAGATTATCTAATTTAGAGAGATGTGGATTTATCTTACCATTTCCATTACTAATCAATAGAAAACTTTCCAAAAGTTTTGGATCATTTCTAACTAAATCAGATATCGATTCTTTCTTCTTTTTCTAAGCTAGTCAAACATTTATGAATCATTAGATGAAATATACTTGGCACATTATACGTGTTTATGTTTTTTCCCTCTGATAGAATATTATACCCATTTAAGAAAAAATCCCCGGGATTCATGAAGCTCGGCACAAGGACGGTGTTAGCCTTGCGCCGAGTGTGCAGCATAGAGATCGCGCAGCAGCACCATATGCATATTAATAAAGGCACGCTGCCGCACCGTCCACATGCACAGGAAATGTGCGCAAGTGCAGGGAGCGTGTTTAAGCGCTGCACAGAGGCATGAACATGTCTGCTACAGTTGCACAACCTAAAATACTGACTAGTACAGCCTGCCTCTAATAGTAATCAATCCTGTCAGTGTCTGTAGATACTGAAATGTATACAAAGCATACAAGAGAGTTCCGCGAACACCAAAATAAAATCACAGGAGTAAACACACAACCACGTAGCTGAATGCTGAGCCCCCATCCCTAGAACTATGACATTTAAAACCCTGTGTCCATATTTCATTGTTGTGTTAATTTTTATACCAAGTGGAAGCGAAATGCAGCGTGTTTGTGCACCGCTGCTCTTTGCTAAGCCTAGCCCAATGGTTAGAGCATTCGCTTAATATCTGCCCATCCACAGTCCGAGTCGTCCTTGTCTGGATGGACCAAAAATGAATGGGTATAACCTGGGTCAACCTACCATGTCATGAAAGATAAGTATTTGTGTGTACCTATGTGCATGAAGTACAGCATGTGAAAGACCAAATATGCTAGGGTTGGCTTCACAACCATAATGGTATCAGATATGTAGAGTAGGCAATGTGTACTGCTGTCTGTGCCATGGGCTAACAACCAAAGAAGGGATGGATGGTGTGTATGTGGATTTTGGGGGGGTGGTGGGTAATGTAATAATCTGCCAAGGGGAGACTGGGTCGGATGTACAATAGGTGAACTGGAGGTGTATGAGGGAGCAGTGGGAGAATCCAAAAGGAAACTAAAGAACATACATTTTATCCCCAATATATCCTGTCAGGTCATATTGCAGAACACAATCCCACAAACATATGAACATTAAAATGTATGATACACATGTACAGAAACAGTACTGACTCACACCACATAATGGTTTGGCCTGAACTGAGCCATCCAACCCCTACACACCTGGATACATAATTGAATACCCACTGTCCCCTCCACAGCACACCACCCCCCCTTGCTGAACATCCACCAAAACCACCCATACTCGGGTTGCTAGCTTGGGTCAGCCATATCTGCACTTAGTGCCCCCTACCCACATCTAGTAGGCAGTCTCACCCTAAGCAGTCTCAGGCCTGCAAACTAGGTATCCCATGCATGTATAACTCTCCCTCATTTTCATATAACCAAAAGAATGAGGGTCATCGGCGTCCACAATTTGTGGACATCCCTCATGGGATAAGTGTCTGTTCTCAAGATTAGACTTGGTGGCACAACACGATTTCCACCCCCGTTGACATCCAGGCAAAAGTCGGATTAGCAGTACTTGTCCACAACCCTGCTCAGTCTCCACCAAGTCCTGCAGAACCTACGACCCGAGATTAAACACCTGACCATGATGCACGTCTCCCCATGTGCATTATTGGGATCATATACCTTTCACATGTTCCCAAGAAGCTTCCTCATAGCCATCTTCCAAATAGTACATGTCCACAAATTGTATACCCTGTCCAGATTCCATGTCATAATGATGCACACAACCCCTGTATACAAACGGTACAGGTCCCTCCCGGACGCAGATGTTCATATACATGGCCCTGTATAACCCCAGATATGTAGTCATATATCTATAAATGTACATACTTATATTCACATAGTTAAACATCACACATACATGCATATAAGTAGTTATCAAGTGTGTGTTCTATTTATAAATATGTATACTTGCAAATGTGTCTCTCAGAAACATATGAATATTAACATGTAGTATACATATGTACACCAACCGACTGTCACATTTGTTGCCAGTAGTGTGGAATGCCTTTAGTGAAGTCATAGATCCTAACTACCATCCATACAGAATGTACCACGGATGGTTTAGTGCTCAAACCAGTGACTATGGTGTTTCTGCTCCTGGGTCCAAGCCTTGCAAGGGCTGCTAATTTTATATAATGCCCAGAATAATGGCTTTCAGATACAGGGTTATTAAGGCACTTTCAAGCAGACGTAAGTGGGTATGTGCGGCGGTAAGTTGCGGTCGTTCAACAGTATGGGAAATGTAAATAAGTATGTAGATGTATATGCATGTGTATGTACAGACATATATATATATATATATATATATATATATATATATATATCCATGAAGAATGAACATGGTCACAATAAAGCATTCATAATGAATCGAAGGAAAACAGCAGCGGAACCCCCATATTATTTAGTGCTGTCATATCAATTTGGCCAGAGGTGAGCAAACCTCCTGCATCTCCAGCCACAGGTAGGATGCTAACAGTGGGACTGTCACTGTCCACATGATGTCTGACTTTCAAACAGATACAGGGCAGTCCCAGTCTCCAGTCGGATGAACCGAAAACTATTTGAACACCCTGACCATTCTATGAACGCATGTTCCAGGACTATAAGCTTGGGACATCTGAATATACTTGGAGTGAGCCAACATACAGGATGTGTCTAGAGCAGTAGGGTGTGGCACATGTGTAGTGGTGTGGTTATTTTCCAACTGGAGAATGGTTGACTGTTGTGTTAGTGAAGTGTTGAGGCGTGTGTTCGGGTAACTATGAACTATGGGTATACATGCAAATGAAACAGCACAGCACTAGTGTAGTGGTTAGAGCATCCGCCTAATGAGCAGACATTACCAGTTCGACTGCAGCACACACCATTTATGACGTGGAATCTGTATATGAGCATATTCTTACATTTTTGTGCTGTATAACGATATAATCACATTGAAATTTGAACTGGAGTGACGTATCACTGTAAGAATGGAGAAGGTGTTTGCATGACGGGAAGCAGTGGTTAAACATGGCAAAACAGAAAACCACTGCTGAAATGTGTTGTATTCACCCTTTGTCCAACAGCCCTTGTTCTGCCCAGCAACACAATAAACCGCCTCGGCAAGGCTCGACGCCAGGACCCTACACACCACAACCAATGTGATTTACCACTAAGCCATGGCAGTTATACTTAACTCTGATGTTATCACAAACATAGCAGACAGTACAGTCATTCAACAGTATGATCAAAGAAAATAATCATGCAGATGTATATGCATGCATACACACACACATATATATATATATATATATATATATATATATATATATATATATATATATATATATATCTGTAAAGAACAAACATGGTCACAATAAAGCATTCATAATGAATTTAAAGGAAAACAGCAGCGGAACTCCTGTATTATTTAGTGCTGTCATAGCAAGCTGGTGAGAGGTGAGCAACCCCCCTGCGTCTCCAACCACAGGTAGGATGCTAACAGTGGGACTATCTTTGTCCAAGTGCTAAGTCTGACTTTCAAACAGGTACAGGGCAGTCCCAGTCCCCAATCAGACAAGCCAAAAACCAAAAGACTGTTTGAATACCCTGACCATTATATGAACGTATGTTCCAGGACTATAAGCTTGGGACGTCTGAATATACTTGGAGTGAGTCAACATGCGGGCTGGGTCTAGAGCGGTAGGGAGTGACCGCATGTGTAGCAGTGTGGTTTTTCCAACTGGAGAATGGATGACTGCTGTGTTAGTGAAGTGTTGAGGCATGTGTTCGGGTAACTATGAACCATGGGTATACATCAAAATGAAGCAGCACACCAATAGTGTAGTGGTTAGAGCATCTGCCTAACGAACAGGCATTCAAGGTTCAAGTTCAGCTATAGCACATATCATTTTCCATGTGGAATGAATGTTGTTCTGCTGTAAAACTGACATAATAACATGTAAAAGTGAACTTGAGTATTGCATGGGACTTTTAACCAAATCCATTCAATCAAAGTGGTACTGTCATAATGAATAAGGCACAAGTAAGCACAAATAAGCAGCAGTAAACATATATAACAAACAGTAAGCAAATCTGAGTGCGCTTGAGCGGGTGTAATCAGTGCACAACATAGGAAATGTATATACATATGTACAGATGTAATATATGTGTATATATATATATATATATATATATATATATATATATATATATATACACACATATATGAAGAATGAACATCGTAACAATAAAGCATAGACAAGGGATGAGAAGGGAATCATCCACAACTATGGTATTATATAGTGCTGTCAGCGTATGTCATAACAAGCTGGCCAGGAATGAGCAAAGCACTGCTACTCACACCACAGGCAGGGTTTTACCAGTGGGAGTAACACTGTTGATCTGCTAAGTCTATTCTACAAACAATCAGGGGGTAGTCCCCAGTGGGACTACCAAAAATTGGCAGCATATTTGGATCTCCATCCATTACACAAGCAAGGGCAGGTATGTTCAAGGACTAAATGGTGGGAGAGCCTGATAATACATGTGTTGGGACAACATGGGTGTAGGGCCCCTATTGCTGGGGGGAGGGCAATGTGTGGAGGTGTGTCATGGCCGTGAAAGCAACTGGATAATTGATGGATTGCCTGTATGTCGAACTCGGGTGGGGTCAAGGAACCATGGGTATGTGATTATGGATCCAGGCATGTCATGGTTGGATGGCCTGGATCTAACTGGACCGCCTCGTGGAGGCCAGTGAGTTAGTTATAAGTATGTATGCATACACACATGCATGCATCTATATGTAGAAGTACATTCCCTGTAACATATCCATTCCATTTGCAGACATAAACACATGAATGTGCCCTTACAAACCTCGACAGTAGATAGAATAATAGGTAGTGCATAAGAGGGATGGGACAAAATTGCTAAAACGCAGAAGTGTGTACAATGTCCGAAGTCAGTGCTGTGCTGAATAAATCAAATGTGAGGACTGTTTCACACAGGGAATTATCCCAGTGATCTTCCTGCAATGGCAATGCCAAATACTAAACCGGTCTATTTGTAAAAATATCACGATGAACACGTACATAATTAGTTCTCATGTGTAATGTGTACATTACCATATAGTCAGACTACTTAATTCATTGTAGTGTCATGTTAATGGGAGTAAGTATGTAAGGAAGTAAGTGTCTAATCTTGACATAAAGACAAGTGTGTCCCATGTGGGATAACACAAAAATTGTGAATAGTGTCCTATTGGTCACTCATGTCACCAATCTTTGTGGACTAAATGTTAGGGATTCCTGAGGATACGATGGGATAGGTCTACAGGGGTAGGGAGTGGCCAATGTGTACTGGTGTGGATACACCACAAATCCAACTGGAGAATGGATGACTGCAGTGTTAGTGAAGTGTTGGAGTGGGTGTTTCGGGAACTAGGAGACATGGGTATATGGGTATATATGCAACTGAAGCAGCACAGCAATAGTGTATTGGTCAGAGCATTCGTCTAACAAACAGGCATTCAGGGTCCGAGTCTCACACTAGCACATATCATTTTCCATGTGGAATGTGTATATAAACATATTTATACATTGTATTGCTGTACAACCTACATAAGAACAAGTACATGTGAACTGGCGTACTGCATGAAATGTTTAACTAATGTCATTCAATCTCAGTGTTAGTGACATAATGAATAAGTTACTATTAAGCAGGTGTAAGCACAAATATGCAGTAGTGAACATATATAAGCACCAGTAAACATGTTTAAGTGCGTTTGCACAGGGGTACTTTTCCATTAACGGGGCAACACTGTTAATGTGGTTGCTGACTTCCGAATCCAGTGTCAATCCGTGTATTTGTGTTAGTCTTAGCATATGTGTGTAAAATGTAGAAGTTAAAGTTGTTTTCATTTTGTTTTTACATTTTATCCATCCTCAACATCTCTAATTATGCTTACTTGGCTTCTTTAAGCCACGAGGATGCGATTATAATCAGTAAACAGTGATTGTTTGTTTTTTAAGAGTCTCAGGCATGGACTTAGGAAGGCATCGCTGAGTCTGGAAATAACTGTGTTTACGATGTATACATCTGTTGCTATTGTACAAGGCTTTTACATAATTAATCCAAGTTGAAGCCTAATCTTAACAACTTGTGTCTTGTAAGGCCTTCACGGCAAACATATACATAGCAATTTCACTGTCTTTTAATCATCATTTCACATGCCTCACAGAGGACTGAAAACTGTCTGATTACAAATGGTCAGCATGACTACGTCTTTGTAAAATGTAAGCACAGGCAGTTACTTCATGTTAGGCATTTCATGTATACATATCACCATGTCTGCCTAATTAACAGATGAAAGGAATGTCATGTTATTTGCTAGTATTTCCTTATTACTGATTTCCTGTCTGTGTGACTTACCGGGGCAACGCTTTAAAGCAATCGCTCTGCTGTAATGCAGTACCTTAACATGTCTGTCAGGCAGACATGTGTAAAATTAGACTAGTTACTTGGTTAAACATTTAATTATTAACACAAACATTTTATACCAACATGTGCTCAACAGACATGTTAATGAGGTGCATTACGCCTGAATGATTGCATTAATAGCATTGCCCCGATAACGGAAATGTACCTATTCAACAGTATAGCACATGTACTCAATTACGTAGCTGTATGTGTGTTAATGTCTACATATATATATATATATATATATATATATATATATATATATATATATATATATATATATTTATATATGCACACATACATAGATATAGATTATATATTTCAAGAACAAACCTCGTGACACCAAAGCATTAGAAAAGAATGAAAAGGGAAACACCTGCAGCTCCTGTATTATGTGCTGGTGTTAATCCCAAGGCAAGTGTGTTTCTGTTCGACACATGGGTTCAGACTGTATTCTGGGTAATATTAGGGTTGCTGATGTTACTCACCAGGCCTGTTGTCAAATGTATGGGTATGTCTCGCCAACCCAGTCACTTGGCTGATTGTGACATATATGGCCACTATACAGGAAAACTACAAAACACGCTCCCCAACACATCCAGTGGTTAGACACTCACAGCCACCAACACACAGGATATGACTGACAAACACGCACACCTGCTATACCTTGGAATAGAACACCTACCTAACTACTTTAACAAACTGCAGCATTATGCAGTTACAGAATGCGCTACCGAGATTACTGGGTTACAGCAGTCCAAGAGGTGTATGTCTAGGTGGGTGACATCAGCAGGCCTGCCAAAGGTGAGTATATGAATTGTACAGAGTGTGAGTACTCTAAAAGCATCGGCCTGTCCTTAGGAAGATGGACACACGCACACACACACACACACACACACACACACACACACACACACACACACACACACACACACACACACACACACACACACACACACACACACACACACACAGTTGGCAAGTCTGGGAAACACTGACCTAACTACTTTATCACACTACAGCAATACACAGTTACAGAATGCACGACAGAGACTACAGGGCTACAACATTCCCAGAGGTGTATTTCTAGGTGAGTGACATCAGCAGCCTTCCCAAAGTTGAGTATATGAATTGTACAGACTGTGAGTAGCCGAAAAAGCATTTCTCTCTACACAGTCAGAGACAGACAGACATGCACACAATCACATACACAGCTGGCAAGTCTGGGGTTAGAACTACTACCTACCTTGTTTATCACTACAGCAGCATGCAGTTATGGGATGCACCATGGGGATTACTGAGCTACAGCTCTCCCAAAGATGTATTTCACATTGGATGACCTCAGCAGGCTTGTCATAATACTGCTAATGGGAGGGCAGTAAGTGCATGGGACATAACCCATTCATGTAGGGGTTGACATGCCACATGTGGGCACACATGGGGTCATATGTCACAGGTACGTGTATACAGCTACTAGATGACTACTTCCTTGTACAGTCATGTTGCACATTTGGCACGTGCACCACATAGTCTGTCATGCTAACAGATACTGGTAGCTAGTATCTGCAGTGAATGACATCTGCACCTCATGTGTTTGGGGCTCTTTGGCTGTGTGCTGGGTGGGACAGACCCAGATGGCTCCTTGTCATGGTCACCCTGCTCCACACATCTATGTCCGTCTACCTTTGGCTTATTATAGCATGTTGTCCTTACATATATGCTTGCATTTCTATCCACTGTATGTGCAAGGCAGGAGTGGTGCATATTGACATGTGTCTGCGCTAAGAACTGCGACTGCCAAATATGTCTGGACCACTGGTGTTTGCAGACATGGCCTTCATGTGTTTAAGTGTGTGAGCATACCCAGTATGACCTTTCAGTATGTTGTTGACTGATATTGCCTTCATACCTTCAAGTGTGTGAGCATGCCCAGTATGGCCATCTGTATCACATGTGTGGATCAAGTCTAGGTAGTTTGTACTGCAGTGCTGACCTTTGTGTTGTACACTGACAGGTAGCATGCTGTGTCTGCAGGGTATCCATCGGTCATTTGACATTGACTGTTGCTACATGTCTGCATAGCCGGGGGGGGTGCACCTGACTATATCTACATTCTTACACAGGAGCGGGGGGGGCACCTGACTGTTGCTATAAGTGTACGTTGGATGGGGGGGCACACCTGACATTTGTACACATTTGCTAGGACTGTGCTGGTATGTCAGGTACTCCATTTCAGTGTGTAGTCTTACCTATTGTGCTGGCTAGAGGCATACCAGTGTACTACAGATCTTAGCTTTAATTACCAACACATTAGTTTCTGACTTTCTAGCCTTCACAACTTACATCCAACTGCCTGGCCTGCTGTAGTCTGTCTGTGTGGGTCTGGGGGAGGGGCTACCCATAGGGCACATTCAGAGGCCATAGTACAGCATTTGTTTGTCTCTGTCTACACCTGTCCTGCTGGCTGAGACTTGTGTGGGTCTTATGGATATACATGTCACTCAGCCCATTACACGTAGTGGGTTTTGTCACCCTGTGTAGTACTGGTTACTATGGTGACTCCAGTATGTGTTACAGATGTCATGGTGCCACTATGGGTGTCTACTGTCTGCTGCCTTAACATTCAGCCACCCAATTCCCTTGCATGCTCACATCCATACCATAGCTACAGGTAACAACACATTCTACTCCATTTGGCAATTGGTAGGTTGATTGACTTACCCTGAGGGTGTGCCAGACTTGAGGATGGTGCTGGAGGGCTGCCTATGTTGGATGAACATAGTACACTCCCTATACATGGTTGAGCACAGGTAGTGTCATGTTTGGCATCTCTTTTACTGTCTGTGCGAGTTAGCGAGAGTGTCATTCCCTGGGTCCCTACTGTGTCAATGCATATGCTATGCATTGCCTCTTTGCCAAGGCCAGATCATACTGGGCACACCTCCTACTGCCTACTGGGTCAGGCTCAGGCTCAGGTTGTTCCACCTCTGAGTCACTCTGTGCCTGTACAGGCCTTGGCATTGGTGGAGGGCTGTGTGGCCCTGCCCCATGCTTTTCCTACTGCAGCTGTTTCCGCAGGATCATATTGTGTAGCATAGCACATACCATAACAATTGCATGTAGCTGGTAAATACTGCAAGGCTCCACCGGATGTGTCCTGAGCATCCCAAACACATGCTCTATTATATGTCTGGCCTGTGTGTGTGCCACATTATGGAGTTGTTGTTCAGGTGTGTGTGCATTTCAGATGGGTGTCATCAGCCATGGTTCCAGTGGGTACCCAGCACCCCCCACTAGGTGACCATAGGGGATGTCCATATCAGCAAATCTGTGGTACACCTGCATCAGATGCCATATTTCTGAATCATCATAGCTTCCAGGGCAGCCAGCACACACATTCATTTTAATGCCCTTTGCATCACATACGACTTGGCAGTTGATGGAGGGGATACCCCTGTGGTTGATGTAGGCCCTACCCTGCTCACCAGGTGGTGCTTTGATGCATAAGTGTGTGCAGTCTATAGCACCCACTAACCAGGGTATTCTACTATTTGGTGGAAGAGATGCATATTGCTGGTCAACACCTCATGTGTGCTGAGGAAATAAATGTGCTCACTGGCATGTGCTGACACGGTGTCCAGGAACTGGTGGAATACTCTGGATGCTGATGCCTGTGAGATCCCTGTGATATCCCCAGTTGTGCTTTGGGAGGTACCTGTGGCTAGTTTACCTAGGCCTACACATACCTTGGTATCGACTGGGATGGGTTCCCCTCGGCCAGTTTGATGTGTCAGGTGTGGCCGGCACAGCTCAACAATTTGCTGTAGGAGGTCTCTATCCACCCTATAGTGCTCCACTATCTCCAGCTCATGTAGCCCCTGGTAGGTTACCCTGAGTCTGTATACTCTTCTCTGTCTCTTCACTGTGGGTTGTTTGGCAGCATTCACATCCTCACCACCCTCAGCCTCTTGCACATGTTGTTTTATGTTGCCTGCTGCAGCCTTTCTCATTTTGTAGGTTTGTTTGTTAAAATGTCCCCACTTGTATACACCAGTGGTGTAGAGTGTGGAAAAAAACAAAGTGAAAGGTGTTTGCTTAGTTTATAGTAGTGTTCTGGGCTGGGCTGGTCTGCTGCCTCTGTAATTGGCTGATCCTGATACATTTCACCTGTCAGCTCAGCTAGTTCTCCTTGATTACTTTCCTACTGCTGTTTTCCCTTCTGATTGCCCTAGGCAGGTTTTGACACACCCCTAGCTTAGCCGTGCTAAGCTAGGAGCAATCCCAAGCTACAGGGCTCCAATCCACTTACAGTATGCCTGACCCCCCCCCCATGATGTCACCTATATCCAAGTCTAGCTCCCGGCTATCTATACTCTTACACTATTGGGACCTGTACGGAGTGTGAGTACTCTAAAAAGCACTGTTCTGTCCTCAGGCAGACAGACAGACACACACACTCTTGGCATGTCTGGAATTAGAACACTGACTTAACACCTTTATCACTCTACAGCATTACACAGTTACAGAATGCACTACTGAAATTACTGGTCACAGCAATCCCAAGGTGTATTCCTAGGTGGGTGACATCATCAGCCTTGCTAAAGTTGGGTATAGGAATTGTACGGAGTGTGAGTACTCTAAAAAGCACTGTTCTGTCCTCAGGCAGACACACACACACACACACACACACACACACACACACACACACACACACACACACACACACACACACACACACACACACACGCACACACACTCTTGGCATGTCTGGGATTAGAACACTAACTTAACTACTTTATTACACTACAGTATTACACAGTTACAGAAGGCGCTACCAAAATTACTGGGTCACAGTAATCCCAGAAGTCTATTCCTAGGTGGGTGACATCATCAGCCTTGTCAAAGTTGGGTATAGGAATTGTACACAGTGTGAGTACTCTAAAAAGCATTGTTCTGTCCTCAGGCAGACGGACACACACTTGTCATGTTTGGGATTAGAACACCAATCTAACTGCTTTGTCTTCAGGCAGACAGACACACACACACACACACACACACACACACACACACACACACACACACACACACACACACACACACACACACACCAGTGGTGGGATCAGAACACCTGCCTATCTACAGATCATTATTACAGTACTATGCAGTTATGAGTCACACCACAGAGATTACACAATCCAAGGTAGTCATCATGACCTTCTATGATTGCAGACATCAACAGGGATGCTGACAGTTAAGATGTACATAGCTGTGAACCTGTGTGCTTAAAGTAGGAGTCCATCCTGAACAGGAGTATGCCCATCTGTGGAATGGATGACTACTATCACTATACAGGGCTACAATGGCCATGCTCATACACATAGAAGCACATAACTTACACAAGGTGTCAGTGGGCATGCTCACACACTTAGTAGCACAGGGCTGTTTGGGATGCACTCTGATTCTAAACACGGAAGGCCACATTGGCCATGCTCATACAGTTAGACATACAGAACATGTTGTATTGGACTCCAGTGTTAGTAGTTGTCATTGTTAGCAGGAACGCTGCACTACATATATCTGATGCTGGTCATCTACACAATGTCTGCTGCTGTCCGTCACCTTAGATGTATCAGTCTATACCAAGCACAATACTACCACTCGCAGTGATGTCATGCTAGGAATGGCAACTGCCTGACCAACACAATGAGCCAATGTCCTTCTGTAATTACAAGGCTGTCCAGTGTCTGTCATTCTGGGATGACATGACTGACAGAAGACAAGCCTTTGTCACAGATCACATGCATCCATGATTCAAGGGAGTGGTGATAATACCTAGGTTGCATTTGCCCATATAGTGCAATTCCAAGGCAAATGTCCTAAACACAGGATAACACCCTGACACGTAGAAGACAATTGCATTGTATGTTTATGCTAACTAGTGCTAGATGTGTTGCTTTCGTAATCACAGCTACTCACTGTAGAACCTACAATGGGGAATACTGACATTTGTGCAGTGAGAAACACCTGGCTGAAGGCTCTGCAGTGCACAATAGCACTACCACCATATAACTCAAAACCAGACATGTGGGCCATACCACTGGTATGGACTACTCCAGGTGGTGGTGTCCCCCACATTCATAATGGCTACTCACATGTACAGACCAGTTCTCCAACATAAGTCATCACAGATGAGCCAGGTGCAGGTCACAGTGTCAAAGTCTGCATTCTAGGATGTAATCCTCAGACACCACCATGTCCTCAGACCAACAACACACATCCATACATGTAGTATGACATATAATGGTACAACACTAAGTAACCTTTGACCGGTGGACTGTACCTAGCCCTACAACAACTGTGCAGAGTACCCATGTACTGACACAATTGCATCATATGTTATGCAATGCAATGGTACCACTGTTTGTAACCAGGTCAGCTGTACACATACCAGGGTTCCTCAGATATTGACAGCATTAACAGATGACTGTTGATGTGCACCATTCAGTGTGTACACAGCCTGACATGAAGCTATGATTGTACATGATGTTTATGTGGAGAGCAAATTTTTTTGACATTTGTGTAGGATACAACCTGGGATGTGGACAGGTTCCATGCAGCCTGTATGAATGGCATTAGAGAGTGCAGCTTGTACCTGCATAGTTGTTATTACAGGGGCTCTGTAGTGTACATGGATATATAAATGTATACCTTTTTGGGGAGGCAGTGTGTTTATGTTATCCAAGACCCTATCTGGATGAATAAGTGTTATTTCCGTAGGTGCAGCACTTCTCATGTCATAGTGCTGTAAAGAACAGCAGGTCTTGTTGTTGCCATTATGTTTCATGACACAGCTATGGAATCTTCTGTGTTTGGCCTCATAATATGTGGATAATTAGTTTCAAATTAGCTTTGTGTGGCATTATATGGTGCATCTGCATCTTATTGATGCTGACCATGGATCAACTTTCACTCACGTGTGTTGACTCTTGCAACAGTTACTATCTTCTGTGGTGCAGTTTAAGGCAGGGTACCACCGGTTTGCCTTCATGTTTGTGTTTGGTTGAATCCTGTTTCTGTTTCAATGGCATGATCACTGCACATATGTGAGTGCTTAAAGTGCATTTGTGTAAGACCCAGCATTTGCACATGCATTGTACATCTGCATGGGTGCCATGACAGTCACCACTTCACTCTTATGGAGCATAACATTGGCTTTGAAGACTGACCATGTGTGGCATACTGTTAACCCTGTTGGTGTGACTATGGTGATCCGGGTCATTGGTGTTGATGAAATCCAACATGCACTGAGCACATGTGTTGGTACATGATGAGTCTTCCCAGTTCATAATGGGATAGCTGAGTGGCCATGATTATGGTTTCCTGTCTCAAAACTGGTATTCCCCATTACAGCACAATGACAGTTGGGAATTCTGAGGCATGGTGGATGATCTGTCACAAGGTGCAATTTGGATTACACTTTGGCACAAAGGTAGTTGCTCAGCATAATGCATCTTACTTTGTGCAAGTGCAACTAGTGTAGGGGTGTACATATCCCTCAGGAAGTTGAACACACCTGTGGTCCATGTGTTCCAATAAAGGATGATGGCCAAGAGGTGAGGTATGTGTTATAACATGATCATGCAGGGGTGCTCTCCAAAGCGTTGGACCATATCTCAGTCACTGCACAGATATGTTCTCCATGTTTCAGATTGCCATAAGTGAGTCCACATTGAGTATCTGATTTGTATCATTGAGTAGCAAGACCCACAATTTATTTCTTGGCTGTCCCTGTTGCACCAGTGGACTTTCACTTGAACCTGGCATGATGAGGGCAATATAGGGGAAGCATGGGCCGTTTCCAGCATTCAGATTCTTAATGGTGACAGATGCAGGCCCTGTCTGGCAAAGCATCATGGTCTGTCAACCATATTATCCCAGGCAGAGAGATGCTGGATACTGTTTGAATTACACCAGTACATTATACGATTGTGGAATACAATCCTTGTCCAAATACTGCTGCATCATTCTGACCAGTGGCAGAATGCTACCCAGGACTTGGGACATACCTGCATAGGCTGCAAGACCTGATAGTTCCTATATGTGTTTCCATGCAGTCCAGGCTACTGCATCACAGGTCCTGCACAACATCATAGAATATGCCAGAGACATGTGTATAGTTCTAAAGGTGGTCTGAGTGTATGAGCATGTGGCTAATCATGGCAGACAGGCAGTTGACAGTATATTTGCCCTCATATAGCTTGGTGTGTAACATAGTGCTAGAGTTTGCTTTCACAAATGAGTACTGTTGGCCATGTTTCTGGCCATGTGTTCTGAGGTGTGACACAATTATGCAAACTATGTTGTACAGTCTTTGTATTCTGTTGTCTGTCTATTCCAACTTGGGAGGCCTCTTGCTTGGCCAGATACATAGAGGCCTCTGTGGATGTGTGTGATATTTGGTGGCATGTGTGTGTGTCCTTACTGTGTTCTGGTAAGGGTATTTCTTGGTTGTGGTGATGAGATGCTTGTGTTAACCTACACCTCTTGACTGACTAGTCCAGTCATGGGTGTAGAATGGACTGCCTCCAAGCTCACCCCTGTAGCTGCATCCCAGACAATGTGCGGGATGTGGTGTTAGGCGGGTTTGACAGTGTACATGGCATAGAGATTGCATTCCCCCAGGATGGCCACATACACAAAGCTGACATTAGTAAACACCAGTAGCTGACTAGTGGACATGCGTGTATGAGCATTCAGTACTACAAGTACCATGTACTGTATTTAGTTTACTTACTGCTTATGAAGATGTTTTAGACAGTGATGCTCACATGTAAATATTTGTGTTATGGACGTGGCAACACTAGCTATTACAGGAACATGGCAGCCTCCTTTAGTAGCAATCCCCCTTTGAGGGCCACATCACATCCTGATAGTCGATTATAGATGATGCAAGTGTGAACAGGGCTGTATCCTTGTCTGGGTATATACTCACATACCCAGCAGAACCATGAGCTCTGTTGGGAACAGACACCCACTCCCCACACAGAGTCAAATATCAATAGCTTCTGCTGCCACTATCAACATGATCAGGATATAATCAGATAGTGTATGCCATCACTTATGAAGCAGCTCTTACACATGGGCAGCAGTTCCTTACATCTTACACTCCTACTGCAGATGTCACACTGGAGTTAAAAATTATATGCACCCTGTTTCATTACCAGTACTGTCAACATATTTCCAAGCAGCTGTTAGTCTGGCAATGAGAGGTTAGGCTACACAAATCTAAACATTCAACCAATTTGTCTCTACTGTCAATATCCACTCTATGTAAGGTGTGCACATAGCCATTTAGCACAGCCCTGTAACAAGGGTCAGTACACATTTGCAGAACATGTACACATGCACAGCTGTAATTGCTTGCAAACAATACTAGAGAGGTGGATATTAGCAAGGTGGACTTTTAGGCAAGGCTCAAAAGACAAACACACCACCGTAAATAGCACAAGTAACCAGAAACTGAGGTTATTGTTACTCAATGCCAGAAGTCTAAACCTCAAAATGCACACACCCGAGGCACTCCTCAGTATGGAGAACATCGATATCTGTACAGTAACAGAAACCTGGTTTAAGGATCCAGAGAGCACCCCAGCACTACCAGGCAATAACTCATACCACACCTTTCAGTTACAGAACCTGGACCGGAACACAAAAGGCAGGGGTGTATCCATATTCAAGAAGGATACTCACACCTCCAGATTAGTGGTGCAGCACGATGCATCAGAGATCATCCAAGTGCAACTGACAATGGGCAAAACTGCAATCCAAATTGCAGCTTGCTACAGATTACCCACCATGACCCAGGACCCACATTCCACATTTCTGGAGACACTGGGAAATATGCAGGTCCTACCAAACACCCTAATACTGGGTGATTTCAACTACCCAAATATTAACTGGGAGAACTACTCAAGTACTAACTCCCTTGCCCAGCACTTCTTAGAATTTGTAAACTCAAATGCCTGGGATCAACTGATCAACACCCCCACCAGAGGGAACAACATATTGGACCTGGTCATCACCAACACGGGTGACCGGTATTCCACACCCGACATCAAGCCCTCGCTGGTTAGATCAGACCATAGACTACTCACTCTGGATATTCACATTCCACTCAGAACCCCAACCAAGGAAACCACCATGAAAATCTTTTCCAAAGCAGACTTCATGTTGCTTAAGACCGAGGTGGAAAGGTTCATGGCCCCCATGCCAATGGCCAATGCTGTCCAAGATGCTGAAACCTATACAAAGGCACTCTATGATCATCTGCAGGAATGCATGGATCGTGCTATCCCAAGTCAAACCTAGACTCACTCCTCCAAGAAAAGGAAACCGGTCTGGTGGAACCCTGCCATAAACAGGCTCTAAAGTAGAAGGAGGAAACTAGGACAGATAAGAGCAAAATCCCTAGAAGGACAGACATCCCTGATCAGTATCAGCAAGAAACTACAATCCCTCATGAAATCATCCAAGTCTAGCTTCAAAAGACAAATTTCCAAGGACCCTACAGATAACCGCAAAGCATTCTTTAGCTATGCAAAGAACCTAAGTGGGAACTCTCAGATCTGCTCTGAGCTGGTACAGACTGGCACAAAATACACTGAACCAACTGATATTGCCAACATTTTGGCAGACAGGTTCAGTGCAAACTTCACACCCCTCTCACCCCCTAAAAGGCCCATAACCATACCAGAAGAATGTACGACCCCAGCAATCAATGGCAGACAGGTTAAAACAGCCCTATTCAAAGCCAAAAACACAGCCTCAATGGGAACAGACAGTGTCCCAGGCTGTGTCTTACAAGAGCTCCAAATGAACTAATCCCTCACCTAAACACACTGTTCAAACTCAGCCTCTCTACAGGCTACATACCCACAGAGTGGTGCACAGCAACAGTTATCCCATTCCCCAAAGGTAGTGCCACAACGGACCCCGGGAACTATTGCCCTATAAGCCTGACTAGTCTGGTCTGCAAGGCTATGGAGCACATCATCATTGAACTCATTAACAGAGACATTGGGAACCTCTAGACACTCGACCCAACCCAGACCAGCTTGACTGAGTGCAGATCATGCCTATTGAACCTGTTTGATGTCTTACAGTCACCTAGACTTTAGGTGAGGGGTGTGGTAGTTCACACATACTACCTGGACCTCACCAAGGATTTTGACACTATTCCACACTCAGGTATTATTTATAAACTCACCAGCCAGTACATACACTCATACATCACAGGTTGGGTTGCCAACAGGCTTACACACAGAACCCACATGGTAAGTCTAGCAGCCTCCAGGTCCAACTCTTAACCAGTCACAACTGGTGTCCCACAGGACTCAGTCCTGGGACCCCTAATGTTTGCCATATACTTCTCAGAGGTACAGTCAAACACAGCTGGACTACAGCAGACTGTGTTTGCTGATTACTGCAAACTGGGAGCCATAATTGACAGTCCAGCTGTCACAGACGTCCTTCAAGGGGCCTCACATAGACCAACACAGGGTGTCAAAGTCATGTCCTCCAGCTAAAGACCACAAACTGCATGGTCATTCCATTTTGGGAAAACTAAACACCCACATATTAACACATGAGTGGCAGCCACTTTAATACAGACGAGGTAATGGGTATGTGGGGACTACATTAGTTAGTGATCTCTCCTTTGACAATCATATCTCCAAAGTAGTTAGGACATCCTTCTATATAGGCCATCTGATTACTTAAGGGTTTGCATCTAGACATACTGAGGTTATTGTGCCCCTTTACTCATCACTCATCAATCCCATCATCAAGTATGATAACCCATTTGGGATGTACCTCAGAAGACACATCCAAACAGCTGGAGGGTCCACAAATGTACCTCTCCAAGAGGATTACTGGCCTCAGACATGTGCCCTATGCTGCCAGACTGAATGAACTCTTGCATTACCCAGTGAAATCTTGTTTACTCAGAGATGACCTTTGCATGCCAACAAAGCCATGTCCAAGACAGGCTTAATGGATATGCTCCACCTATGGGAATCTATATTACAGTGAACCACACACTGTAATGAGCTACACCTTGCCACAACCATAACTGGAAGATGCTGGAGTGACAGATTCCTATCACAGGTACTTCCCATGCTTTAGAACTACATCCCTGATTACATTATATGGAGCCCCTCATTAACACTCCAGGGAAACCTTGCAGAGTGGATGGGGAGCAGTGGATACACCCCAGGGATCCTGCAATTGGCTCTGCTCCACAGAGGGACAGTTTGTTAATCAATGGGGTGGCGACAACTGACACATTTCGGCTAGGCTTATGAATGACCTCAGACAGGTAGCCAAGTACCTACCTGTGTACCTATGAACCTATACATACAGTATCAGCACATGCTGATAGCTTAATTTACTGTTCAGGTGTTGACTTAACTTGTGCCAATAGCAGTTGTGTGTGCAATAGTTGAGGGCTGCCTATGTAGGATGCACTCAGTAGACCACCTATACATGAAATTTACAGGTGGTCTTGTGTGTGTGCCATCCATGTTTACTGTATGTGCAGGTGGAGAAGGGTGTCAGTCCATAGGTGCCTACACTGTCAGTGTGTGTGCTATATGTTCCCTCTTTGCCAAGGCATGGGCATACTGGGCACACCTCTGTCTGCCTACTGGGGCTAACTCAGGCTGTTCGTGGTCTGATTCCCTCTGTGCCTGTGGGGCCCTTGGCAATGGTGGTGGGCTGTGAGGACTTTCACCATTCTGTCCCTGCTGCAGCTGTTTCCACAGGATCATATTGTGTAGCATGGCACATACTATGAAGATGTGGGCACATGTGCCTGGAGAGTACTGCAAGGCTCCACCAGATATGTCCAAGCAATGGAACCATGATTTCAGCATCCCAAACACACATTCTATGATGATTCTGGTTTCTGCATGTGCCTCATTATGGCGTTCTTGCATAGGTATGTGTGCATTTCTGATGGGAGTCATCATCCACTGTTCCAATGCATAGCCAGCATCGCCCACCAGGTGGCCATATGGGATGCCCCCCCCGGCAAATACCTGATACAGCTGTGAGGCATACCAGATGTGGGAGTTGTGATAGCTTCCAGGGCTGCCAGCACACACATCCATGATAATGCCCTGGGCATTGCACACGGCATGGCAGTTGATGGAGGGGTATCCCTTGAGGTTTATGTATCACCTACCCTGCTCACCGGGGGGTGACTTGATGTGTATGTGTGTGCAGTCTATTGTACCAAGTACCTCTGGGTATTCTGACACATGGTGGAAGAGACGCACATTACTGGCCAACTCCTCCTGCATTCAAGGGAAGTATATTTGTTCATTGGCATGTGGTAACATGGCATCCAGGAACTGGTGGAGTACCCTGGATGCTGATGCTTGTGAGATCCCCAGGATATCCCCAGCTGGCCTTTGAAAGGTACCTGTGGTTAGTATTCTCAAGCTTACACATACCTTTGTGTCCACTGGGATAGGTTCCCCTCTGTTATTTCTGGCTCTGAGGCATGGCGGCACAGCTCAACAAGTTGCTGTATGGTGTCCCTGTCCACCCTTTAATGCTGTACTATATCCAGATCATTTAGCCCCTGGTAGGTTACCCTGGGTCTGAACACTCTTCTCCTCCTCCGGTGCCTGAGGTGGTTGTTAGCATCATCCTCCACATCACCTTCAGTCTCCAACACATGCTGGTGAATCAAAGCTATGGCAGCCCCTAACATGTACATATTAAAAGTTCCTGTCTGTATACACCGATGGTGCAGAGTGTATGGGAATACACAAGTGTGTGTGAAGTGCTTTCACACTTTATACTATTGTGCTATGGATGCTGCTGATGTCATTAGGTGTGTATGTGCAATTCCAGCTACAGGGTATCTTAATTATGGGTTTTACAGCGAGTACTACAATTGTGGGGCCTTTGGTGTTGAATTATGCTTGCCTGCCATGATTCATCTGTTGCCCTTTAATTCACTTTTCAGCCTGAATCCCCTCCCACTGTCAGGCATGCATCCAGCTACCAGCTTTCTTGTTTTGTACTTTCCCTACCCAGGAATGTTTTGTGAAATGTGTTATGTAGCTGATCTACTGCAATTTTGCTTTGTTCTGCTGTGTCAGTGCTGTTTTCTTTGCAGTACGGCACTTCCCCTTTCCTGTTCTGCAGGTAGCTACTAGCAGCCTTGTTAGCTGTTGTCAATGGCCCACTGTGGGTTCCTAGGTGTTAATTACTCATTTGTACTCCAATTTCCATGCTGCAGCATTTCCTTATTTTTTTCCTGTATCCTTCCTGTTTCCTCTCTGGTGCACACCGCGCACAGCCGGTTACCAGGTTTACAGCACGTTTTCATCCATGTTCACATGCACATTTGATTACCTTGTGTGCTCTCAGCTAAGCAAAGCTATGGCTACTTCAACACACCTCTATCCTGCAGCTTTGCTTAGCAACAGGCAAACTGGATTAGCAGTGCTCCAATGTGCTTACAGCAAAGGTGGCACACCCCTCTCTTGATGTCATCTTTATCTCCAGGGCACACCTCAGTGTTGTTATGCTATGCTGTGAGGTACATCCTTACACTGGGGAGAAATTTGTGATTCACTATTACTCTTCTCATTTGCATAGCATTGCCTACTAATTCCTAGTTACCCCGCAGAACACTGTCACAGCCCCTTAACAACCCTTGTGCCATGGTGTGGTGTAGCATGCATGCATTGACTATTATGGGGAAATCATGAAAAGTGTCACATTGCAGTTTTATTCCATATAATTCTATTTTCATTGTGATCCTGTTTGCGCACTGATGCCCTGTGCTTTAACTTCGCCTTAGTGTGGGCATAACATTAAATGTTCTTTTTTATATTTTGTGCATGATTTTTTATGCCAATGGCTATATATATTTAGCTATTGGCATATATTAACAGTATAATACATGTGTTTGGTTGTCTGTCATGGCTCCGATTTTATGTTTGCAAAAATGTAAACCATTTTTTTCGGTTTACATTTCTGCATACTTGCACTATGCCTGCACCACTTCCTGAATCTCTATATACCTTAATTTGCATGCTACACTGCTGCACATGGGGTGATTAGCATACAGGCACCAGAAGCTGTGCGGACGTAGCGTATGCAGGTAGTGCACGTGGAAACAGCTCATACCTGAATTGCTCGGTGGCCATATTTGGTGTTAGAGCGCTGACGCTATGCCTGCACCTGGCGTAAGCTTCATGAATCCTGGGGTATATTTTTATATTTTATTTCCAGTATTAAATTTGATCTCTTACTTTCATAGATCTGTTTTGTAAATGCAGTTGGAAAAATGTAGAAGGACCATTTTTAAACCAATTTTTATAAAATTCTTAAAATATTTTAAAATTAAATTAATATAATTAGAACTTACTAATCTATTAAAAGGACCTTCAATATAATATTTGAATAGTCATAACATTTTATTTTTTATAATATGTAGTGATATCAAGGCTGTTTTATTTAGAATTAACACAAATATTTTCTTTAATTAATTTCCAATGTGTTGTATAAGCACTAACAAACAAGGGAGAGATGGTAATAAAATTGATGACTGACAATGTGCTAAGATGCTTGAAAAAACAATTCCTTCATTCTTCCAAGGTCTTATATAATTTAACAATGATGTTCTTGGTGTTGTGGGATGTTACAATAAATTATGCAATGATCTATTTTTTCAAAATTCTTAATTCCAAAAGGGTGTCAAAGTCATGTCCTCCAGCTAAAGGCCACAAACTGCTTGGTCATTCCATTTTGGGAAAACTAAGCACCCACATATTAACACATGAGTGGCAGCCACTTTAATACAGACGAGGTAATGGGTATGTGGGGACTACATTAGATAGTGATCTCTCCTTTGACAATCATATCTCCAAAGTAGTTAGGACATCCTTCTATATAGGCCGTCTGATTACTTAAGGGTTCGCATCTAGACATACTGAGGTTATTATGCTCCTTTACTCATCACTCATCAATCCCATCATCGAGTATGATAACCCATTTGGGATGTACCTCAGAAGACACATCCAAACAGCTGGAGGGTCCACAAATGTACCTCACCAAGAGGATTACTGGCCTCAGACATGTGTCCTATGCTGCCAGACTGAATGAACTCTTGCATTACTCAGTGAAATCTTGTTTACTCAGAGATGATCTTTGCATGCCAGCAAAGCCATGTCCAAGTCAGGCTTAATGGATATGCTCCACCTATGGGAATCCATATTACAATGAACCACACACTGTAATGAGCTACACCTTGCCACAACCATAACTGGAAGATTGTGGAGTGACAGATTCCTGTCACAGGTACTTCCCATGCTTTAGAACTACATCCCTGATTACATTATATGGAGCCCCTCATTAACACTCCAGGGAAACCTTGCAGAGTGGATGGGGAACAGTGGATACACCCCAGAGATCCTGCAATTGGCTCTGCTCCACAGAGGGACAGTTTGTTAATCAATGGGGTGGTGACAGCTGACACATTTCGGTTAGGCTTATGAATGACCTCGGGCAGTTAGCCAAGTACCTACCTATGTACCTATGAACCTATACATACAGTATCAGCACATGCTGATAGCTTAATTTACTGTTCAGGTGTTGACTTAACTTGTGCCAATAGCAGTTGTGTGTGCAATAGTTGAGGGCTGCCTATGTAGGATGCACACAGTAGACCACCTATACATGAAAATTTACAGGTGGTCTTGTGTGTGCCATCCATGTTTACTGTATGTGCAGGTGGAGAAGGGTGTCAGTCTGTAGGTGCCTACACTGTAAGTGTGTGTGCTATATGTTTCCTCTTTGCCAAGGCATGGGCATACCGGGCACACCTCTGTCTGCCTACTGGGGCTGACTCAGGCTGTTCGTGGTCTGATTCCCTCTGTGCCTGTGGGGCCCTTGGCAATGGTGGTGGGCTGTGAGGTCTTTCACCATTCTGTCCCTGCTGCAGCTGTTTCCACAGGATCATATTGTGTAGCATGGCACATACTATGAAGATGTGGGCACATGTGCCTGGAGAGTACTGCAAGGCTCCACCAGATATGTCCAAGAAATGGAACCATGATTTCAGCATCCCAAGCACACATTATATGATGATTCTGGTTTCTGCATGTGCCTCATTATGGTGTTCTTGCATGGGTGTGTGTGCATTTCTGATGGGAGTCATCATCCACTGTTCCAATGCATAGCCAGCATCACCCACCAGGTGGCCATATGGGATGCCCCCCTGGCAAATACCTGATACAGCTGTGAGGCATACCAGATGTGGGAGTCGTGATAGCTTCCAGGGCTGCCAGCACACACATCCATGATAATGCCCTGGGCATTGCACATGACCTGGCAGTTGATGGAGGGGTATCCCTTGAGGTTTATGTATCACCTACCCTGCTCACCGGGGGGTGACTTGATGTGTATGTGCGTGCAGTCTATTGTACCAAGTACCTCAGGGTATTCTGACACACGGTGGAAGAGACGCACATTACTGGCCAACTCCTCCTGCATTCAAGGGAAGTATATGTGTTCATTGGCATGTGGTAACATGGCATCCAGGAACTGGTGGAGTACCCTGGATGCTGATGCTTGTGAGATCCCCAGGATATCCCCAGTTGGCCTTTGAAAGGTAGCTGTGGTTAGTATTCTCAAGCTTACACATACCTTTGTGTCCACTGGGATGGGTTCCCCTCTGTTATTTCTGGCTCTGAGGCGTGGCCGGCACAGCTCAACAAGTTGCTGTATGGTGTCCCTGTCCACCCTGTAATGCTGTAATATCTCCAGATCATTTAGCCCCTGGTAGGTTACCCTGGGTCCGAACACTCTTCTCCTCCTCCGGTGCCTGAGGTGGTTGTTAGCATCATCCTCCACACCACCTTCAGTCTCCAACACATGCTGGTGAATCAAAGCTATGGCAGCCCCTAACATGTACATATTAAAAGTTCCCCGTCTGTATACACCGGTGGTGCAGAGTGTATGGGAATACACAAGTGTGTGTGAGGTGCTTTCCCACTTTATACTATTGTGCTATGGATGCTGCTGATGTCATTGGGTGTGTATGTGCAATTCCAGCTACAGGGTATCTTAATTATGGGTTTTACAGCGAGTACTGCAATTGTGGGGCCTTTGGTGTTGAATTATGCTTGCCTGCCATGATTCACTTTTCAGCCTGAATCCCTTCCCACTGTCAGGCATGCATCCAGCTGCCGGCTTTCTTGTTTTGTACTTTCCCTACCCAGGAATGTGTTGCGAAATGTGTTATGTAGCTGATCTACTGCAATTTTGCTTTGTTCTGCTGTGTCAGTGCTGTTTTCTTTGCAGTACGGCACTTCCCCTTTCCTGTTCTTCAGGTAGCTACTAGCAGCCTTTTTAGCTGTTGTCAATGGCCCACTGTGGGTTCCTAGCTGTTAATTACTCATTTGTACTCCACCTTCCATGCTGCAGCATTTCCTTATTTTTTTCCTGTATCCTTCCTATTTCTGCTCTGGTGCACAACGCGCACAGCCGGTTACCGGATTTACAGCGCGTTTTCATCAATGTTCACATGCACATTTGATTACCTTGTGTGCTCTCAGCTAAGCAAAGCTATGGCTACTTCAGCACACCCCTATCCTGCAGCTTTGCTTAGCAACAGGCAAACTGGATTAGCAGTGCTCCAATGTGCTTACAGCAAAGGTGGCACACCCCTCTCTTGATGTCATCTTTATCTCCAGGGCACACCTCAGTGTTGTAATGCTATGCTGTGAGGTACATCCTTACACTGGCGAGAAATTTGTGATTCACTATTACTCCTCTCATTTGCATGGCATTGCCTACTAATTCCTAGTTACCATGCAGAACACTGTCACAGCCCCTTAACAACCCTTGCGCCATGGTGTGGTGTAGCATGCATGCATTGACTATTATGGGGAAATCATGAAAAGTGTTACATTGCAGTTTTATTCCATATAATTCTATTTATCTGAATTTATTTATATAAATCTGTTTGTCTGAAGAAGTTCAGTTTTCTTGAATGAAAAGTGGATGTTAATAAAACACTTAATATTGGACTTTTTGCTGCTGGTTCTGCTGACGTGGATTTTGTTTCATTCATCTCAGTTTGTTTCTACTTCTGTTGCTTCAGTTGAGAGGCATGAGTGTCAGAGCCATCACCGTCATCCAGAGGCATTTCAAACTGTGACCTACTTGTTGCACTCCACTCCCCGTTGTAGTGGGTCTGGATGTCTCCAAGCAAGGCAAGGAGCAGTTATGCAGTAGGTCTCCGGTACGGAGACGAAAGCGCTCAATCCTGTTTTATTTTTGTTATGGAATAAAGTTCATATTTTGCTACTCTTGTTTTTCGATGGTTCCTGGAATTATTGGTGGAGTTTTAGAAGCAAGAAGACAGCCTTTATAGATCCGTGGTGTTGTGTTTTATTTTTGGTACTGTTGCTATTTTCGATTGATTAATAATTACAACTTCATCTAACTGTCCTTCAAGAAGGGAAAAAAACGAAGAAAAATAGAATATTTAACAGGATTATAGTAGATTAGCTGGCTCTGAAGAGAGAATCAAACAAAGGAACCGTGTGCTTGGTACACTCTGAGTTTCTGTACAGCTATAAAATGTTGAAAGAGGAAAAAACTATGGATATAACTACTACCAAAACAAAACTTTCAGAACTGCAGTCACTGGAGAAAGAAATAATTTCCAAAAGGCAAAAAATTATAAAACAGCAGGAACAGCAAAAAACAGGGAGCAAAACTAAATCTGATCAAGTGCTAAACATGGAAGACATCAAGACTGCTTTGTTACCTATTCAAGAGGCTCTGAAAGAACTAACTACGCAAATACAAACTTTTGGAATTTCCTGTACTCAAATTCTTGAAAGAATGGACAAGACTGAAGCTCTGATATCAGAAAATGAAGACAAATTAATTTTCCTTGCAAAAAAATCAGATACACATGAGCTGGACATTCTTGATATTCAAACTAAGCTTACTGATCTAGAGGTGAGATCCAGGAGATACAATATAATTATTAGAGGAATCCCGGAATCTGTACAATATAATGAGTTAATTCCATCTATTACACAAATACTTACAGTACTTCTTAAAGACTCTGACATGATAAAACAAATAATCATAGAAAGGGCGCATAGAGCTCTAAGAGAATCACAAGCTTCGAATAGCCCAAGACCTGTGTATGTTAAAATACTTAACTACCAAGATGTCAGCAAAATTCTTATAACACCTAAAAAAGTGGAGGATATATTATATGGAACAACAATAGAATTTCTCTGGCTCAGGATTTGCCTTTACAAGTCAGACAAGCTAGACAGTCACTATCTTCATATTGTAAGTTTCTTATTGATAAGCATATAAAATTTCAAATGAAATATCCTCATACGTTAATATTTACAATGGATGGGTCTAAATATTCTGTTTCAACAAAAAATGCGGCAAACACTGTCTTTTTGAAGGTTTTTAGGTGCTTACCTGTCTCTGAGACTCGATCTGGCTTCCCGTTGAGACTGGCACGCTATCCGAGGTCGGATTCATCTGTTGCTGTGGCTCGAGGTTTTGGTAATCCTTTGTTTTCATTTTTAGTGCTTTAGACCTCTTCTGGATTAGATAAGGACTTTGTCTTGTTGATCCTGGTCATCAACGAGTGATTCCCAAAGTTTTATGGCTTTCACGAAGTCTTCACACCGACGAGGAGACAGGAAATGCCTTGGATGCTGCTGAGGGTGCAGTTTTTACTGTGGCACTTCCGGAAGTCCGGCTGTATTAACTGTCCCCCATCGCGAGCGTTTCTGTATGGTTTCCAGGCCTGGAAATCCGAAGAGAACTGTTTTAAGCTCTGTAATGTATGAACAACATAAAACGATGATGTTTAGAGTAATTTAAGCACATAGGAACATTCTATTACATTTACATTTCATATAACAGCTAAAGTCTTGTAGTATATAATAGATAAATGGGGAACAGGAAATATTTGTTTTTTTTTTTCTTTAAGATAAATAGATGCTGTGCTACTACTTTAGAATTAGTCTGAAAGGACATATTGAGTCCCTTAATACTAGTGAGTGACACATATATAGGAATTACACTAGACATTCTATATAAGTATAACATAATAAAATTCATATATTACTAGTTAGATGTGACATAGTTTTATAGTACACTAGTGGTGTAATAGTGTAAGCATTGAGCTAGGCATCACTTAATAATATTAGGAGATAGTGTTGAGCTGAAGTATATAAACAATGAAGGACTTAATATATCCATTAGGAAAGTTAATTATTTTTTGTTTTTATCTTAATACCTGTATTTCTATATTGATATAACATATCATGAAGAGGGTATTTTTTTCTCTTCCTCTATTTGATGCTTAAAATAATAGAAGACAATGTTGACCAAATATTGGATTTTAATTTTACTGAATGACATTTGCATACTATCATAAATGACCTGTACTGTTTATATATAGCTAGCTAATCAAAATGATTGAAAGCTTTTTCTACATTAGTGTTATATCTTCAGCATGATTTACGTAAATAACAGTTAATAAAAGAGATGTAGATGAACAGTAGTGTTTGGTAGGGAATGTTTAGATTAGGCTTTGTAGAATTAAATTTAATTTATATAGGTTCTGTCTATGGGATGTTTTTGAGTTGTTATAACCTGAAGGTTTTACATATGTTTATTTTATTGACCTTTTTAGTTTTTTACGCTATACAAGACCTATATATGTCCTGGTCCGGGGGTAGAGTGGGTAGGCACTGGTATAGGACGGGATTTCAAGAATGCTTCCAAATTATATATGTTTTTAAAACTATTTTGATTTTATCTTATGTTTTCCCTTTTAAACGCCTACTATATAAAATAACCCATTGAAATGTGGGAAATAGACTCATGGAATATAAAAGGGCTCCAGAACTTAAAGAAGAGGAAATTATTTTTTCATTTACTTTTGCAGGCTAAGGCGTCTTTTATACTACTTCAAGAAACACATTTAACTAATGATCAATGGGTTGATATTAAGAAAAGGAAATGGATTAGAGAAGTTGTAGCCTCAGAAGGTCAAACTAACAGTGCTGGGGTAGCTATAGTCATTAAAAATCAATATCAAGGGAAAATTTTAGACTCTAAAATAGATAAAGAAGGAAGATGGTGTTATGTTATTATTTCTTTCACTCTTTTTGATAAACCTATTTACTTTTAAACATATATGTACCTTGTAATAATCAACAACTTTTCATAGCATCACTTTATCCGATTTTGACCCAGTATGATAAATATTATATAATTATTGGAGGGGATTGGAACTCTTATCAAAATCCGAAGTTGGATAGATCTTGTCCACAAAGAGCATTTAATAGACAAGCAGTAATAGCAATAAATGATATAAAGGAGGATTTCCAACTATATGACCCTTTTAAATATTTAAATAATCACCTTAATACAAATAACTTTACTTTTTATTCAACGTGTCACAAAATGTGGTCCAGAATAGATTTCTTTTTGATTTCAGGAACAATGATTAATTTTGAACCTTTAGTCTTTATACATGCTTGTCATTTATCAGATCATTCAAAAATTTCATTAAGTTTTACTAAAGATCCTAGAATTAGCTTGCTGCAAAGGGGTTATAATTGGTCTCTTAACCCAAATGTGTTAAATATAGAGGAAATAATACATGAAATTATAGATTTCCTTAATGGCCTATTAGCTAGATTAGAGGAACAGCAACATGCACCAGATATTGAATGGGCAACAGTTAAAACACAAGTAAGAGGGATCTTTTTGCAAAAAGCTTCATATTATAAAAAAATACAAATTAGAGATATACAAAAATTGGAAGCTAAAATAAAAACACTTGACCAAGAATTAATTCAGAATTATAATACTCAAACAGAGATGGAATTATTTAAATGCCAAAAAGATCTCTTTTTAATCCAAAACAATAGACTGACATTTCATGAACATAGGATGTTAGCGAGGTATGCCAACCATATTCAAACACCATCAAGGGCATTAGCTAGAATTATTAATCAATCGAGAACAGCAGTACAAATTTCGGAAATACAATTTAAGAATACAAGTTATTCTAAGACTGAAGATATTATTAATATTTTTGAACAGATATAGTCTAGTATCTATGGTGATCAAAAGGATGTATCCTTACATAGGACTAATAAAGAATTCTTACAAACAATTAGTTTTCCGAAAATAGATGATAATTTTCAAAAAGATTTGATTAAACCTATATCTGATGAAGAAGTAATATATATAATTAAACACATGAAATCACATAAAGCACCGGGCCCTGATGGTTTGATGGCGGAATTTTATAAAACTTTTTGTGATATTTTTGGTAAAATACTCTTGAGTGTATTTAATTACATAATTAATAATAAAATCGATGACCCTCATTTTAGTGCCTCAAAAACTATTCTCATACCTAAAGTTAATTCTGATGTCCAGATAATTATAGACCAATTTCATTAATAAATGTGGATATGAAAATTTTGACCTCTATTCTAGCTAGTAGATTAAAAAAATAATGAATCAAATAATATCTAATGAACAAGCCGGCTTTATAACTACTAGACAAACTAGTGATAATACACTAACACTTCATACATTGATTGCTTATGCTAAACAGAAAAATTTAAATATTTATGCACTCATAATTGATGCACAGAAGGCTTTTGATAGAGTTAATATAATTTTTTATTTGATATTTTACCATATTTTAATATACCTCAAGAATTTTTTCTAATGTTAAAAATTTTATACAATAATCCTTATACAACTCTATACATAAATAAAAAATTCTCTAAAAGAATACAGATCAAAAATGGAACCCATCAGGGTTGTCCTTTGTCCCCTTTACTATTCAATATATATCTAGAACCCTTATTCTTATCTATTAAACAGAATGTATATCATAATGCCCCAATACTTTATGGAACTAAAATATCAATGGCGGCTTTTATGGATGATCTCAATATATACTGTACAACTCCAATTTCAGACACTAAAGAGTTATTAAAAGCAGTAGATGACTTTGCAGAAATATCTAACTACAAAATTAATCTTAAAAAAATGAATATATTCCCTTTAAGAACTCCCAAACCTTTTTTGCTTTTACCATTGGTGGGACAGGTAAAGTTTAAAGATAATATTAGATACTTGGGTATTATCTTTTCCACAGATGATAAAGGTTTTTATACTATTAATATTAAAATGGTTTGGGATCAAATAATGTCTGATTTTAAGAGATGGAATACTTTAAGATTACCAGTATTAGCGGAAGTTTCAATTATTAAAATGAATATATTACCCAGATTATTATATATTTTTAGATATGCTCAAGTGTTAATTTCTAAGAAATTTTTTAAACAGATTCATAAAGAGTTGGTTAAATTTATTTGGTAACCAAGGAAAACTAGGATATCATATGATAAATTAATGACCCCAAAAAACAGAGGGGGATTGGACTTACCAAATTTTGAAACCTATTATTTAATAATAAACTCTAACAGACTCTTAAGAATTGCTAATTATGATGCATTTAGTACTAAGTGGTCACCAGCATGGGTAATTTTGAATTATCACTTACAAATGCCTTCTACCAGCACCTACAGGACTGCATGGATCAGGCAATCCCAAACAAAACTAAGACTCTTTGTACCAAGGCAAAGCGTCAGTCTGGTGGACCCCAGCCATAAACAAGCTCTACAACCTTGAAAGGTAAGACACCTTTGATCATTATAAGTAAAAGACAATCATAAGGCCTTCTTTAGCTATGTTAGAAACCTAGGAGGAAACTCCCAGATATGCTCAGAATTAGTTCAAAATGATGTGAAGATTACTGAACCTACACACATTGCCAACATACTGGCTGACAGGTTCAGTGCAAACTAACATCTCCAAATTAAACCCACAGTTAGGACAGCTGTTTAATCTTAGCCTCACCTCAGGATAGAACTTGCAGTCTTTGGATCCAACCCAGTTTGGCTTTGTCAAAGGCAGATCATGCCTTTTAAACTTGGTTGACTTTTCGAGACAGTCACCTCACAAGATGGGCATCTACTTTTCTGAAGTACAAGCAAACACATCTGACACAGATATCCTTCAGAAGGGCCTCACAGAAATGGATAACTGGTGCCAGAGCCATGGCTACCATATAGGTGGCAATCCACTGAGCACAGAAGAAGTCATCAGGGATCTGGGGACCCAGGTTGACAGTAGCCTTTGCTTGACACTCATGTTGCTAAAGTCGTTAGGAAAACCTTCTACATTGCCCACCTGATCATGAAGGGATTCACATCTAGATCAAGGAGGTCATAGGCCCCAAAAGTTCCTCACCAAAAGGATAAAGGGTCTCAAATATATGTCTTATGCTGCCCGACTGAAAGAACTCCAGCTCTATTCAGTCTCATACCGCTTGCTCAGAGGTGACCTGTGCCTGACATATAAGGCCATGTCAGACCCTGATTTGATGAATATGCTTCTCCTCAAAAATCTAGATCCTCAGAACCACAAGGGTGGGAGACGGACAGATTCATCACCCAGAGACTCCTATGCTGTGGAACAAAATCTGGTCTTGTTAAAGAGGAATCTTGACCAATGGATGGGGATCGATATACCCCAGGGATTACTTCAGTGTCACTGAACCTATGAACCTATAAACATATTTTGAATCTGAATATTAATCCTAAAGCACTACCCTTTCTAGGAAAAGACAAGTTGAAATTATATGCGATAATGGATCACATTAAATTATATATAACATCAATACAAAATTTATTTCAATCACTAGATCTTACTCAGCATATGATGGTCTTTCAATCTTTCCATAGGAATCCCAACTTGAGACTAAATAATCAATTAATAGATCTTAAAAATTTCCCATTAATAGTTCATTTAACTTTACTTGACATCTACTCATATCTCAAATATTCAGCTAATGAAATAAGACAAGAATTGAATCTACCTAAAGCTTATCTAGTTATATTGAAACAAATTAAGGAACTCTCTATAAGTTACTTTAAGAATTTCAAACCCAGAGATGAGGATTTAACAAAATGCTCAAATTTATGGCAAACTCTTTAACAAGATGTTAAATTTATAACCACTGCAAATAAATTAATAAAAGAGTTCAAATTTCAGGATAAAGTTCTTTTGTCAAAATATTGGAAAGATAAAATCCCATTGATAGAAGAAAATCAAATATCCAAAGCAATTAACTTAACAACAAAATCTATCTCTCTTCAAAAGTTGATGTATACTCAGCTTATGATATTGAATAATGCATATTATACATGCCTTAGCTTGCATAAATTCAATTCTACAAAATCTCTAAATTGTCCATACTGTAAAGACCAACCTGCTGATCTTCTCCATATGTTCTGGAGCTGCAAATGCATTTATAAACTTTGGAACTCCTTAAAAATACAACTTCAAAAGATGGGATATCAAAGTCCAACACTTTCATGGGAATTTATGATTTTACATATCCCTCCAAAAGAACTTTCTAGATCACAAATCACTATATTTATTAATATCTTCCTGTTAATGAAACTATATATAGCTACAAATTGGTTAAACCCATCTCAAACTTCATGGGATCACTTTAAGATTCTAGCAATGAGACATATATTAGCCCACAAATTACTTCTTTATGAGCATAATAAAAATATAAATAATCCGAAAATATGGGAACAAGTGTTTAATATTATATTGGTGTAATACTTTGAACCTAAATGTATTCTGAGTTATGTATACATTTTAAGGAAACTTTTTAACAACAAATTGTTTATTACTTGAATCATTCTTAATCATTTTGATATCTTCTTGTATAAATTAATGTTACAGTTGGAAGCAATCATGTAAATATTGTATATATGTTATGGTGTTATTATTAGAAACATTATTTGGTATTTATCTTTAATTCTGTTTTTGTTTTAAGTTTGTATTGAAAATGATAAAACAATAAAGATTTATTATTGAAAAAAAATTAAAAACATAATATTATTTACTGAGAAAGATTCTTTTATTTTGGGACCTAAATTAGAATAGACAGCGTCTTCATTTCTTTAGAATTGCAATCTATGTCAGATAATGTGACAGTAATCCCATGTCCATTAACAGACCATAATGGCATATGTTTCAACATTGCAAGTACTACAAGAAATGTTACTTTAGCTTCTGTAATTCCAGCTTTGTTTAAACAAATAGCCTGATTTCAAAGATTGACTAATTCAAGAAATAGAAATCTGTATGGAGTTAAGCAACAGTAATTTAGTTAATATTATTTTAAACTCTATAGTCAGCAAATAAATAAATAAATAAATAATGATGCAATGCTAAAATTTAAGAAAATTGAATAAGGGAATAGAGATTTTACAACAAAAAAAAATCACATTCTGAAAAAAAATTAAAGTACAAAAAGAAGATACAAAAAGAATGAAAATTGTAAGACATAACTTATGAATGTCAAAAAATATTAACTCATAAAATAAGTTTAGCATTGGACAAAAGGTTAAATTTAAGTCATGTGCAACTATTCATAAATGTTTACATAGACAAGCAAATAAACTGAAATGAATTAATAAATCAAATCATATTAAATATATGTTAAATAAAGAGGCTGAGGAAATTTAATCAGACATAGATGACATACTAGAAATGTTTAACAATTACTATAAAAAAATGTGAACACTGAATGTATATATTTAGATACAAATTATATAACTTTCTTAATAAAACATTGAACAGAAACTATCCGAAACCAAAATTGCTTAATTGATGAAAATATCTCTATGTGTGAAATTAAATAACATGTGAAAAGAGTAAATAATAAAAAAACACCAGGGCATGATGGTTTTATTCCTGACACTTGCGAAGTACTTCCAGATAAATTATTAAATTTATTTAAAATGTATGCTTATTAGTTCAGAAAAGTTAATGAGATTTCACCCTCATGGAAATAATGTTTAATATCTCCTGTTTTGAAACAAGGAAAGATCCTGAAAAATATGCTGCATATGCACCTCTCACCATATTGTCTTGGAATAAGTTTAATAAAGGTAAAGGCAAGAAGATCAAGCATTTTTTTGCCTCATATTTGTCATGTACATGATATTTTTTGATTTCTATGCCTGAATTATTCTTACTATAAAGACTGCTATACTTGTTTCACTTACTGAAAAATGTTTTTTGCCTGTTTTTTCCTTGTTACATTATTGTTATTTTTGAATCAAATGATAAATATAAATACTTTAGAGTGTGCAAGATAGAATCTTAACATTTCAGAATTTTCAAGAAAATATTTAACTCAAAAGTATACTTTACTTCCTTAAAATATTTGTTAAATAAATTTTGACACTGACTAAAATATTGCATTGTGAAAGGCAATCATTTTCTTCCTGAGGTTGGGAGAGTACAGTATTTATGTAAATATCTTCATATATACCTTAATGAATGTATTCTGTCTGTGGCAGCGTAGCTATGTAGTTACAAAACATGCTGTGTGCTCTCAAAATAATGCTTAATAGTAAGTAAGATACTGATAACAGTGGCATAAAAGGCAGCTGTGGTGCATATGCAGATTGTTGTCCTTAATGTCACATCTAGCACTGGTAAACAAACAGACTTTTGTAAAGCAGGGGAAAAAAAGAAAATTACTACTAAAATTAGGAGCAAAACAAACATTTTACAAATGAGTGTCATTTTTACCTTCTGTTTTGGATAGCTAATCATAGAGCAATAGTTTAGAAAGTTAAACAGGACATGACAATATGACTTGTGCATTGCAATTACAGTACTACCAAGGAATTAGAGACATAGTGGGCAGCATACAGTATGACTTACACTCTAAAATGAGTGCCAAGCTATATTGGAGCTTTTATTTTAATGTTTTTTTTGTCCCTATCATCTAAGATAATGCATTGTTTGAAAGTTGCCTTCATGTCTGACTTCTCTCTCATGTTGTTATAACTTAGTAATCTCTCAACTTTCTATAAAACACGTGCATTTTCTCTGTTTGTGTTTCTAGGACTGACTGATTCTTCAGGACTAAGACTGTTTTATACACCTGAGCTGAGGACATATGATGCTGGTATAATTGAAACGGGAGTATGGGTCAGTCTTTACCATATGATACCGCCACATGTTCCAGCTTTTGTGTCTGAAGGACACTGCCCTTCAGAATGTGTGACTGAGGTATCTGTAAACTTCTTTGACTTTCTTAAAGAGATATTTATCCTGGGAGCAAATATATACTGCTGTAATAGAGAGAAAAACAAAACAGAAGTCAATAAATTGCAATTAGTTGTTAATGGACATAACTGTTTAATGTTCTTTTTTTGTTTATTTATTAATCAGGTAACCAACCATTTACTTTTACTTTTTCAGAGCCAATCTAGTAGCACTGTTTCATTTTGTAACTGTTCAGAGGCACACACTGAAATGAACATGAGGGAATCAAATACAAGACTACAGAATGAAACTCTTTAATAGCTCAGAGCCTATCTGTCAAAAACTGCCAGACAGTACTGTATTCTTGTGTGGTGTATTTTTTGTGCTTTAATTATTTCACTAGGAAAGTGTGAAAGAATTTATTGAACACTGCACTGTCATTCATTAATCCTTCTGCCTCATTTCCAACAAATTTTATTGCCATTATCGCAATTAACCATTAGTCCATAATTCACGGATGTCATAATTCTTTTTAATCTTTTTTTCTGTTTACACACCAATATTAAAAGACATTTACATATAAATATGTGTTTATTGTGAAGAAAAGCTGGAGGAGTAGCAGTCATTGGTTCTTCTGAACTCTGTTTCACTGTGTGTGTGTGTGTGTGCGTGTGTGTGTGTGTGTGTGTGTGTGTGTGTGTGTGTGTGTGTATATATGTAGATATATATATATATATATATATATATATATATATATATATATATATATATATATATATATATATATATATATAAGGCCTAGCTACCTTATTCTACAAACATGTTAGTTGTCTCATTTATTGAGGAGAGTATGGAGGAAATCAGTCTGTGATACACCTACCAGAGACTAGGTAAGTCACAACTGACTTTTCTATACAAGTGGTTGACTGAACTCCATTGCAAAGCCAAACTGTTGATTGTTTGGGATCTCAGTACTCTTTTTGATAGAAAAGTAGAGAGTCCAGTGGTTCAGTGATTTGCATCATTTCTACCATGTTATTAACATGAAGTGATAAAAAGACAGTTAGAGACAACATTGTGGACTGGATTTTTACATGAAGTCTTCTTATAGAAAAATATCTAGCACTATGCCAGATTGTATCAGTCAACATGCATCATTTTTGCTAGTTGGTATTATATCCCATCAGACATTCATGTTAGGTTCATTGCCATTAGAGGCATTAAAAATTATAACTAGAGCCATAACTGGGGTAAGGTAGTTGGGACCATATCCCTGAGTGCAAGCATTTAAGGGGCAAGATTGTCAGTTACTGGTGGGGTACCAGTGGAATAGCAGCAGTTATTTAAGATGCAGCAGGTGATATCACAGCTTCTTCAATGATATTATGTAGTATCTTAGGTGTTAGTAACTGTGGCAAAGAGCTTGCATAAGCTTCTTGCTGCAGTCCAGAGTTATGTAAGTTAATTTTTGTTTTTCTCTTCAACTTTTGGTTCAGGGCTAACACCATTCTGGGGTCCAAGGACTAAACTATGGCTCTGACTAACAGAAAATTCTCTTGATCATGGTATAACTAGCAGAAACTGCATTGAACAGATGATGCTCTACGTTACTTCAGGTCCAGTTTCCTTACCCATCTGGGCAGATATAATCTTCTCAGGACAACCAGAATAAGAGAAGAACATTCTGAAGTGATCACAAAAGTAACCAGAAAATATATATCTTATAGAGATCAAGCCATAAATGCCCTTGAATTTTCAGGTTCAGATATGGCCTCTGTTACTACTAGTTTCTCTGAGATATATAAACTTCCCTAATCAGAAAGGGCATATGAATGACTTAAGGCATTTGCAGGCTGCCACCACATGAATTCCAAAACACTTTGGAAAGAGTTGAACTCTTCCTTACTGACACTAGTTGTCTTCTTAGAAAGCACATGATGACAATAACTTTATCTCTGCCAATGGAGAGGTGTAATAATGCAAGCACGTGTTTTATCAGTATAACAAGTAACCACTACAGCATCATCTGTGCTGGAAAAGATCATGAAAACTGGAGTTAATGACAATCTAAACAACATTAGTTTTTGTCAAGTCGAAAACGTTATCAGTATTTTAAGAAATCTTATTGTTAAGGTCTAGAAAATGAATCACTCTTAACAGACTGCATCCACCCTACTGTAATCAATGAACTTAAAAAATTGAATTTCGTGATGCCTGTCAAATTGTTTCAAAGCAGTCTTATAGATTAAACATTTTATTTAAATTCTGTACCTTCTTCCTCACATGGTTGAAATGGAACTTGATCATTTAGACTGGGGCCCTTTTTGAATTCATTATCAGAAGTGTGAGGTGCAGTCCACTCTCTCCTAGCACTTTGAATAATAAAATGCTTCTTTTCCAGAAGTTGCTGAGACATTGGAGCTAATGCCCTTGCCACAGTTTTCCAGGGCAAGTATCTATGTCGCCTGTTGATGCAGGCAACAACACATACCAATACCCCTCTACTCCTCAAACAAAGAAGATGCGCAATAGCTTTTCAAAAAAACAAATAATTCAATTATTTTGCCTAGAGACAGTAAACTAAACTTAGAAGTTATACTAACAAAGTCAGTTACATGACAACTGGTACACCACAAAAATAAATAATGCACATAAAATCAAACTTTTCAATCATCTTAAAACTTCCACTGCTCAAACAGCAACACAGGTATCTGGGAGTCTGGTCTGACCCATCTGTTATGCTTAAGTCTTTATGCTTTCTAAGCTAAGATGGCAAAAGGAATCAGTCTTTTCATGTACAAGTTAAGATAGTCTTTCCTCTGGTAACTTTCAGTTTGTTTCTTACAAACTACCTTAAACAGTGTGCAATGCATTATCTCTCTGTCTCACTATCTGGAGAATGCGATTGTTTTTCTATCCAAAAAAGCAAATTAGTTTTCAGTCACCAAAAGGGAAGCTATGCAATTGTTTTTACGTACCTTTAAGCTCATTTGTCATGTTTGCTGTCTCTATATGGCCAAAAATGCAAGTTAAACATGTAACTATCCTCTTGTCTCTCAAGAAGACAAAGCTGTGAGTCTTAAGAGTCTGCCTTTGGTTCAGCAGAAGTGAATGCTAGTTTTATACAGTTTTTAATTAATTTAATTCTTTTAATCTTTTTTTTCCTGGCAGTAATGTTACTCTCTTAATGGATTTTATTACTTTTTTTCCCTTTACAATGCAGTCTGTGTATAAAAGTTATTTATGCCATTTTACATCTATTAATTGTTTAAAGTTCCTTATGTCCTTTCAGATATGTCATGGTTCAATGTGTACTGCATGTAAGTCTTAACAGCTACTTCAACTGTTATGTGATTTATTACTTTTTGTAATGCTTGTGCATTGTGGCCTTTCTTCTTCTTCTTCTTCTTTTTCTTTCGGCTGCTCCCATTAGAGGTCACCACAGATAATCATCTGTTTCCATTTCATCTTGCTCTCTCACACCCACCACCTTCATGTCCTCTCTCACGACATCCATAAACCTTATCTTAGGCCTTCCACTTTTCCTCTTACCTGGCAGCTGTATCCTTAGCATCCTTCTCCCAGTATACCCAGCTTCCCTCCTCAGCACATGTCCAGACCACTGCAATCTCACTTCTTTGTCTTTGCCTCCAAACTGTACAACCTCAGCTTACCCTCTAGTGTACTAATTTCTAACTCTATCCATTGTTGTCACACCCAGTGCAAATCTTAACATCTTTAACTAAGCCACCTCCAGCTCCGACTCCTGTCTTTTTATCAGTGCCACCATCTCCAACCCGTATAACATAGCTGATCTCACTACCATCCTGTAGACCTTCCCTTTCACTCTTACTGGTACCCGTCTGTCATAAATCACTCCTGACATTCTTCTTCACTCACTCCACCCTACTTGCAGTCTCTTCTTCACCTCTCTTCCTCACACACCATTACTCTGAACTGTTGATTCCAAGTATTTCAACTTGTCCACCTTCGCCAGCTCTACTTTCTGCATCTTCACCATTCCTCTGTCCTCCCTCTCATTCACACACATATATTCTGTCCTAGTCCTGTTGACCTTCATTCCTGTCCTCTCTAGAGCATATCTCTACCTCTCCAGGGTCTCATCAACCTGTTCCCTGCTCTCACTAAAAATCACAATGTCATCCGCAAACATCATAGTCCATGCGGACTCCTGTTTGGTCTCGTCTGTCAACCTGTCTATTATCATTGCAAATAAGAAAGGGCTCAGAGCTGATCCTTGATGTAATCCCACCTCCACCTTGAATGCATCTGTCACTTCTACTGCAGACCTCACCACTGTCACACTACCCTTGTGCATATCCTGTACCACTCTAACATACTTCTCTGCCACTCCTGACTTTCTGATGCATTACCACAACTCCATTCTAGGTGCCCTGTTGTATGTTTTCTCAGAGTCCACAAAGACACAAAGACACTCCTTCTGAACTTCTCTATACTTCTCCATCAACACCCTCAGGGCAAACATTGCATCTGTTGTGCTCTTTCCCGGCATGAAACTGTACTGCTGTTCATGACTCATCACCTTCCTTTTTAACCTAGCTTCCACTACTCTTTCCCATAACTTCATGCTATGGCTGATCAATTGTATCCCTCTGTAGTAACTACAGCTCTGCACATCACCCTTATTCTTAAAAAACGTTACCAATACATTTCTTCTCCACTCCTCAGGCATCCTCTCACTTTCCAAGATTTTGTTAAACAATCTGGTTAAAAACCCCACTGCCATCTTTCCTAAACACCTCCATGCTTCCAAAGTTATGTTATCTGGACCAACAGCCTTTCCATTCTTCATTCTCTTTATAGCGCTCCTTACTTCCTCCTTGCTTATCCATTGCACTTCCCAATTCACTATCCCAACATCATCCAATCTTCTCTCTTTCTCATTTTCTTCATTCATCAGCCCCTCAAAGCACTCGTTCCATCTGTTCAACACACTCTCCTCACTTGTGAGTATGTTTCCCTCATTATCCTTTATCACCCTTACCTGCTGTACATCTTTCCCAGCTCGGTGCCTCTGTCTAGCCAATACCAGGTACATGTCCTTTTTCTCCCTACTTAGTGTTCAACCTTTCATACAACTCGCCATATACCTTATCCTTATTCTTCACCACTTCTCTCTTCACTGTATACCTTATTTCCTTGTACTCCTGCCTACATTCTTTATCCCACTTCTTCACCATCCTCTTCCTCTGTATACTCTGCTGTATTTCCTCATTCCTCCACCAGGTCTCCTTGTCCTTGTCTCTTGTGGCCTTTTAGTAGTTGAAAAAGGTCTATAAACATGCCAACCCACCTAGTTAATACAGAAATACAATAAATAAATAACTATTCCCTTTCTATCTCCCGCCTCTTTGAAAAGTTCAAGAATATCACCCCTATTGAAATTTAAAATAAAAGCTTTTCAGAAATTGATTAAGGACATCAATCTCTCCATCTTTCTCCCTCTTCTTCAACCAATGCACCTTAATCCAATCTAATCATCAAAAACAAGATGATGAATCTTGAGAAATTCCTCTCATTAAAAAGCCTTACAGTGTGGGATATTCTTAAATATAAAACTTGTCTCTTTAATAAGGAACTTATTTCTTCACAAACCGATAATATATTCCCTGATACACTATTAATTGATAAATTAAATCTAATCATTAATACAGTTGCTAATGACAACAAAACAATATCCTCGTCATACAAATTATTACACCCTCTACTTTACAAAGGTAACTGCCTATTCTCAAATACTGGATAAGCAAAACTCTTCTTCTATAGAGAAAGAAAAAAATTACTATAAAAACCACTATAGAACTCTCCAACTAATGTTGAATAACAACTCCTACTATACCCCGTAGAATTAATAAATTTAATTCCAATAGCTCGTCCTGGTGTGAGAGCTGACTTACTATATATATGTGGCACTGCAATTCCATCCCATTATGATGTTTTCTCAAAGTGTTATACTAAATATACTGCCTAAATTTCATCTTCACATCTTAATTACGATGTGCTCCCTCATAAAACTTTACATCACATATAACTGGTTAGATCGGACCGGGATTCAAAGACATGGCCACTAAATATATCTCGGCTCAGAAATTCATCATAAATGGACCTAAGAAGAGAGCCTATTTCAGTAACTTTGGAAAAGCCTATTTGAAATAATCCCTAAACTCTGGCTTTCCTACAAACCTTCCCTTATACTATCTTTCTTTATTTATTGTTAATATGTAGTACTGACACTGTTGGTGTTTTTAATACTGGTAGCACTGTATATATTGTTCCTTTTGGGTTATTGTTGTTAATTTGTATACTATGCATACTTCAAGATGTTGTAGTCTTCTTCCTTGTTCATGTTAAATATGTTCTTATGTTCATCTCTCTTTATATTAAGGTCACAAGCATCCATGTATGTAATTTTTGTGTATATTCATTTTTGTTTACTCAACTTTTTTTTTTAAAAAATAAAAAATTATTTTGAAAAAAAAGAATTCTTTTAACAATGAAAAGTTGCACAAGGGCAGCAAGTAATTTTAAATGTGTGCTTACACTGCTTGGGTTCACTGACTTGGCGGAGTGATGTGGGCAGGGAATTCAACATTTTCAGATTAAGGAAATGAGATATGCCCTGTTGATTGGAGTTGATACCCCTCAGTCTCCACATGAATGTCATGATTCTGGGAGAACCAGATTAGACTTCTTTTGTCATGAGTGAAAAAAGGCAATTGTTCTGTTCCTAATTTAGCTAACCATGAATGAAATAAAGACCTTTAATACATTAAAATTCCTGGGTGCAGTCTATTTAGCTAAGTCAGAGGTCAGATATTTGGACAAACTGGACTTTTTAAATGGTAATTTTTCAACAACAAACTGAGGCACAGTTGTAACAGAGAAGGTTTAATAGAGGAGACTCAGACAAATCTACCTGGCAAAATTCGGTAGAAACAAATCCTAAAATATTTTAACAAATCAACACAGAATATGCAGAGGTTCATAAATTTCAAATATACAACCTAACAACAAGCAGAAAGTAGATTTATTTATTTTTTTAAAGCTGACGTACTTATCTGATTCTTTATGTTATCATATGGCAAAGGCTACTGGCTGTCAACACTAAGGGCCAGTCAATCTTAAACACTTTTCATGGCTTCTGTTGCTGAAGGGAAGCAAAACATGTACAGTAGGGCACTTTTCCAGTATTTATTTGGTGTAGGGAGACTAGGATGGGGGCACTGGGTGGTGTGGTGGGGGGTGCCATGGTGCCCTTTTGCCTAGGGCACCAGTTGACCTAAGGCTGCTCCTGCTTAAATGAACCCAAATATAGAAAAGTTACATATATTTTCCATAACATCTTAAACAGTCTGATGTGTCTCAGGTCATGCTGAATATCACATTTAAGTGACAAGCAATGGTTTAATAAATTTTAATCATGTACCATGACTAACAATGTATAGTATGGCATCTATATATCCAGCTAAACCCCACCACAAAAATATAGGGAGGGGTTCATAAATTCAGTGCTAGAGTTTGGTAAAAGGGGGTCACTAGAAGCAAATAATTCCATGTAATCGTGAAGTTCAGTTTCGGAGCCCTCATGAACAGTTAAGGTTCTCCTTTTCCATGTGGCTTAATATAGTCATTCCTGAATGAACAAGCTAAGCCACTGCCTTGTACTTGGATTACGAGAGCTATTCCACAATGAAAAAGCCAAACCATTGCCTGAACAACTGAAAATTGTAGTAACATCACAAGATAATCTAGCTATCTTACTAGGTTGTCTTACAGTCATGTTAAGTCAGTGTGTGAATAAAAATAATAAAATTAACATTTCTTCCACAAGTAAACTGATATAGCTGCACAATGTCACAACATGTTCTACCAGGTATCTAGGTGTCTAGTGCTGAGCTATAGGGGAGCTGGACCTACACCACCAGTTCTGTGAACAGCACCATCAAGCTTGACTGGGTACTACATGCAAACAGTTTGCACTGAGTTGTGCTTGTACTCCGCTCCCAGATTTCTTCTCTGCCTACATCACATTGCACTTAAGCACAAGGATTTCTGCTAATTTACTACTTTGCTGCCTTTAATTCCCTGCATTTTTTTTTTTTACTTTTTTTAAAATTTGACATTGGATTTAAAGACTGAGAAGCCTAATTTTTCCCTACCAATTAAACAGCGACAAATTATTTTACAATGCAATTAGTTTTAAAATATTTCAAAATGTAAATGCATTTTTATTCTGTCTTTACTGTGTTATGTTTAAAAACTAAGTACAGCTTAATAAACGAATGGAGTAACCTGAAATGACAAAAAAAAAAAAAAAATACAATAAATAAGATAAAAAAAATCATCAGTGCAGTTGAGACAGACCACACTAAAGTCATGTTTTCACATAATGCATTTTACTGTTTTATTGTTTAATTAACTTGCAGATAACCCTTTCTTTTAATAATGATTCAAATATTAGTTATAGCTGTGGCTTTGACAATCACTTAACCAGCTTATTATGCCATTTATTTATTAAACTTGAAGTGGAAATCTGGTATTATGCCAATTAAAGTATTAGTTTGTTTTGCATAACATTGTATTTTATTCAACCGTACCTTATTGTTTGTAATATTTTTATTCATTCTTTACTTTTTTTTCTATTTTTACTTTCTTTGTCTACTTATATTTTGTTTCTAACACATTTTCTAATCCCATAAAATTAAAGGTATAGTTATTTTTCACATGGTTTTCTTCTAGATATCTTGCCATCTTCATTTCTGATTGCAGTTAGGTGCTAAGTAATAAATTCCCTTAATGATATATTTCTTTCTTCCAGGTGTCATTATGCCCTATGAGCAGTATATTTGAATGTATTATTATAAACACAAGAATGGTTTATTACTTTTATAGGAATGCTGACAGCCATGTTCTAGAAAACAAACAAAAAAATAGAATAACTATTTGGCGGTACATTTATAACATTTGAATTTATGAGTTTAAATTGCATCTTCCATCCAGTGAAATTGCTTTTTTTTTCACTATTTTACAAAATAGGGTTGTTAACCGATCATGCATTTTCTTTCTACATTCAGGTCTTAAATGAGGAAATGCCATCTGGAATAAATGTATTTGGTGTGTTCCTGCATGCACACCTTGCTGGTCGAGTGTTGAGAACAAGGCATATAAGAAAAGGAGTTGAACAAGAAATTCTGGCATATGATGATGAGTTTGATTTTAACTATCAAGAAGCTCATCTTTTAAAAGAGGAAAGAGTCCTTTTGCCGGTATGAACTTTTAACTTTATGAATTCTTTTTATTGCTGTGGTTGCAATACTGAAACATAACTGTCATGCAATCTGTTAACATTTGTTTTAAGGCATTTTGGTAGCAGTAAATATTACATCTGTTATAATAAAAAGACTACATTACTAAGTACATAGTTTGGGTTAATGGGACTCTGTAACAGACTACAGAACACTCAAAAAGAAACTGTACTAAAAAGAGAAGATAACTTATAATACACAAACCCACAAAACATGAAGACCACTAGCTAGTGAATAAGGTTAAGTGCCTTTTTTCTGTTTATTGCCAGAGCTTCATTAGAACTACTGAACCTCCACCAAGGTGCTCATAATAAAAGAAAAATTCTACAATTAATTAAAAACATGAAAGAAAAAAACAATACAACTATTGCTTTACAATGGTTTATAATGGTTAGAATGTAAGCATTCACTAAACACACAGGAGTATGTGCAGTCTTTCTTTGGAAATCTGACTAGTGCTAATTTCCGTAGTTACCACGATATTGTTCTGTTTAATGGCACTCCCACCATCTACTGTAGACTCTGTTAATATCTCATGTTCACTGTACTTTGCATTTCTAATTAGATGCCAAAAATACTATTGGGTTACATTCCAATTTTGTGAACTCTGCACTGAATCCTCTTAAAGTCATCACATTCTCACTTTGTAACTCCATCTATAGGCTCATACTGAACATTCCTCTATAATCCATTCTCACCATATACTATTATAAGTACTTATCTTTAAAAGTCCACAGAATGACTGAACATCACCTTTAGTCTGTTTTGTTTTTGACAGTTTGGATTTTCTAATGATATGTTTAAGCTTTTGTCATTTTGCAGAAATAATATAGAGAATTATATTTGGATCTCTGATCACGATCCACTGATTATGTGTTTGAGATAAGAATGCCAAGAAATTCCCTTCAAGAGTGAAGCTCAAAATGAGAATAAGTAAAGCTGGTTATAATAATATTGTAATTATTTACAGTACATGGTGCTCAAAGTGCCTTTCTTGCTTTCAAAGCCTTTGAAAGATGATAAGAGTAGTTAGTATTGTCAGACAAAGAGCAGGCAGAAACAAAATATCCCTCTGTAGAACTAAAATCAGTTACATAATTCAGTCTGCCACACTTTATGTTTAAAAGCTGTTTTGCACTCTGTCTCTGATCTTTGCTGGCTGGCATTATCTACTGTTAATCCCTGTCATAAGACTCACACTTAACAGTGCTTAGCATACCTCTCAATCTCTCAGAGCAAGAAATCTGGACAAAGCCAGAAATAAAAGTGTGAAAAATGCCCCAAAATAGGGACAATTTTTAAATATTCCTCTTACAAACTTTGAAAGTTGATAGAATAACAGGTTTTGTATTAGCATGAATTAGATATGAAGTCTGAAACTCAAATGTCTATCATTAATTTCAAACTTCAGCCTTTAATGATTTAGCACTATTTTGCCAGAAAACCATAATTTTATGAAAAACAGACCAAAAATATGAGGCCAAAATCTGGACATTTTGCGAAAATCTGTACTGTTGAGAGGTATGGTGCTTAGGTTTCCTTAACAAGTTTTTGTTAAGCATCCCTAAGCAGAGGCACAACTGCCTGGGCTGATACCTCTTCCAGCACCTTGCCTCCTCAGCTCTTCAGTTGAAGAGAAAAAAAAAGATGCCTGCTCCTTGTAAGTCGATCTTCAATGGAAGACCAAAATAAATAAATAAAGGTATGTGATCTGAAGGCTGGTGCTCATCAAATGCAGGAGTAACAAGCCAACCAGCAGCTCCTGTTTCTGTGTTGCACAACCCACCCCTCCTCAGCTGAGAGGCAATTTAAAAAAAAAGTCTGCAGTCAGGCACCTGGGCTCCTAAAATGCAGGATCCAATCAGATACCATTTCGGCAACCTTCCCCCAACTCCCCTTCTTTAGATTTTAACTGGAAAAAAAATTTTTTTTCTTTTAAACTGTACAAAACTGCTTGTTATTAATGTAGCAAGTAGATGCTACAACTTATATCCTTCACAGAGAGCGACAATGCCAGGTTTTAATTAAAAGAAAGAAAGAAAAAAAAAAACATATCTTTTTTTCTTTTAAACTGTAGCAAGTTTTTATAGTTTAGACTACACAGAGAGCATTACAGTGCTCAGGTTTAACTGCAAATGCAATATTCACCAAAGAATGATCAGGATCGGATAGCTGATCCAGCCCCCTAACATTTTTCGCCCAGACTAGTTGCCCCCTTTGCCCCTCAGATAAATTAGGTACATGGCAGTGGAAAAAATGTGTGTTATTTTCCTGAAATATGTTGAATTTATGCCATATGTTAATAATCACATTAATAAGTTGAACCAGAAGGTGTTTATATGGTACTCCATGGTATCAGATGAAAGCATACACAGTGCTGGAAAAAAAAATAACTGGAAATTGGTGTCTATCACTGCTTTGCAGATATTTATGGTTATCTATACATTAAATATGAATGCAAATCATAATTATATAAATATCTCAAAAAATGGAGTGACAGCTACAAAATTGCTATGCAGCAAATTGTAGAGCACATCATCACAAGCAAAAGTCACACCGATAGCTGGGATCTACTTACTATAATTACAGGGATATTAGTACTTGTTTGCATAATTATTGTAAATAATTTTGCATGTTATCTAATTATGCCCTCAACATAAAATTGCTGTTAGGTCTGGCTGACATATTAATATCACCATTGTGAGCAGGAGAATCTGCCAAATAACTTTCACATTTTATCCTTTTTTTGTAACTTGTATAGTTTTTGAAGTATATACATTTGTTTACAGGTAGGCTGAAAACTGTATTCTCAGAATTTTAGCACAGGCGTAAGCTCTCCAGGAAGGAACTCTGCAGGTGTCAGGAGGTGTGATATTCCATTCACACACTAGGTGTGATTTATTCTGCCAGTTCTTGATAGTCAGTAATCATAGCCCCTTTCATACAGTTATTACTGTTGTCTTGTCTACTTGTAGAACATCTGAACATAAACACAAAGATAAGGAGGATGTCAAAGCACTATTGTCATCTCAAAAAAAGTGATAACTGTTTATATTTTTGCAGCATTTTGGCACTCTCAGTTTTTCTAAAATGTTTTAAATAGTATCCCACAATTCTATTGGAAATGGGAGGAGCTGTTATTCAGTATGCAAATTGTATTCTAATTGTGCACCCAGATTTTTGGTCAGATCTACTTAGTTTTCAAGAGCCCTTGTACTTTTTTTTTTTATTTCTGCAGGATGAAATGTTTGAAATGTATGGTGTGTGTGTTTGTGTGTGCATGTGTGTGTGTTGGTGTGTGTGTGTGTGTGTGTGTGTGTGTGTGTGTGTGTGTGTGTGTGTGTGTGTGTGTGTGTGTGTGTGTGTCTGTGTGTCTGTGCATGTGTGTATATGTGTAAGCATGTGCAGGCATGTGCCGGACAGAGTAAAACCTCTTGGTGACACTAGAGCTAGTAGAAAAGCCACCATGGCTTGTAAATGCAGTTGAGGGCACAAACTACCCCAGGGATGCTTGAATGATGGCATCTGTGGTTAGCTCTTGCCTAGTTGCTGGGGATAACCACTAGATATCTGAGACAGGTCAATGAATAGGCTCCCAGTCTGCAAGTGGTGGATAGATACTCAGCAGGTATATAGAGAAAAACAGGTCCCCAAATATGCCATGGGCTCTTCTTTAGTTTATATTTGTAAGATAATTCTAGCTCACCTCACTGTACAAAATAAATCAGTTGTTTTTAAACTGCTAAAAAGTGTATTCTGAGGTAGACATAGCATATACACCTTTTGAAACGTCAAGTAGTTTATTCAATTATGTAGGCAGATGGATGTGTTCTTGTCTAAAGAAGAATACTCATCCATCTACCGACTTACTTGAAAAAAGTATTTGAAACTTCAACAAGGCCTTTTTACTCTTCCCACAGGGAGGGCATCAGAGAGAGGCAGTCTTCTAGATCTGCTAGCTAAAGTGTTTTTTTACCTGGACTAATCCTTTTTACTCTGTTTCTTGTTAGTCCTGTCACCCACTGGGTCACAGGTGGGATACCAGACCTGACTCGAGCTTTCTAGATTATCTTTTTTTATGATGTCAGCATGGGGAGTGGTACTGAAGGCCTTGATCAGGTCAAGGTATGCTGTGTTTAATGTGAGACCATAGTCTCCATACTCAATAACCATTTCAGAGAAGTTTATCAGATTCAGACAGGATCTACTTTTCACAAAGGCAAACTGCTGTAGCTCATACTGAATATGATTCTTGACATTGTAGTTTATGAGGTCAGTTATAATATGTTCCATAGCTTTGCAAATGAGGATCATAAGACTGATGAGTCTAAAATTACCCTAGGCAGTTGTAATGCCATCCTTATGAAGGGGCATCATGACTGCTGTGCTGTCACTCATCAAGGATGAATACAGTAGCTAAACATAAATGTTTTAAGGGTTGTGTCTATGGAGGATATTCAGCAATATTAATTAAGCAACCAGTTATACTGGGAGATCCCACAGAGGAATTATTTTGGTCTTGGTTAGTACTAACAGTAAATGATCGTTGGAGATAATTTGGTGAGTAAGGGATTCAGAAAGTTCTGGTCTTTGAATAGACTGCTTTGGGTGAGGTTGGTATTGAATATATTTGCAAGAATCCTGGAAATGTCTATTGGGTCAGAAAAGGAGGTGGAATTATGAATGAGTTGAACAATATATGGTAATGTTTCTTAGTTTTCCAACATGCCAAAGAAGGATTTAGAATTAATATTGGCTTCAGAGATGAGCTTAAGTTTGTGGGTACTTTAATGGACCTGATAATGTTTTTTCAGTTTTTTAATACTTTCGATATTTTCCTTGAGAATGACCTGTTCTCAGCCATGTCTGCATCTTTCTTAACACAATAAACTGCTAGAAGTAAATCATCCTATAAAAACTTTTCACTTAAAATGTGTAATTTCTTTATCTACTTTTCTGATAAATGCTCATATATTTAAACACTTACAGAATCATAAATGATAACTATGCTCAACCTACTAATATGACTTGAAATCCTGCTGAAAACTGACATGGAGAGTCCCCACCGACCATAATTCTTTGTGATATCCTGAAACAGCCTATTCCCCCTTCATTAGGCAACCCCCACAACAAGTCTAATTTCAGGTGCTCACTCAAACAGCATTTCAGATTTGAAACACTAACATGCAAAGATTCAATGCTCCTGATAGATGAATTCATAATCTTAATATGAAATGATCTTCTACCCATATAAAGAGCTAGCTCTACTCCTTTATAAGCTGATACTTCATAACACTGGGAGATTTCTTAGCCAAGTCCAACCATCAACAAACATCTATACAACTTCTTAACACCTATACAGTTATCCAGAATCCATCTGCTTGTCCAACACTAAAGAACATTCTATACAACCATGTTGTCATTTGGTCACTACAATCCAATGACCAAAAACTCCTGTATGCCCACAAACCTATCATATCTGCTGGGAATTGTCTATACTTGTACCATGTTTCTAAGGCCTAGAAGTCCTTATTTCTTTCATCAGGTCAATACCCTTCCTCCCATCCATCAAAACCATTCTGAAAGACTTCCTAGCCAAAAACGGGCTCTGTTCTTGTTCAGCAACGGTATAAACTATATCCATAAATTTGAGCAAGTAACTATTCATACCTTACATCTCCTTATTCTCCCTTCTTCGCTCACTTCCTTACATCTATCAATTTCTCTCCCCCTAGATTTCTCTCTAAATATACCATAAGCCAGCTTTTCTCTCATTTTGTATAGCAATTCTTGTTTGTATTATACTTAAATTTCTGACCACCTTTCTTACTTATTAAGTACACCACACACACTAATTATGCATGATTTATCTGTCAATCTGTTTTTACAACTAGTACTACTTTAACATGTAGCTATTGCCACTGCAATAATATAGGGGTCAATAACCTTAGACACTCCATGAAGAAGGATATGCAGAAGGGTATAGCTCAGTTTGCTATGCATATGTCTAAGGCAGGTCAGACACTGGTTATGAGTGGATTTTACCATTACTCAGAATGATGCCGAGATTCAGAGACTAAATAATTGGCTTTAATAACAGCTATGTAGCTGGTATTATTTTAGGGGGATCCATTATGTGTCAACTTGGAATGAGATGGTTTACAGGCCTTTTTGCTTTGCCAGGGATGGTACGTACCTTTATTAGCATGATGTTCACATTCTGGCTGAAAAATTTGCTGCACCCATAATGCCTTTTTAGCCAAAGTCTATTTGCTGGTCATTCCACCTTAGTAAATTCTGATTTGGAACACATTAATACTGCTCTTCTCAATTCCAGGATTCTTGACCAAATAAATACCCAAACTTCATGATTTTCTGCAACTTGTACACATTCATGTATATGTATTTACAGAGGCATGGTTTTAAAGCAATAAATGTGCCTCCTCTGTTCCTGGGTATTGCCTATCATGTCATCAGACCTACTGGCCATTGTGGGTGAGTATCAACATTTATGAAGTATATCATCTAGTGAAAAGAAATTCCTCAGGACACCACATTTGATCTTCTAGAGGGCCACATCACCATAAACAAGATTAATTACCACTCTCTATGTCCCCAGCTGAGCATGACAACTGTCTTACACCTTATCTGAAATCTCTATTAAACCCAACAGCTTTCTACCGGGGACTTCAACAATCCATCATTAAACTGCATGACGTACACTACCAATGGCTAGCACATTCAATGTTTGTGTTTTCTAGAGATTATAAATTCTAACTCTGTTTTACAGACAGGCAACCATCCTGTAAAAGATTCCAATACCCTTAATATAATCTTCACAAATATAGTTACTTCTTGCACTTCTCCATGTATATCATCCTGCCTTGTTAAATCAGACCATAAACTAGTGACTTTTTCCTTTCAGACTAGTAATTATCCTGTAAATACATTTGAGTTTAAGGACTTCTCTAAAGGAAACCTTCTTCAGTTAATGGATTGCCTGCCTCAATTTCTCTTAATCCTCCTATAATAGATCCTTTTGATAGTGTTGCTGCTGATGCCTCTGACATCTACTCTCACTTAAATAGTTGTGTTAATAAGGCAGTCCCTATCCATACCAAATATAAAGAAAATTTAAAAACAAATCCCCGTGACATACCCATATAAATAAATTCTATAAAAATTGAAAGAAATTGCTTAATGCTTAAAAGAGGTATCATGCCAGTCACATTAGGAACACAAGCAAACTAGTAAAGAGCTTAAGGGAACCATTAAGAAGCTCAGAACTGAGAATGAACTTAAAATATCCACTACACCCAAAATAACCACAAATGTTTCTTTAATTATGCCAGGAGACTAATACCTAATCCCCAATAATGTTCACAACTAGTCCACAATAATACTGCACATTCTAACCTTGAGCATATCTAAACAATCCTACCTTGGTTTGTGATTTATTGATCTTTACTGTTAAAAAGAAGTGTGATTGCGAGCAATAGTTCATGCCCTTCTAGAAACATATCAATTTGATATTTTATGCTTAACTGAAACATGGCTAAAGCCCTCCATTAAAGACAACAAAATTACCCCACCCGGATACAACATCATTGGACTTGATCGCACTACAAAAAAGGGTGGAGGGGTTGCAATTCTCTATAAAGCACAAATCCAAATTAGTATTATAGATCAGACTCTTTGCCTTGATAATCATGCAGAAATACTCAGCTCGAAACTTCAAATCAACTCTACTAAGGCCATAAATATCATTTGTGTTTACCTTCCCCCAGGAAATAACATTAACACACTTGAATGCATTCTAAGTTCACTCTATAACTACTTCCCTCAAGAAACACTACTCCTAGGCGATTTCAACATCAATTGGTATTCCTGTAATAGTAATAATCCTACCTCCCATATAAACCTCCATGGCTTTACCCAACTCATAAACAGTCCTACTAGAATAAATAAAACCAACAAAAATGATAGCATCTTAGACTGGATTCTTACTAATACTCCTCAACAAACCTACCAATCAGGTACTCTCCCAGATAATCTAAGCGACCACTCACCTACTTATGTCATTAGGCATAAAACCAACCTAAATTTATCGATCATATACAGAACACTACGTTCAAAAAAGCATTTTAACTCTGAAGATTTTCTAGCTGAATTATTACAATGTAATTGGTCCCCACTAAAATATCTCCCTCTTAATGAAGCAGTAGAATTCTTTAATTCAACATTCTTATCTATCCTTGACCATTATGCTCCTAGTCGCACTATTAGAACCAAAGCTAAAGCAGCACCCTGGCTGACCAACAATACTAAGCAAAAAATCATCCTCAGAAACAAATCTTGGACTAAATGGCGTACCACAAAGAATCCAACTGACCACCAAAACTTCTGAGAACTTAGAAATAGTACAAAAAAAAACATCCTAATAGACAAAAAGAATTATTACCTTCAATTACAACAAACCTCCAAAAAGGAACCAAAAAGATTTTGGTCCAGTATTAATAATCTTTTATCCCCAGGCTAATCCATAACACCTAACCCTCAGGACTGCAACCCAGAGAACCCATACAAACAGCCAGTGACTTTAATTCCTTCTTCACTAATACTATTCAAACTCTTGCTAGTCACCTAACACCCGACACCTCCAAGCTACTTTCACCTACTTTAAATCTACCTCCTTCACTTCACTTACAACCTGTATCTACCTCCTTTATCTTATCACTGCTCCAAAAACTAAAACCTACCTCTCCTTCTACAGATAAACTTCCTGCAGAATTCTTACAAATAGGAGCCAAAGCCATTGCCTATCCCATCTCTATTCTGATAAATAGATCCATAAAAGAAGGACTTTTTCCCTCTATCTGGAAGATATCACACATCATCCCTCTACACAAAGGAGGTAAGTCAAATGAGTTCTCTAACTTTTGTCCCATAGCACTCCTATCACCTATAGCTAAAATCATGGAAAAATGTATCCATAAGCAACTTCTTAATCACCTTCTGCACAACAACCTACTTGCTAACTGTCAGCATGGATTCAGACCTTCCCATAGTACTACCACAGCTCTACTCTCCTTTACCAACTCAATCAACTATAACCGTAATAATAATAATTTATCATCATCAGTCTTCATTGACTTATCTAAAGCTTTCAACATGGTTAACCATAAACTTCTTCTGCACATACTAAAATCTCTCTCACTTGACCTTCCTTCCTTAACTTGGTTCATGTCTTACTTAGAAAACCGGCAACAGGCAGTTCTCTGGAAAAATGCACTATCCAATCTCCTCCCCATCTCTTTAGGTGTACCACAAGGCTCTATCTTAGGCCCCCTTCTATTTTCCATCTTTATTAATGACCTCCAATCAGCTATCCCATATACCACCTGTATACAATATGCAGACGATTCTACTATTATCTGCACTGCTAAGTCTCAAACTGAACTACAGTTAATAACCCAAAAAGCTTTTACCACTGTTGAACAATGGTTCTCCGATCGTTGCCTACTACTCAACCCCAAGAAAACAAAACTGCTATTATTTTTACCATCCCATAGATCTACCCCACTAAACCTCACTCTTACATCCACTGATAGTACTCTCATCTCACCAGTTTCATCTACTAAACTTTTAGGTATAACTATTGACAATAATCTCAACTTTGAGACTCACATCAACAACACAATAAAAATAGTTAATAAAAAAATTGGATCCCTTTACAGAATTAAACCCTTCCTCACACCTGAAGCAAGGACAACCTTAGCCAGAGCTCACATTATCTCTAGTCTTCTATATGCTTCCCCCATATACACTAATATCTCCAAACATAACCTCAAGAAACTAACAATATCTTACCATAGCATTGCTCGATTTGCAGCAGGATCCCCATTTAGAACTCACCACTGCCTAAACCTAAGAAAACTAGGTTGGCTTGAACTTCAGAACCAACTCATACTTCAACAGCTCTTAATAGCTCATAAGATACTATACCAACCAACTAAAACACCTATACTCTCTAACCTCATTTCACCATACAATAATCTGAAACATCTACACTCTTCCAATAAACTACTGATTAATTCAACCAAACCCAATAACTCTGCAGGTGACTGTCTCTTTTCCAATTCTGTTGGAAAAATGTGGAACAAATTACCCTCTGATATCTTAACTTTGTCTTCTCTCCCACATTTTAAGAAACAGCTGAAAATTCATCTTAATAAACACTGGCTGTGCTCCTGCACCTACCCAGCTTAACTCTACTTCTACCTCTTTAACCTTTCTTTCCCTATAATTCCTGCATTTACCTTTGTCTATATTTCTCATAGCACCCCTTTATAAAATATTGTACACAGTCATATGTTTATTCTCTTTTGATAAAAAAAAAAAAATCTTTTAAAATCATTTGCTTATTATACTTATGTTTTTGCTCTGATTATGTTTATATAATACATGTATTAACTAGTCCTGATGTAAAATCCTTGTATTTGTATTGTCAATCTCTGTTTTTAGTATTTTATAACTCTTGGAGCTTTTCTCCCCGGGCCTCTACTGAAAATGGACATATATCCAGCTAGACTAGCCTGGTCAACAAATGTAAAATAAAATAAATAAATAAAATAGTGACAGAGAATACTGTGCACCTTCCCATGTGATGTAAAGGAATTACAACCTTTGTCTGGCTTGCAGAGTTTATATTGTCAGAACAACTTCACTGTACTTGTATTTAGTTATATATTGCTAGTGTGACTTTTTTGTCATAGAAGTTGATTTAAGTTCTCTGAATTCTTTGGTTACTGATTTTGTTTATTTGTTTCTTTTACAATATTTTATTCATCTGAAGCTGAACATGGATTCCACAAATGAGTATGCAATTAATGATTTGCTAATGCACCAATATCTTGTACAGTGTAATGAATGCTATGCATATTTAAAGGTAACAGCTGATTACACTGGTGATCTGAGTTACTTGTGTCAAAAGTTGGATGATTTGCTTACCATTTTTAGAAGTAAAGCTAGACTTAATGATGATCCCCCGGATTCTGCATGCTTTGCACAGTGTGCAGGATTAGTGCAGGAGCTCTAGCAGGCAATATGTCTGCCGTGTGATCCAGGAACAGCCTGCAGGGGCATGTGCGAGCGCTCCTGCACTAGTCCTGCACGGACTAAGCCCTTGTATGCAAATCCCTCCATTTGCAGGTGAATTTGTGATCCAGGAAGCTTAAAACTGGCCGTGCAGGACTAGCGTAATCTGCAGAAATGTACTCGGTTAGTAACCGATTACATTTCTGCAAAATCCAAAACGGAGTTGTGACAGATCCAAATAAAGGCTGCATATCAGTCAAAAAGCATACCAATGGCCAAGTATAAGGCCACTGGCATTGCAAATAGCTGAAAAAATAAAAAAATCAACTTTTATTTATTTTTTTTTTAGCCGATCATGGCTGTTTAAGCATAGGGCAGCAGCACCCAAACGGGATTGGGGGGAAATTATAAAATAAACTTAAAATAAGCATTCTAACTAAAATCACTATTCTGCTATGAAAATCAATGGCAGGCAGAAGACAACATGGCCAGTGAGTAGTGGTTGCTAAGGGGGGGGGGCTCAGTGTGAGACATGCAGTTATGCATTAGCAGGCAATCCTATGCAAATGAGGGGAATGATAGTGAATCCCAGTTTTCCCAAGCATGCCAGTCATGTCCCAACAGTGTAAGAGAAGGAATAGCTTGGTGCAAGCCTAGGAGTTAGCTGACATCATGGGGGGGGGGGTTTCAGGCATACTGTAAGTGGATTGGAGCCCTGTGGCTCAGGTCTGCTCCTAGCTAAGAACACCTAAGCAAGGGAGTGTTTCTGAGTCTGCCTAGCACTCTTTACATTGCCTATGCAGGTGTGCGTGCCGCACACTGGGTTTTAAAGGTTTTAAAAAAAAGTTAAACCAGGAAATAGCAGCTCTGTGCACATTTGAGCAGTGTGTTTCCGCGGTGCTCCCCTGCACCCTGAAGGCAATGGGAAGGGAAAACAGCAGTAGGAAGGTAATCTAGGAGAACTAGCATAGCTGGCAGGTGAAATGTATCAGAATCAGCCAATTACACAGACAGCAGACCAGCCCAGAACACTACTATAAACTATGCAAACACCTTCCTTTCTGTTTTTTCCCACACTCTACACTACCGGTGTATACAAGCGGGGAACTTTTAACAATCAAAACAAAAAAATGATAGGGGCTGCAATAGCTATCATACAACAACTTGTGGTAGAGGCTGAGGGTGGTGAGGATGTGAATGCTGTCGACCAACCCACAGTGAGGAGACGGAGAAGAGTGTACAGACCCAGGGTAACCTACCAGGGGCTACATGAGCTGGAGATAGTGGAGCTCTATAGGGTGGACAGGAACCTCCTACAGCAAATTATTGAGCTGTGCCGGCCACGCCTGACACACAGAACTAACAGAGGGGAACCCATCCCAGTAGATACCAAGGTATGTGTAGGCCTAAGAATACTAGCTACAGATACCTTCCAAAGGCCAGCTGGGGATATGATGGGGATCTCACAGGCATCAGCATCCAGGGTACTCCACCAGTTCCTGGATGCCATGTCATCACATGTCGGTGAGCACTTATATTTCCCCAACACCTGTGAGGCGTTGGCCAGCAATATGCAACTGTTCCTCCAAATAGCAGAATACCCTGAGGTAGTGGGTGCTATAGACTGCACGCACATACAAATCAAAGCACCACCAGGTGAGCGGGGTAGGGTCTACATCAACCGCAGGGGCTTCCCCTCCATCAACTGCCAGGTCGTGTGCGATGCTCAGGGCATAATAATGAATGTGTGTGCTGGCTGCCCTGGAAGCTATCACGATTCCCACATCTAGCATCTGACACAGCTGTACCAGAGATTTGCCAATGGGACATCCCTCACGGCCACCTAATGGGGGATGCTGGATACGCACTGGAGCCGTGGCTGATGACACCCATCAGAAATGCACACACACCTGAACAAGAACTCCATAGTGAGGCACACGCACAGACCAGAATTATAGTAGAGCATGTGTTTGGGATGCTCAAGTCACGGTTCCAGTGCCTGGACACATCTGGTGGAGCCTTGCAATACTCACCAACTACATGTACCCAAATTGTCATCGTATGTGCCATGCTGCACAATATGATCCTGCAGAAACAGCTGCAGCAGGAACAGCACGGGGCAGGGCCACACAGCCCCCCCACCATTGCCAAGGCCTGCATAGGCACAGAGTGACTTGGAGGAGGAACAACCTGAGCCTGCCCCAGTAGGCAGAAGAAGACATGCCCAGTATGCCTTGGCCTTGGCAAAGAGGCAACGCATAGCACATACACTGACGCAGGAGGGACCCAGGGAATAACACCTCTCTCTGACTCTCACATACAGTAAAAGGGATACCAAACATGACACTACCTGTGCTCAACCATGTGTAGGGAGTGTGCTATGTGCATCTGACATAGGCGGCCCTGCAGCACCACCCTCAGTACTGGGACACCCTACCAGGTAAGTGACTCGCACATGCCAGTCAGGGGGGTTGACATATGCAACAATAGTCACAGCCAGCAGGACAGGTGTAGACAAACACAAACAAAGGCTTAGCTATGGCCTCTGAATGATGCCTATGGGTAATCCCCCCAGGCCTATACAGACAGACCACAGCAGGTCAGGCAGTGGGATGTTAGTTTTGAAGGGTTGGAAGTCAGAAACTAATATGTAGGTAAATCAAAGCTAAGATCTGTAGTACACTGCTATTTCTCTAGTCAGCATGACAGGTTAGAATACAGAATCAAATGGAGTACCTGACATACCAGTACAGTCATAGCAAATGTGTACAAGTGTCAGGTGTGCCCCCCCATTCTACGTAGTAATGTAATAACAGTCAGGTGTGCCCCCCCAATCCTGTGTAGAAATGTAGAAATAGTCAGGTGTGCCCCCCATCCTGTATAGAAATGTAGTAACAGTCAGGTGTATCCCCCCAGTCCTGTGTAGATATGTAGAAATAGTCAGGTGTACCCCCCAGTCCTGTGTAGGAATGCAGAAACAGTCAGGTTTGCTCCCCCACCCCTACTTAATTATGTAGTAATGGTCTGGTGTGCCCCCCCCAATGTGATGTACACACATCGTAACAGTCAGGTGTGCCCCCCACAACCCTATGTAGAAATGTAAAAACATGTATGTGTAGGTCTAATACCAGTGGAGCACAGATGCACAGAGGTGGCCAAGCATCTGCACAATATGCAGGTATGTGTGTGTTAGGTTGGTGTGTATCCCATATCGTGTGAGAGTGGTTGGTATATATGCATGTTGAGGTAAGCCTGGTGGCCATTGCCCACTACCGCTGATGACAGGGACAAGTCCTCACAACTGCAGTGCCATACACAATACCAATCAGTATAACACAAGGTAGCAGTAATCCATTGCAAATGTATAGTGGTAATATGTGTCACCATCTGAAAGACTGACGTGGTATGGCTGTTGGTCAACATATACTAGCAGTACACAGGGGAAACTACCCCAGACATACAGTATATATTGTGTCACTGTGAAATGGACACACCCTTGGAAAAGTACATACAGGTATGCATCACATTATTTGGTCCTGTAGTGGGGGATACTGGTGTGTCTGCCCAAAGACTCACAGATCACAAAAGGAGGTAGGACTGATGTATTGGGAAACAGCTGATGTACCTGCATATGCAAGCATAACTGGAATGTCCAATGTATATCTGTGTGTCAGATACAAGTAGTGTCCATAGCACACATGCACCCAGCTCATGCAAACACCACCCACGGGCACCTCTCTGGTCATATCCTTGCTGTGGGGAATGTGTACATTAAGACCCCACCTGTATATGGCAATAGCGGAAGACTACAGCATGCAGTGCAGGTGTCCCATGCAGGTGTGTCCCTAGCTGTAGGTAGCACCCTGCCAGCATCCACACCACCTGAGCAAGACTGTTAGGAGGTATTGGCATGAACACCTATCACACCTACCCTGTCACCCCAGGGGAATATACTGTATGGTGGTTTGGGACTATAGGACTGACAGAATGCAATGACCTGCCACATCTGGCATGCAGCAACACCTAATGCCCCACAGGCATCTGCCAAAGGCCTGTGTCTCACATGTACTGCCAATGCATGTAATGTCATGGACACCCAAATAACAACATAACACACCCCACATAAGCCATATGCAAGGCCATGTGGACAAACCACAGTAACATGTCCACCATTTCCCACTGCATGAACTGTGGACCAACACTAACACACACCTGTGATGGGGTGATACCGTTAGGGGAAGTATCTGAGAATGTATGCATAATGTACGGAAGAGGTTAGAATAACAGAGGTGGGGTGGTAGCATGGGCAGCATGGAATGTGCAGGGTCCAACACCAAGCTGTGTGCACACACTATCCCTGGCTGCAAACACATACATGGGTGGCTACACACCTGCCCGTACACCACAATAGGGTATATGTTCTGACCCATGGCCCTTATCTCTGGTTGACCTGTGCAAATCTGTACAGCTGTGAGGTATTGCCACAGCAAGATAAGTCCATACTGTCATGCTGATGGGCGTACAAGTATGGGATACTCAGCCAGTACTGTACCAAGGTGCTGAGCCAGATACACAAACCCAGCACCAACTGTCTGCAGCTCCCCCTCCAGAATGGCATAACTTACTATGAACACATAGGTGTCTGCCCACAATACCAGACACAGCCGCAGTCCCCCTTGTCCCCCAAGACATCACTGTGAGCAAGAATGTTCACCTGACAGTACATGAGGGCAGAAAACATCACTGTGCATAACAGTACACGTCTGCATATCTCTGCTAACAGCAGTACCATGCAGCTGAAGCAGCACAGACACAATCACCTACAGTACATACTATTGCCTGCACAGTTTGTCCCTATATTGCCAAATGATCGACGGATACCCTGCAGAAACAGTATGCTACCTGTAGGTGTACAACACAAAGGTCTGCACTGCAGTACAAACAACCTGGAGTCAATCCACACATTCAATACAGATGAGCATACTGGGTATGCTCACACACTTAAACAAATGAAGGCCATGTCTGCAAACACCAGTGGACCAGACATATCTGGCAGTCACAGATGTTAGTGCAGACACTCCTCGGTATGCTTTGCATACACAGTGGAGAGGAATACAGACATATGTCTAAGGACAACACACTATAATAAGCCAATGGTAGACATACATAGATGTGTGGAAGAGGGTGACTGTGACAAGGAGCCATCCAGGCCTGTCCCACCCAGCACACAGCCAAAGGACCACAACCACATGAGGTTCAGATGTCACTCACTGTAAATACTAGCCACCAATATCTGTCAGCATTACAGAATATGTGGTGCAAGTGCTAGCTGCGTAACATTACTGTACAAGGAAGTAGTCATCTAGCAGCTGTATACATGTACCTGTGAAATATGACCCTGTGTGTGCCTGCATGTGGTGTGTCAATCTCTAGATGAATGGGTTATGGCACATGCACACACACACTGCCCTCCCCATAGCCCTACTATGACAAGCCTGCTGAGGTAATCAACTGTGAAATACACCTTTGGGGAAGTTGTAGCCCAGTAATCTCCATGTTGCGTCCTATAACTGCGTACTGCTGTAGTGTGATAAACTAGTTAGATAGGAGTTCCAATCCCAGACGCCATTTGTGTGTGTGTGTGTGTGTGTGTGTGTGTGTGTGTGTGTGTGTGTCTCTGTATGTGTGGAGAGCAATTCTTTTAAGGGTAGTCACATTCCTTACAATTCAAATGCTATACTTTGGCAAGGCTGCTGATGTCATCCACCTAGAAATACACCTCTGGGAGGGTTGTAGCCCAGTAATCTCCGTAGCATGTCCCACAACTGCATACTGCTGTAGTGTGATAAAATAGATAGGCGTTCTCATCCCAGACTTGGCAATTTTGTGTGTGTGTGTGTGTGTGTGTGTGTGTGTGTGTGTGAGGGGTCTGTCTGCCCCTGTTTGTGTAGACAACAATGCCTTTTAGGCTACTCACACTCCCTACAATTCAAATGCCCTACTTTGGCAAGGCTGTTGATGTCATCCACCTTGAAATACACCTCTGGTAAGGTTGTAGCCCAGTAATCTCCATAGCACATCCCATAAGTGTGTACTGTTGTAGTGTGATAAAATAGTTAGATAGGAGTTCTAATCCCAGACTTGGCAATTGTGTTTGTGTGCAGGGAGCAATGCAGTTTAGGCTAATCACACTCAGTACAATTCAAATGCCCTACTTTGGCAATCCTGCTGATGCCATTCACTATGAAATACACCTTTGGGGACATGACACTCCAGCAGTCCCTGTGCTGTGTCCAGTAACAGCATCATGCTGTTGTGTGATATAAAACCCTAGTAGGGGTTCTTTTTGCACACGTGACAGTTGTGGATGTTTTGTGTGTGTTTCTATGTCTATGTAGTGAGCAATGCATTTTAGGTTAGTCACAGTTAGTGCAATTCAAATGCCTTACTTTGGCAAGCCTGCTGATGTCATTCACTGTGAAGTACACCTTTGGGGAAGGGGCACTCCAGCAATCCCTGTGGTGCTTCCTATAACAGTATCATGCTGTAGTGTGATACAGAATTCTGGAAGGGGTTCTATTCCCACACATGGCAGTTGTGGATGTTTTGTGTGTGTTTCTATGTCTGTGTAGGGAGCAATGCATTTTAGGCTAGTCACACTCAGTTCAATTCAAATGCCCTATTTTAGCAATCCTGCTGATGACATTCACTGTGAAATACACCTTTGGGGAAGGGGCACTCTATCAATCTCCGTGGTGCATCCTATAAGAGCACCATGCTGTAGTATGATACAGAACCCTGGAAGGGGTTCTATTCCTACACATGGCAGTTGTGGATGTTTTATGTGTGTTTCTATGTCTGTGTAGGGAGCAATGCATTTTAGGCTAGTCACACTCAGTACAATTCAAATGCCCTGCTTTGGCAATCCTGCTGATGTCATTCACTGTGAAATACAACTTTGGGGAAGGAGCACTCCAGCAATCCCTGTGGTCCTTCCTATAAGAGCATCGTGCTGTAGTATGATATAGAACCCTGGAAGGGGTTCTATTCCTACACATGGCAGTTGTGGATGTTTTGTGTGTGTTTCTATGTCTGTGTAGGGAGCAATGCATTTTAGGCTAGTCACACACAGTATAATTCAAATGTCCTATTTTGGCAATCCTGCTGATATCATTCACTGTGAAATACACCTTTGGTGAAGGGGCATTCCAGCAATCCTTGTGGTGCTTCCTATAAGAGTATCATGCTGTAGTGTGATATAGAACTCTGGAAGGGGTTCTATTCCTACATATGGCAGTTGTGGATGTTTTTTGTGTGTTTCTATGTCTGTGTAGGGAGCAATGCATTTTAGTCTAGTCACACGCAGTACAATTGAAATGCCCTATTTTGGCAATCCTGCTGATGTCATTCACCGTGAAATACACATTTGGGGATGGAGTACTCCAGTAAACTCTGTGGCATGTCCTGTAATGGCATAGTGCTGTAGTGTCATACACTAGTTAGGTAGGAGTTCTAATCCCAGACATGACAGGTGTATGTGTGTGTCTGTGTTTGTCATTCGTATCCTGTGTGGTGGTGGGTGTGAGTGGGTAACAATTGGACTCAATGTGGAGCGGGTTTTGCAAACTTCTTATATGGTGGGCCAAGTATATATATCACAATGTCCACCATACAGGGATAACAGATGTGAAATAGCCAAGAGGCTGGGGTGCAAATCCACACCCCTAAATGTGACATCAGTGCCAGCTGAACAATGTTAGCAAGCCTTGTATTACCCACGGAACACTCTCAACCCATGTTTCATGCACACACACACGTCTAAGAAACTGCTGCTATGTTGGTAGTACCCTGCATATTGCCCACTGATAGTAACCATGGTGTTATTGCAGTGGGCTACAAAGGGCATGGCATCCTGTCCATCAGTCCAATAGGCATGTTCATGCCGACAGTGCACCTCCCCCATGTTTCCTACTGGACACCTGCAACACCTGTGGTGCCATCAAATGTGACCCACAAAGGACATACCATGCCTGAAACACAAGCCCTGTAAGGACAGATACCACTGACACCAGGGAATACTGGTATCATGCTATCAATGTAGTTGCAGAGTCAACCTGCTGTCCATTAACAGTTCCCGCCACATGAGGCCAGGACTGGCACATCTGATGATAACAATCTGTGTACACAACATGGGCCAGACACCCCAGGTACAGTTCCACATATCACTGTACATGCATGTGGGAGGTGTGCACATCCCAGACACAGTCCATATCATGGACTAAGGAACACATACATGGCAAGCAATGCACAGCGTTTGCCACATGCAATAGTCACCCAGGTGTCTGGATGGTGAATACAATACCCACCTGTGTGGGCAACTCCAGACACTACTCCCCTGAGCCACAATGCAGACCATTGTCATGTGGCCTGATGCCAAGGTATATCGATCACCTAGCCTTGTATAGCCATCTGGCACCATCAACCACAACACACCAGTGAAGCAGAGCACCCATGCATGTCAGTACTGGCACCCCTGTCAGTGTGTGTAGTGTATGATGTGTATGACCACATTCACACTCACTACAACCCCCATTGACATACTGAAGCATGTTGTCTGATGTCAGACACCTCCACATACCCTTTGCACATATAACCTCCATATGATCCCTGTGGTGCATGTGATACCTGCACAGTACTGTTTTGTGGAAATCCCACTAGTGATGAGTTGTATTCCAGGCCCTGCCAAGTGTGGCAATGTGTGTGCTTCCCTGTGAGACTGTGGCTGTGTTGATGCTGACTCCTGTTTATGCAAACAGGCACGTGTACTGCACCTACTACATAGCTACCATATCCCTGTTGCAGATGTCACTCACTATCACATATACATTCTGAGGGCTCCCTGACATGTAACCTTTGTGGCGCATCCAATAACTGCATGGACATGTAATAGCACTACATAGTCATCAGGGGTTTGATACCCTGTACTAGTAGGTGTGTGACACAAATATGCTTAAGTTTTACTCTCACACCCCTCCCTGACTTTTCTGTGCCTCTGTCTGCCTCTCTCACTCCCTCTCTGGTGGATGTGGAGACTTGTGTTGACGCTGACCCATGTTTATGCAAACAGGCACGTGTACTACACCTACCACATAGCTACCATATCCCTGTTGCAGATGTCACTCACCATCACATATACATTCTGAGGGCTTCCTGACATGTAACCTATGTGGCGCATCCAATAACTGCATGGACATGTAATAGCACTACATAGTCATTAGGGGTTTGATACCCTGTACTGGTAGGTGTGTGACACAAATATGCTTAAGTTTTACTCTCACACCCCTCCCTGAATTTTCTGTGCCTTTTTCCGCCTCTCTCACTCCCTCTCTGGTGGATGTGGAGACTTGCACCTGCTTTGCTTAGGCAACAGCATGTATATTTTAAGTGATGCTCAGGATCAGCTTATGGCCTCTGCATGAATTGCAGCCCTCCTCTAGCTGATTGCATGTTGAACAGTTGTGGTAACATTCCCATAGCCAATTGCATGGAACCACACACCAATGTCTAGGAACATCATATTGGTGTTGTGCCTTTCATTCACTGCAATTCAGGTGGATTGGGGTTTACCTCTAACAACATACACTGTGGAAACAGGCCAACACACAAGAGGGCGATGCGCCTCACCTGACTACAGACTGTAAGTGCTGCTATACTGCATTTGGAGTAATGTTGGTTTAACAGGGTGTGTGTGGATATGGCTGTCCTACATGTTTTCATACCTGCCATGTCAGTGCTATGTTTATGAGGGAACACCCATATGTAGGGCCATCTGCAGACTGGCCAGTGTGTTGTGCCTTTTGTTTCAGGTGTTACCCATGGAGCACCTATCTGTGAACTGCAGAAGGTAGTGTGAGGATTGCAGTCTGTAGATGGTGACAACCGTGAGAGTTACTGACTTCATATCCCTTATAGGACATATGGTGCAACAAACCCTGTTACAACAGTAAATGTATGAGGTTATCACAGCAACATGTCAATATTGGCCCTGTGTATGTGCCTCCAGCCACAACCCTGTCAACCTTTGTACATATGTAATGCAGTAAGGGGTGCATATGTACTGTACACCATAATTAGTGACATCATATCTGATAACAAGCCAGTAAGATATCAGACTGCTACACATGTAATGTACAGTAGAGGTTATATTTGATGACATAACCTGGACATTCTGTGGTTGTGTGTACAGTACTGAGGTCTGTATATGTAAGGTTAGTGTGTGAGTGGCACATATGAGGATGGTGTTGAACAGATAGTCCATGTACTGTAATAATACGCTAGCATGCCATATGTAGCTGAGACTGTGTTCACATTGGTTGTGGTTATGCACTTTCACACTGGTATATGTTACTCTGTGCTATGGCATGCCTGTAGAGCCTGCTATATATGCAGGTACATGTGCATTCCCACATAGGAAATGTAGGCCCGTGTTGAGCCGGTCTGCCTGTAGTCTACACAGTGCTTTGTTACTTGCCTAGCAGCTTAGTGTACACCCAGTGAGATGTAATGTCAAGATACTTGCCAGATGTACTGCTGCCGGGCCACCCTAACAGTCATATATGTCAGACAGAGCAGTGGGATGCTGTACAGATGTATGTCAATATCTAGTGGGTGGTATGTGGCCATGGCACCTCTGTACCAGCGGTTATTATGTGGCAGGACAGACAGGGATGTGTGAATGCATAACCTATGGGGGCACATGTATACCAGCAGTTACGTGTTATACCCATCTACATGGCTGTTAACATCCACATTGTCAGGATTAGTCCACATGTCTTGTACTAAGGAGTTATGTGTATACCTCTGGATTGTCCAGAGTGTGTCAGACTGTCCACATATATTGGCCATTATCTCTGCTGTAGTCGACAGGAGCATTACGCGCTAGCAGTGGTACTGTACTATGATGTCCTTAGGATGTCTGTCAGTAGCCAATGATGCACATGTTAAAAGCAGCTGTGACCTCCCACACACACCATGTCTGTGAAGACAATCCCTATTACAGTAGCAATACTGTACAGATATACCTGCTATACATACCTGACATCCCCTTGCACTATGAAGTTGGGACTATAGGGGCTGAGGTAGGGCTACACTCCATGTTCAGAACATATGGTGATGATATATGTACATATACTTATCCAAATATCTATATAGACATACACATATACATATCGACATACATAGATGGATATGTTTATGTACATAGATATACAAATAAACACCCAGATATATACATATGGAGAGCAATATATGTCTACACATATACAGGTAGAGATACATATGCACCTATATGTATGGATATTTACATATATATTGACAGTAGTAGGTATATTAGAATAGATATGTATGCACATATAGTTATTGATATCTACATATATACCAACATAACTAGGCATATCTGTACACATATGATGTGCATACATATATAGCTATATATGCATATATCTATATATACATATACGTATATCTATATATAAATATATCTATATAAACATAAATGTATATGGGAGCACTACAGAATCCTGAAAGCCCAAAGTCCTGAAGACCATCAGGGGTGAGCTGCCTTAAGGTATATGGATGTACACTACCATACAATCCACCTTGGTTAAATGCAGGCCAACTGTCACCTGGCATACAGACTGTTCTGTTTGTCAGTGTGCTTGTGATGATTAACAGTTACATCCCATTGTGTCATCTGAGGTCTTTACCCCCTAGGGATTGTCTACAGAGTGTAGATAGAGGCTGCTGAACTATACATCTGCATTACTTACTGTTGATTTTTTGGTATCCTGTTGCCCAGTCTGTCTTTACTATTGTACTATTTGATGGCCTTGGCCTGGACAGCAACACTTGTTAACTTTCCAGACTACTGTATTAGTATAACTGCTTCACAGTTGCATTACTCTGTTTATATGGATGTCCGTGTCTAAACAGCTATACGACATGGCATATACAACTGTAATAGTACACAAATAAAGCTTTCCCATTTATGCAAACCTGTGTGTGGTGTTATAGCCTTTGATTTCTCTGTGGGTATATGTTGCAGGCAATGATTGTCATTTGTATGAGTGGCTCATACAATCTCCAGTAGGTAAGGTGGTAACTGTAGGAATAGTGGCTGTTCCATACTGTGTGCACATACTACATATGTATCTTACTATACATATCTCTGCATGTGTATGTGTAGTTACATATATATATATATATATATATATATATATATATATGGTTCTACCTGACATAGCCGAAACCACACAACACCGACAACCACATCACCGACACCACATATTCGACAGTCCATAAACACGAAACCACACATAACCGACAACGAAATAACCGACGGTACACAAACACGAAACCCCATACACTGCACACCACAATAACAATTATTAAAACAAAACACATCCCCATTCCACAAACCACACACAACACAAGCACACCAAAATCCTTACAAGCCCACACTAAACCTTACCTAACCCTAAGGTCCGTCACTATCGCATACTTAACCCTAACTCACTTAACCCGCTCCCTAACCCTAACTCACTTAACCCACCCCTATCGCCTCCTAACCCTAACTCACTTAACCCACCCCTATCGCTTCCCTAACCCTAACTCACTTAACCACCCCTATCCCCACAGACCGTCAATCTCCACACTTACCTGCCTCGCACCCTAACGTCCGTCACTACCGCGATATCACACAGCCTTTCCCCGTCGGCATCCTCGGCGTTGGTGTTGTCATCCGGTCGGTCTTCTGCATTGTCGATGTTCTGCCACTCGCGCGATTCGCCGGGTCTTCTTCACTTTCGATCTTCTGGAGCTCCGATTCGATGTCGGTCTTCTGCGCTGTCGACGAAGTCAGGTAGAACCATATATATATATATATATATAATATATATATATCTGCATATATGTGTCTGTCTATATATATCCTAGGGATGCCCATGTCTTGTCTGGTCCTGGTTATGGGATCTGCAACACTTGGTAGTGTTTTGCAGGGGGGACGTGTTTTGCTGTGGGGGGTATACTTATTCATACAAGACCTACATTGTTTGGGGCCTCTCAACCCCATTAACGGTGCATGTGGACATATATGTTTTTATTTTCCCATTTTTACCTACACATGTATGTCCATATATACCTATATCTGCTTACATATATATATATATATATATATATATATATATATATATATCTTAAACTCTAGGCGTTCGGAACTGCTGCAAAACGCCAAATGATGCTAATACACTTGTGGCAATTCCCTGGATGAACGAATAAAACAGCTGATAATTCCAGAATAAGAAAACTTTTATTACACAAACCAGATTAAGCACTTTCACCTACTAACAACGTAGGCTTCATCAGAATAACACTCAAATGCTTTTGTAACTCTTATATAGTATTGTTTTGGCGCCAAAAAATCAAACACTTTTAAAGCTATATGCACTTAATACATTAGTACTGAAATTTCATATCGTATCTAATTATTAAAACACATTCCAATTTGATCTGTGACCTTTAAAATGCTAAGGCACTATAACTTAATATTATAAAATAAATCTTACAATACAATGTAATGTTAAAAATACAATATAATATTAAAAATACTCTAATATGCTTTTCATAGAAATACTCTCATTTAATCCTGGGGGGGTGGTTGCATCTGTTAAGATTTGCCAATAACTTTCTCTATAAGATAATGCATTTTTTATATTTCCACCCCTAGGGTTTGGTATAACTATTTCTAAAATGCCAAACCTAAATTGATGTTCTATGCCCTTATTTATCACATGCTTTGCTAAGGCATTCTTTTCGTCTTTTTTCTTTATACAATAGTTATGTGCATAAATTCTCTTTCTGAATTTCTGCTCAGTTTTGCCTATGTAATATGACGGACACATAGTACATTTTGCCATGTACACCAAAAATTTGCTGTTACAATTCCCTCTTTTGAAGAAAATCTTTGTTCTGTTGTAATTTAACAGTGTTAAGTTAGTGTCTTCTGTCACATAACTACACTGTTTACAACTACCACATCTTCTAGTACGTAATCTATTTCCTCCTTCTTTGATGTTTACTTCACTTTTTCCATTTTCTAATAATCTTTTTAAATTTGGGGCCATTTTATATACATATGTCGGTTTTGTTCCCATGATGTCTATCATCTCATCATTAATCAATATAGTATGCCAATATCTGTCCAAAATATATTTTATTTTATGACTATACGGACCATACTCCACTATACAAGCTCTACCAAATCCTTTGTTTGACTTATCTTCCTCTATATTAATAATTAATGATTCCTTATAATTACTACCTAATAGTGGAAAAATATTAATACTCCACCTATTTATTAATTCTGTACTTATCTTTCTCATCATGCTTGGGCTATAGCCACTATCCATGAATAAAGTGATTATGAACTGTATCTCCTCTATAACTTCTTCAAATGACGTAGTCATTCTCATGGCTCTGATGCATTGACCCTTGAATATATTGGTCTTAGTTTTAACTGGGTGGCAGCTTCCATAATCCAAATAAGAATTTGTAAAAGTATCCTTTCTATAAATTTTGGAATTAAAGTTGCCATCTTCCCTTGTCACTAAAGTATCCAAATAGGGTACTCCATGTCTGTTGCTATTTGAGGTAAATTTCAAAAAGCTACTACTCTGATTAATGTAATTTACAAATATATCAAACGTTGCCTGGTTTCCTTCCCATATAATATATATGTCATCCAGGAAACGTGAGTAGTATTTTATAGAACTCATGTGTTGACTTTTAAAAATATATTCCTCCTCCCAATCTAGCATAACCATATTGGCATAAATAGGGGCGCACGCTGCCCCCATCGCCACACCCCTAATCTGCCTAAATATCTCTCCTTCATAGTATATATAGTTATTTTCTAATACTATTGACATTAGGTCATGCACTAGATGGGCTTTATCTCTTGTTAAATCACTGTGTCTATACATACTATTGTAAAATGCCTCTAAGCCTTCTTCTTTAGGTATACACATGAATAAATCTATCACGTCTATAGATGCAAAAAGCAACTCTTCAGATTTTAAAGTAACTGGGAATTTTTTTAAAAATTCCCATGAGTCCTTCACCATGTGTTCCACTTTATGATACACATGCTTCAGTAAGTTATCTATTAATACCCCCATGGGAAAGGTTTTCGTTTTGCTGCCCGATTTTATGGGTCTAAGGGGGGGGGGGGTCCTGTATATTCTTATGGATTTTTGGTATTCCTACCATAGTGGCTAAGGTTGGATGTTCTACCTTTATGAAATTGTATATTTCTTCACTAATTCTATTGTCTAATAGGAATTCTTCAATATTATAATCAATTTTTCTGTATGCTGTATTCAACTCATTAACAGAAATGATCTCATAATTGATTGTGTCATGCAACATTCCGCTGATTTTCCTATTATATTCCATTTTATCATATACCACTATTCCCCCTCCCTTATCGTGCTTCATAATTCTAAGATTGTTACTTTTTCTCAAGTCCCCAAGTACTTTTATTTCTTCTTTGGATAAGTTATTCTTACCTACCTTCAGATTCCTTTTCATCTTATATATATCCCGTGTCACCAATTTCTCATATCTAAGTATATCCGGGTTCATTGTAGGCATGAAACTGCTCTTTTTCTTTAAGGTGTTATTACTATTGCCTGTGACCTTGTTGTCCTTAAACATTATGGCAAGATTTAATTTCCTTATATATTTCTTCACTTCACAGATGGTATTCACTACTCTAAATGGGGGAGTTGGTATATATTTCATACCTTTAGCAAACAAGCTAAAGTGTGCTGGAATCAATCTAACGTTAGTATAATTAAAAATTTGAAAATTGTTATATTTATTAATAACATTCTTAGATGTATTACCAGCATCTATACCATCTGTGTTCATAGCTTTGTCACACCCTACCACCGTTCCTGATGATAACTGTATTTTTTCTTCCTCCAGGTGTTGTTTTTGGTCCATCTCTTGTGTCCCTCTCTGTTGTTTTCCTCCTGAAAATTTTCATTTTCAATATTTTGTAAATGTCTATCTTGTATATTCAATACAGTTTGTTTCCATGTGTATGCAGTCCCTGTCTCATAATGTTCCCTGTCCCTACTTAATTTTTTACTTTTTCTACTATAAGATGTCCTAGTTTTATATTCAGCATTTTCAAATTGCTTATGATATAACTTCTCACAATTCATAAACAATAAATCTGATAATATATGTTCATTCATCTTATCTACCTCTCCTAGCAATATGCATAGTTTGGCATCATTATATTCAATAAGCTTCCTCATATATTCAATACCGAACTTATCAAACATTTTGTTAAAATCAATTACAACTTCTTTAGTAATATCAATCCCCATGGGCATCTTAAAAAACCGAAGGCCCATAGGTACAATTCCCAAACCAATACATTGAGAAAGATATGCATTATCCAATTTAATGGAATTAATAACATTTAATTTTCTCCCAAATTCATATATTATTTCTTTTAAAGTGCCATTATGTCTCAAATTATCATTGACATTTCCTTTAAACTTGTTAACTTCAAATTCACAGTCATATTCTAGAAAATCTTTAAGCAAGCACTCTTTGTTGTTACTACCAGTGTTATTAACAGTTTTATATTGAGTGCTGGCTTTTTCAGTACCTTTTAAATCATGACCATTTCCCGTAGCAGTTGCATACGTTTTAAAACTTTTCCCCATCTTAGGGACTGCATACACATGGAAACAAACTGTATTGAATATAGAAGATAGGCATTTACAAAATATCGAAAATGAAAATTTTCAGGAGGAAAACAACAGAGAGGGACACAAGAGATGGACCAAAAACAACACCTGGAGGAAGAAAAAATACAGTTATCATCAGGAACGGTGGTAGGGTGTGACAAAGCTATGAACACAGATGGTATAGATGCTGGTAATACATCTAAGAATGTTATTAATAAATATAACAATTTTCAAATTTTTAATTATACTAACGTTAGATTGATTCCAGCACACTTTAGCTTGTTTGCTAAAGGTATGAAATATATACCAACTCCCCCATTTAGAGTAGTGGATACCATCTGTGAAGTGAAGAAATATATAAGGAAATTAAATCTTGCCATAATGTTTAAGGACAACAAGGACACAGGCAATAGTAATAACACCTTAAAGAAAAAGAGCAGTTTCATGCCTACAATGAACCCGGATATACTTAGATATGAGAAATTGGTGACACGGGATATATATAAGATGAAAAGGAATCTGAAGGTAGGTAAGAATAACTTATCCAAAGAAGAAATAAAAGTACTTGGGGACTTGAGAAAAAGTAACAATCTTAGAATTATGAAGCCCGATAAGGGAGGGGGAATAGTGGTATATGATAAAATGGAATATAATAGGAAAATTAGCGGAATGTTGCATGATACAATTAATTATGAGATCATTTCTGTTAATGAGTTGAATACAGCATACAGAAAAATTGATTATAATATCGAAGAATTCCTATTAGACAATAGAATTAGTGAAGAAATATACAATTTCATAAAGGTAGAACATCCAACCTTAGCCACTATGGTAGGAATACCAAAAATCCATAAGAATATACAGGACCCCCCCCCTTAGACCCATAATATCGAGCAGCAAAACGAAAACCTTTCCCATGGGGGTATTAATAGATAACTTACTGAAGCATGTGTATCATAAAGTGGAACACATGGTGAAGGACTCATGGGAATTTTTAAAAAAATTCCCAGTTACTTTAAAATCTGAAGAGTTGCTTTTTGCATCTATAGACGTGATAGATTTATTCATGTGTATACCTAAAGAAGAAGGCTTAGAGGCATTTTACAATAGTATGTATAGACACAGTGATTTAACAAGAGATAAAGCCCATCTAGTGCATGACCTAATGTCAATAGTATTAGAAAATAACTATATATACTATGAAGGAGAGATATTTAGGCAGATTAGGGGTGTGGCGATGGGGCAGCGTGTATTTATGCCAATATGGTTATGCTAGATTGGGAGGAGGAATATATTTTTAAAAGTCAATACATGAGTTCTATAAAATACTACTCACGTTTCCTGGATGACATATATATTATATGGGAAGGAAACCAGGCAACGTTTGATATATTTGTAAAATACATTAATCAGAGTAGTAGCTTTTTGAAATTTACCTCAAATAGCAACAGACATGGAGTACCCTATTTGGATACTTTAGTGACAAGGGAAGATGGCAACTTTAATTCCAAAATTTATAGAAAGGATACTTTTACAAATTCTTATTTGGATTATGGAAGTTGCCACCCAGTTAAAACTAAGACTAATATATTCAAGGGTCAATGCATCAGAGCCATGAAAATGACTACGTCATTTGAAGAACTTATACAAGAGATACAGTTCATAATCACTTTATTCATGGATAGGGGTTATAGCCCAAGCATGATGAGAAAGATAAGTACAGAATTAATAAATAGGTGGAGTATTAATATTTTTCCACTATTAGGTAGTAATTATAAGGAATCATTAATTATTAATATAGAGGAAGATAAGTCAAATAAAGGATTTGGTAGAGCTTGTATAGTGGAGTATGGTCCGTATAGTCATAAAATAAAATATATTTTGGACAGATATTGGCATACTATATTGATTAATGATGAGATGATAGACATCATGGGAACAAAACCGACATATGTATATAAAATGGCCCCAAATTTAAAAAGATTATTAGAAAATGCAAAAAGTGAAGTAAACATCATAGAAGGAGGAAATAGATTAAGTACTAGAAGATGTGGTTGTTGTAAACAGTGTAGTTATGTGACAGAAGACACCAACATAACACTGTTAAATTACAACAGAACAAAGATTTTCTTTAAAAGAGGGAATTGTAACAGCAAATTTTTGGTGTACATGGCAAAATGTACTATGTGTCCGTCATATTATATAGGCAAAACCGAGCAGAAATTCAAAAAGAGAATTTATGCACATAACTATTGTATAAAGAAAAAAGACGAAAAGAATGCCTTAGCAAAGCACGTGATAAATAAGGGCATAGAACATCAATTTAGGTTTGGCATTTTAGAAATAGTTATACCAAATCCTAGGGGAGGAAATATAAAAAATGCATTATCTTATAGAGAAAGTTATTGGCAAATTTTAACAGATGCAACCACCCCCCCAGGATTAAATGAGAGTATATCTATGAAAAGCATATTAGAGTATTTTTAATATTATATTGTATTTTTAATATTATATTGTATTGTAAGATTTATTTTATAATATTAAGTTATAATGCCTTAGTATTTTAATCACAGATCAAATTGGAATGTGTTTTAATAATTAGACATGATATGAAATTTTAGTACTTATGTGTTAAGTGCATATAGCTTTAAAAGTGTTTGATTTTTTGGCGCCAAAACAATACTATATAAGAGTTACAAAAGCATTTGAGTGTTATTCTGATGAAGCCTACGTTGTTAGTAGGTGAAAGCGCTTAATCTGGTTTGTGTAATAAAAGTTTTCTTATTCTGGAATTATCAGCTGTTTTATTCGTTCATCCAGGGAATTGCCACAAGTGTATTAGCATCATTTGGCGTTTTGCAGCAGTTCCGAACGCCTAGAGTTTAAGCTGTTTGTGTTTGGCTGCATTTTGGTTCTGTGGTATATATATATATATATATATATATAAAACTATGTCTGTATATACCTACATAAATATATATATCTGCTTACATATATATAACTTGCTGTATATATTTAGACATATAGATGTAGACATCTAAATCTATAGATGTAGGCATTTGCATGTATATATGTTCATATATATATATATATATATATATATATATATATATATATATATATATATATATATATATATATATATATATATAAACTAAAAATGAACTTCGTGACAATAAAAGCATTCAATAAAATAGTAAATAACACCAACAACTCTTGTAGAACTTTAGCGCTTTTGTCTTATTTATTATCAAGACTTCTTCAGAAAGACATGTTTCACTTATGAAACATGTCTTTCTGAAGAAGTCTTGATAATAAATCTACAAGAGCTGTTGGTGTTATTTACTATTTTATTCTTAGTTAAAATTCTTCTCTTCGTTCAATTTTTTTGAGTGCGTTAATTTTAGTTATATATATATATATCTATATATATATATATATATATATAGATATATAGATATATATATATATATATAGAAATATATATATATATATATATATATATATATATATATATATATATATATATATGTATATACGTATATAGATATGTTGTATCTGTTTAGATATTAATATATTTACACACACACATACATATACATGTTGGAATACATTGTTTGTACTGTTGAATGACTGGCCTGGATGATATGTTTGTGAATACATCAGTGTTATGTTTATCTGACATGGCTTAGTGGTAAATCACTTTGTCTATGGTGCCAGGGTCCTGGTTTAGAGCATTGCAGAGGCTGTTTAATGTGTTGCTGGGCAGAACAAGGGCCATTGGATACAGAGTGATTAAGGCACTTTTGAGCAGTTGTAAGTGGGTTTGTATGGGTTTGCGTGAAAGTAAGCATTGCTAATTTCCTGTCACAGTTTCTTATACTCAGTTAGCTTCTATATTGCTTAACCAGTGTAGACATTACTTACCTCTGCGCAAACAGGCTTAAACCTGCTTACTACTGCTTAAAAGTGCTTACTCCCACTTATCCCTGTGCTAATTTCTTTAAAAGAAATGAAAAAGGGGTTGATAGGAAAGTGGTGAATAAAGGGGCACAAAGAGGGAAAGAGAGAAGGGAAACTAGCCAGGGATGTGCAGGAAGGGTGTAGGGAAGGTCCATAGCTGCCCATTTCTTCTGCAGCAACAGCTGTGCATATACACTGAATTTGGAGGTACATTTGGACACTCAAACCCCTGGGAGGGGGTAAGGACAGCAATAATAAGTTGTGTTGCCAATTAGAATGGATTACATGTGTCCAGTGGACACATGTGCGAATTGGACAGCTATGTATGGGGTGAGATTATTTTGTGGGAACAGATTGCCCTTTTTTTTCAGGTGATAATGGGATGTTGGGGAGGGGTACTAGGTATATTTGGGGAGGTAGGTTGGGTAGGTTAACAGACAAGACAAACAAGATGCATACAGGGGTGATATATGACACATGTGGGGGGTAAACACCTTGATGGGGAGTGGTGTTGGGAAATCAGAAGCCCATGAGCCCCCTAGTGGAAACAGTGGGACTGAGGTCCCCACCCATGGGCAGTCACTACTGCACCTTCATAGCCCCGATGGTAGCTGTGCTGGGGGCTGAGTTGTAGAGCCAGACTGATGCTCTAGTTGAGACACGCAGCCCTTGAGCTGGCTTAGAAGATCACCAAGCTGCTGGTTGATCTCTCTATGCACCCCGACCTGGCAACGGGTGACAGGTGTCTGTCCGCGCCCGCTCCCGGGGGGGCAAGCCCCATCACCTGAGGTGGTTCCACCCAAAGGCGGTGCAGGACCAATGGACAGGGAGGTCCCGGGTTGGGTCCTAGACACGCTGGTGCCCGGTGTAACGGCCAGCTGAGGTGGGACAGGTGGGTCCGGTGGGACCGGCCTTCCCAAGCGTGCTATAGTGTTTAGATTTCATCATCATATGTGGGTTAGTAATAGTAAAGACATTCCAGGGTTAGGTATAACAGCATGCATAGATATTTCCATTAACCTAGACACCAGATACGGAACAGTTGCATAGCAAACAGAACACATGCATATATGGGACCACAGTGGCAATAAGAACAGCATGCAGGTACATTGATGTCACCATGCCACCAATGTTGAAATAATTCAGTATAGCACATGCATGGGAACAATTAAAATATTTATCAAACAAGTGGACATGATCAGAACATAGGTGTCATTACATACCATTTGGGGTGGGTATGTTGATTATTGTTGGAGATATGGTGGGGGGGAGAGAAAGATGTCAATTAACAACTAGTATATTCCTGTAGGCCACATTACTTTCCTAGTCAGTGCTATCTGTACCTTACAAGTCTTACTACACTACCCTACAGCCTTTGTTTGGACAGTGATATGGCTGTCATCATTGTTACACATGAACTGGTTTTACCTGCAGTATACACCTCTTACCTAGTATACCTGTGGAGGGAATGGTTGTTAACAGTTACTAACTGTTTCTAAACATGCTCCCAGATTCCGTGTTGATGTTGTGCACATAGCTATCCAACTCTTTCTGCACAGACTCTTGCCATGTGTTGACCACATGCTGGTGTGCCGGGACATATCTAGAATATTGTTCTCTTCCACCTTTAGTGACCTGACACACACATATACATGCTTTCCTACACAGTTATATTATATAGCACAGTGTGAGTGACAGTAATCAGTGATACTTTATTATTCAGAGAAACTGCAACACTCACAATTCCCTACAATACCAGAGTGAACAGTACCAGTACAGGTTATAATGGTCTTTATTTCTCAGCACAGTGTTCATATCCGACGTACCTGTGGGAGCAATGTTTGTTAGCACTACCTGACTGTTGCCACACAAACTTCCAGATTACACATTAGTATTATGCACATACATCTCTCGCTCTTGCTGTACACACTCTGGTCACAGCTTGACAACATGGGAGTGTAGATAGGACGTACTTGAAATATTACTTTCCTAACAGTTTTGGGGGTTGCTACAGTGACAGGTTTGTTCTCATAGATGTTTGACAATCACTTGTATTCCCTGTTTGCTGGCTAAACATCTGGGATCATCTCACAGACTTACCAGGGGGACAGGGGGACAGGCAGCAAATATGGGCCTATATACTGGACATTCTGGCCTCATCTGTACAGTTGTGGGTATGATTCTGTATGCAGTCTACATCCACTCCCAGGATTCAGACCATGGATGTGTCTGCTACAACTTAAACACTGTCCATCACAGTTGTGTCTGCTATATAGATATTGCTGTATATCTCCTATCTCCTTTCTGTCTTATTAATCCCCTGTGCTTTTACATTCTGACCTTGTATTACAACACTCTTATACAGATCTCCTAGACAGTAATATTTTGTAGGACAGTGTGGGTGACAGTGATGTGTAATACCTCATTATTCAGAGCAACTGCATCAGTTGCAATGCCATACAATACCAGTGTAAACAGTACCAGTACAGGGTATCATTCGTGTTTTTCTGGGCACAGTGTTGGTATCTGGCAGACCTGTGGGAGAAATGTTTTTAGCACTACCTGAATGTTCCCACATACAGTAACAGATTCCACATTACTATTATGCACATACATCTCACTCTGTTACTGTACACACTCTGACCACATCTTGACAAGTTGGAGTGTAAATGGGTTATACATGGCTTCTTAGTCTCATAAGGTTTTGGGGAGTTGCTAGTGTGCCAGCTTTGTTCTCAAAGATGTGTGGCAGTCAGTTGTATTTCCTGTTTGCTGCCTATACGTCTGGGGTCATCCCATTGATTTCCCAGGGGGACAGGTTGATAGGCAACAGATATGGGCCACTTTACTGGACATTTTGGACATATCTGTATAGTTGTGGGGTATGATTCTGTATGCAGACTACTACCACTGGCAGGATTCGAACCATGGCTGTGTGTGCTAAACAAAACAACAATTCACATCTCAGTTGCATGTGCTGTTTGAGTTTTGCTGTCTGCATTTTCCCTGTTGTCTGTCCATGTGTCTCTCAGTTGTGCTAAATGGCCTCTGGGGTTTACATCAGTCATATACAGGCATTCCTACACATGCAATTTATGGTGCATGGTGTGGGTAACAGTGCTTAATACAACAGTACTATTACATGATTGCAAATCTTCATTACCATATGATACCAGAGTATACACATGCAGTCCAGCAGTTAGACCTTTATTGTCAGGCTGTTACGCTTTTATTTATATACATACTATATGAGACTCTTCTTGCCATATTCTCTAGTGTATGCAGTACTTGCCTTGAACAATACAGGTTTTATACAGTCAATTGATTTACTACTACTTTTAGTTTTATTTCTTATGACAGTAAATGCATGAGTATTACTGACATGGCTCGCATTACAACCTCACCAGGTGACTGATGTTGGCCTCCTGGTTTGCGGCTCACTCCATTGCAGCTGTGGGGGACATAAGAGGAATATTTAGCCATACCTATCCATGATGTATCTGAGCTGGCAATTATTACACACATAGTGGGGTGATACTTACACACAAATGGAACATCGCCTGGTGCTCTAGCCTCTTGCATCCACTAGTCCAAGAGGTCTCCCTTATGCTGCTTCAGGTCAGCATAGTGATGCCTGACCTGCTCACCAGTTCGGGATATGCCAGTGGCACTGGTGAGGTCACGGGTGAGACAGTCCCAGGCCTCTGCCTTATGTTGGGAGCCCTGGTACTGGCCCTGCAGCAGTCTCTGGTCATGGTCTTTGACAAGGAGTCCTGTCATGACTCTGGACTCCTGGATGCACCAGCGCTGCAGCCAAAAGCACATACCTTCTCCCCTTACTGCCATTGCACCTGTAAGGGGAAGCTACAACCAGTTATGAGATGTATTCCGGCCTTTTGGGTTTAAGTAGGGCCGATTTCCTGCACTTTGCCGTGATTGGCCAGTTCTGAAAAGGCTAGGCTATGGGCAAACCTGCTTACCTAGGGTTGGTATTGTTTAAAGGGCACATTGAGTTAGCTGGCCTAGACATTGCTTACACCTTCTAAGCTGGCCTGTGCAATGCTTAGCATTGCTTACATTAGACTTTGCATTATAATTCCTTTTTGGCATTGAGTTTTTATTCATTACACCTTATATGTATGCCTGGTATCCATGATTTATGTGTATGTACACTGTATGGGGTCCTTGTGTTTTATTGGGGACTTCAGTACTCCGTTACAATTACACCTGACTTCTGGGTTTACTGCTTTACTCCAGTTCACATATTTATGTTAATGTAGTGGGTTAAGGCACATATGTCTGTATACTGATTCCTTTCACAGGTTCAGTTTAGTTTTACTATGGTGAAGACTTGTTTGCTTATGCCTCATTTTTCTGTTCTTCTGTGATGGCTTGGTGGTTAACTACTGTCACTGTGGTGTATAGGGTCCTGGGTTCGAGAGCTGCATTGCTGTTTATTTTATTGATGGGAAGAACAAGGGCCATTGGATACAGCGTGATTAAGGCACTTTTGAGCAGTTGTAAGTGGGTTTGCATGGGTTGGTGCAAGGGTAAGCAATGCCAACCTCCTGTTACATATGCTTACAGAGAGTTAGCTTCAGATTTGCTTAACCTATGTGTGCATTGCTTACCCCCACGCAAATGGGCTTAAGCTAGTTACTAGTGCTTAAATATGCTTACTACTGCTTATTGATGCTTAAACCTGCTTACTAGTGCTTTATTCATTATGACACTGACACCTCACATGTGCATTTACTGCAGTATTCCAGTTCATAAATATATGTTATTTAGTGGGTTATGCAACAAAAATATTAGTCATAATGTGCTTTGCCATGGAAAATGGAATGTGCTACAGTGGGACTCGAACTGGGAATGCCTCCTCGCAAGCTGAATGCTCTGCCCACTACACTATTGCCATACTGCTTGATGTGCATATATCTTCCTTGTTATCCTCTTCAACCATTTAAGCTGCATTAACCGTAACTAAGTGATGGGTACACCCGCGCCCCTACGGTTAGCTTTAATCAGATTTTTTTAAAAAAAAGGGTTTGTTCATTTTATTTCTGTATACTTTTGCTGTTGTACATGAGGGGGACTGTTGGTGGGGATATGCGGACACCTATGAGCAGTTTCACTCATTTCTTACCTCTTTTTGCTGTTCTTCATTGTGGGGTCATGCATATTCTGAGAGCTCTGCTCTCAGACATGTCCCCTGTACTCTTACATGCTCCATGTAAGATTAGGAGCTCAGGCAGCGCCTCATTACTATGTATGGCACACTACCGTCTTGCTCCTAAACGACCACCTCCATGCAGGACTAAACTAGTCCTGCACGGAGGAATAGTAAATCTGGGTGATGATTGCACATGTGCAATTGACATTGCTTGGAGAACTGTTGTTTCATATATTAATGACTGCACTGGTGAAATAAATAATGTTAGGCACAGAACAAATAGAGCATATTTAGGAAATGATTCAACTATTGTCTGCAAAGATCATTCAACCCCTATGAAACAAGACAATGCCCCTAACAACTCTGGAATTCAGGATGCAAGTATTGAGAAATCTGAGGATCCAGTTTGTTTAGAAGGAAACAAAAAAAGAAAGAAAGGAAGAAGTTCTCAACAAATAAAGAGGAAGAAAAAGAAACTGATTAATGATTGTAAAGGAAAGAGAATACATACAAAAAAGGACACTGCTGTGTTATGTAACACACAGGTTACAGGCAATGGTGATATTTTTCTATCAGAAAACCTTCAGTCTACAGAAAAAAGGCATCTTTTTCCAAAAGAGAAGGTAGAAAAAAGAGGCAAGGGACAGGTGAAAAGGAAGAAATCAAAACTGAACATGGAAGGATTGAAGAACATTACTGTAAGAAAAGAGAAGAGAAAGACAGATGTTGACTACATGGCTCAAGCTGTGGATTTACAACACCAGCTGGATGAGAATTTAATACACAATGAAAACAGTGGGATTAATAAGACTAACTGTGATGATCTATCTTTCATAACAATTGATAGAGCAGATACTATTGTATCAGAAGCTGAACTGGCGAGCAAAGATATTCTTGTAATTGGAGATTCAATTAATAGGGGAACTGATACTTATATTTGCAGACAAGATAATGAACATTGAATAGTGTTATGCTTGCCAGAAACAAAAGTAGAAGATGTGAGACAAGCCTTGGAATGCCTTAATGTAAAGAAGTATGGATCCGTTTTTATTCATATCGGTACAAATGATGTCTTCCACAAGGATTCTCTGACTGTTAGTAGGGAACTGACAGCCCTCTTAGTATAACTCATACTGGTGTTAGGACATATGTTTTCAGTAATCACCTATAGAAAGGATAGTCAGGTTACTGATAATGAAAAGATTTTTTGGGTAAATACCTACAGGGGAAAAATGTCCTGTTTTAAAAAATGGAAAGTAGAGTATCCGAGCCCAGTTTTGGGCACACATGTTCAGACGGGATGGCGTGCATTTGTCAAGATCAGGGAAGAGAATTTTTGCAGCAGATATTTTACAATAATTAACAAACACTAGGAAGGATTTTCACCAGGTCAAAAATTTAACATTTCTCAGACAGCAGCATTTGATGCATCTCTGATGGCTGTTAATGCTAAGAGCATTAATGATAACATTTTTTTATTGGAAAATTTGATGTTGATTGATGTTGTTATTGTTTGTTTGTGAAACAGGGTTAAAGAACAATGACTGGAAAACAGTTCTGTCAGTGTATAAATGGTTTTACTGTAACAGACATTCTAACAAAAAAATCAGGTGGAGGTGTTATGATAGGTATTAAAGATAGTTATGAGACCTGTGATTATTACATGTTCAGTGATAACACAGATACTATATGCTGTGCAACTGTGACAATAAAGACAACCTTGGAACATATAACAATTGTTCGAGTGTATAGACCACCAAAGTCAAGTGCAGATGACCTAGAGGAATTCATACATTTCTTGCATGAAACACAGGAAGGAAGAATAATATTTGCTGGGGACTTAAATTACCAGAAACAGACTGGAAAAATATTGATTCAACAATGTTAGGAACAACAATTGCTTCAGATTGTTAAAAAAACTACCAGAGGACAGAACATAATAGACATTGTTTGTGTTCCTAAAGAAATTACTGTTACTTCAAGTCAAAGTTTTACCACTGTTAATGTGCAGTGATCATGGGGTTATAAATGTTAATTTGTTGCTAGATAATTCTGCCAAGCTGAAATCTAAACCAATGCACAAAAGGTTAATTACAGATTATATGGAAACAAAACAGTAACTGTGTAAAACTAACTGGAGTGAGGCGTTCAGTGGAAAAACTACAGATGAAACGTTGAAAGTTTTGAAAGAGAAATTTTGTGAGTGCAAAAAATGAAAAAAATGTTTAACATCAGGATCTAGGCATACAACATCAGAGGGATATATTTCCATAAGAACAAGATATCTGATTAAGCTGAGAGACAAAAAATATAAGAAAAAATGGAAGAGAGGTCACACTACAACTTGAAAACTGAAATAAACAAGCTGGACAAACAGATTAAGCATAGCGTGAGACAAGATCAAGAAAAATTTGAAGAAAATTTGTATAAAGATATTGAGCATAATAGAAAATCTTTTTAAAGATATATAAAATGTGTAAGGAGTAAAGACACGTGCAATTTAATAAAGCCTACACAGACTTTTTTCCATGTAGGCATCACAGCACACTGCTTACATGAACATAAGCAGGCTTGCAATGCAATAAGCAGAGCTGAGTGGCATGCATGAGCACGCCATATGGAAGCATCCATGGCATGCACATCACCTCATAAACAGGTGAATTGCATGCAAATGAGGGAGGTAGAGCAATCCAGCAAGCAGAACCTGTGTTGGTGTCCATAGTGTTCACAGAAAAATTCCATGTGCAAGATATAAAACAGACAACAGGGGGTGTAAACGTGCAGTTAGATGGACAGAAATAGCATAGCAGACACAGATATGTGCAAAAGTATTCACTATGTGTGCAAAATCATATGGAAAATAATTAAAAACAATGTTATTTTTTTTAATAATCAGAGTATGTTTGCTCGGCGTGCTCAGTGCTCAAACATACCTTTATGAAAAAAAAAAATTAAAAAGAGTGAAAAGTAAGTTATTAGTTTGTGACAGTAATGCATGATAGGACCCCATGTAGAATATCCACAATGCTGGAATGGGGCTGTTGTGAACGAGACATGGCCTGGAGCCATGTAGTTTCCAGGTTGTGTGCACAAATCCCTATGCAAATAAAGTTGGGTTACTGAATAGCAGAAATGGGTATTCGTGTCCACAGATCCCATCAGTGTAGGCACAGCATCATGTTGGTGCCCAGAGAAGAGGTAGCTAACATCAAGAGGGGGGTGTGTATCTGTGGACTTGTAAGCTCATTGGAGCTCAACAAAACCTGTTTGCACATTGCAGCACTATGCTGAGCAGGAGGCTGTGTACACTAACTGATAAGATTTGTTCACCTTTGGGGCAGATGTTTCTGTGTGTTTGTGCAGTGCACCACCATGCTGAGTGTGACCTTCCATGGGGGGGGGGGTGAATGCTGAGCATTGTTTACCTTCACTGTGTGGGTTTGTGCTGTGTGCCACAGTGCTGAGTGGGGAGGATTGTCAAAACAAACTGGCTGAAGAAACCCAATGATATATTAGTTACTGATGACCCCTGTTTCACTTAAACTAAGGCCATTAAACCCCCTTAGTGATGTACTTAACAGGTGGAATGCATCATAGGTAGCCAATCACACAGGTTGCACCTACAACAGAGCACTATAAAGGTTGCATGTACCCTACAATATGATTTTACTCCCATACTCTGCATCAGTGGAGTACATAGTTGGAATTTTTAACTGAAGGAATGCTAGGGGCTGCTACATCTGTATGTGCTAGATGCTGAGGTCAGTGCTGCTGCTGCTGACAATACTCCTAGACTGAGAAGGAGAAGAGTGTTCAGGTCCATGGTAATCTTCCAGGAGATACATGAGCTGAAGATTGTAGAGCACTACAGTGTGGACAGGGGCGTACTACAAGAACTCACTGAGCTCTGCCACCCTTAACTTAGACCCAGAGCCAACAGAGGGGAACCCATCCCAGTGGAAACAAAGGTATGTGTAGCTCTTAGGTTACTAGCTACAGGTACTTTCCAAAGGCAAATTGGAGGCATGATGTGGGTCTCACAGGCATCAGTATTCAGGGTACTCCACCAGTCCTTGGATGCCATAATACCACATGCCAGTGAGCACATTTTTCCCCCACACCCCTGAGGAGAGGGCCAGCAGTATGCAACACTTCTATCATGCAGCACACTACCCTGAGGTACTGGGTGCCATATAATGCACTCATGTACACACCAAGGCACCACCTGGGAGGGTAGAATCTACATCAACCACAAGAGGTATCACTCCATCAACTACCAGGTCGTGTTCAATGCCCAGGGCATTATCATGAATGTGTTTGCTGACAGCCCTGGTAATTATCACAACTCCCATATCTGGCACGCATCACAGCTGTACCAGATGTTTGCTAGGGGGGACATCCCGCATGGCCATTTACTGGGGCATGTTGGCTGCACACTGGAACAGTGGATGATGACACCCCTCAGAAATGCACACCCACCCACCAATGAATGCCATAATGAGGCACATGCACAAATTAGGAACATCATAGAGCATGTCTTTGAGCTGCTGAAGTCATGGTTCTCCTGCCTCAGTATATCTGGTGGAGCCCTGCAGTACTCTCCAGCCACATTTGCACAGATGTTCACAGTATGTGCCATGCTACACAATATGATCTTGCAGAAACAGCTGCAGCAGGATCATCAAAGGGAAGGGATACACAGCCCCCCATCAGTGCCTAGGTCCCCACAGCCACACCCACAGGGGGACTCGGAGGAGGAACCCCCTGAGGATGTCCCTGTAGGCAGACATAGGCTGCCCTGGCCTTGGCCAAGGCACAATGCATAGCACATGCACTGACAACCTAGGGCCCTAGAGACTGACACCTTACTCTGACTTGCATGCATAGTAAAAATGATGCCAGCCAGCCCATACAATCTGTACCTAACCATGTATTGGCTATGAACTGAATGCATCAGACAGAGTCAGCCTCAAACTACAGGTCTGTCAACTGCTAGCATATGTATGGACCTGCTGCATGTATGCAAGGGAATATAGTGGGCTACTTGCAGAGATCTAAGAGCCACTTGTGACAGCAGGTACTCTGTCCAGTAGTATGTTCCCCATAATATTCACTAGGCCACATGTCTGGAAAATCCACCACATTATTCATGGGAGATGTCAAACAATGATGTCCCAGGACAGTCACATGACTATTTATGACAGCAGGGCATGGGCTGGTTGCCCTCCCCCACCAACACATCCATGTTCTGATACAACTGCTGTAACAGTAAGGGTGCAATGATATATCAGTAGACCAGACAATTCCATGGCTGTGACACAGACCCTGGCCACACGTTGTATTTTCCACATAATGCAGGGGTGACAATGTATGGCTGTATGCTGTTGATAGCGTGAGGAATGAAACCTCTTTTTCTGGCAGCTGGTGTGGCTCAGTGGGCTAGGGATGTTAGCATGGGTGATGGTGTTTATGGTTTGAATGTGGCAGCGTCTACATCTTTTGCATATGAGGTACTCGTATGGTGGTATTCCCACAGACTGTCATACTATCAATCTGTTACTGCAAGAAATCTGGAAAAAAACAGAGGATGGGGGGAACGAAGGGCCAAAACTACAGACAGACATCATATATGCTCTGATTAACCTAGAAGGTGGCTAATATAACTGCAGGTTACAACAGGACAGATTAGTTGCAGGATGTAAGGGCCGTCACTTAAATGTGTCAGTAGTTACAACAATTCAGTGACTGCATTTTACAATATTTTACTGGAAAACCACAAATGTATGAGGAACAGACCAGACATATGGGGTGAAATGCTGGATATTCAGCAAAAGCATGTATAATGAGAGGTATGCAGGCTGTCATCCTGTGTGTGGTGTTACATCATGTACCCCAGTCACATATTAAGTGCAGCAAGCAGCCGGGGAATGCCTTGGGCAATTTCAGGAAAGTGCTGTACTGCAGAAACAGGTGCAGAAGCCAATGTCTGCAGCACACAATATCCCAGACTGGAGTACAGGTAGCTCTGGCCTGGTGTCACGCTGTAAGTGCTGACAATCACACTGGGCATGCTCCTACACTTAGCTAATTTGAGCGCAAGTCTGTTGCCTCGTCTTCACAAAAATCTACTATGTTGTAATATGTCTGTAAATGCAGACAGCTACGTGTATATATATATATATATATATATATATATATATATATATATATATATATCTGTCTGTCCCTATCCCCCTCACACATTATTAGTATACCAATATGTGTTTTTATATATATATATATATATATATATATATATATATATATATATATATATACACACATATATATATATATATATATATATATATAACTATATAAAATACAATGATACATTAACTCTCCACATATATCTACATAACACATTTACATAACGTACATACACAGCAACAGTTAAGGAGACAACCCTAAAAATGTGTGGGAATGTACGAATGTCCCCACATTCCCTAGGAATGCTGGAGTTATCTGCACTTACACATCACAACAATTGTCTGATAGAATCAGACCAAGGCCGCAATAGTACATAATCCACTCACCAACAGACCCCTGTGCCTGCGAAATGTCACCCTGTAGACAGACACAGGTGAGCAGGTGTTGTGATGTACAATTGTTGCAATGCATGCCTTGGACAATCCATATTTTCCCTGGCCACATGTCTGCCTATCTAACTGCAACCAACCACATATGGCCATACTGGTAACTGTACACACATAGCAGGAATATTAACATGTATCCCATTCCTAGGACACTAGATACAAACAAGTAGTATCACTCTGCAGGTCACACATGCTGTCTAACACAAGGCCACTTTGTGTCCTCCACAAGTATTGTGCCTGCATTCATACAGACATAACCTGTGGTGTGTGCAATAAATACTGCAAGTTATAGTGTTTAATACTCAATAGGGGTCTATATCATATATTCAAAATTCCGAAATGTCGAACACCATATCTTCAAACTTGGAATTTCAAATATTGAAAACATTGAACGCTCAGAATAACACATTTTTCCCAGGGAAAGAATTTGCTGTTCCGAGAAACATACACACAACACAAGCACACTGAAATAAATAAACCATACACATACAGTTAACAAAACCCAACCCCACACTAAACCACACATACATTACTAACTATCCACTTACCTTAACCCGCACTCTGACCCTAAGGTCCGTAACTATCGCACACATACCCTACGAAACCATTCACAAACAAAGCAATTAATACACACACATACAGTTAACAAAACCCAACCCTATACTACACCATACATACATTACTAACTGTCCACTTACCTTAACCCACACCCTAACCCTAAGGTCCATAACTCTCACAGAACAGTGGAGGAAATAGCAAAGCCATGGAACGGCCCACCGAAATCTTGCCCTAGGTAAGATTTTGATGTTCTTGGGACTTCGCTATTTTCATCATTCGATGCTGTAAGTTCGATGTTTTAACTTTTGGCATTTTACTTCTTCGGAATTTTGATATAGACCCTCAGTAGGTAGGGGTTTTAATCTCACATCAGCTAAGTGTGTGTGTGTGTGTGTGTGTGTGTGTGTGTGTGTGTGTGTGTGTGTGTGTGTGTGTGTGTGTGTGTGTGTGTGTGTGTGTGTGTGTGTGTGTGTGTGTGTGTGTGTGTATGTAAATATATCCCCTTACAGCACTCCAGACATACCCATATGGGCTATCTCGATGCAATGGTTATGCATTTTATGGCCTGTGACTAGCTGCTGGCCTCTATATCCATATACAGTCATCCACCTTAAGAGTACTGGCTGACAGTCTAATATCAGATAAACCCAGTGGTGCATACATTAAGTATTGAAAGCTGTAGTGTGCACTGATAGAAAGATGGGGTCCAAATCTCACATTAGTTAACTCTGTGTGTGTGTGTGTGTGTGTGTGTGTGTGTGTGCGTGTGTATAAATATATGGCCTTGCAGCACAATGGACATGCCCCTACAGGCTATCCTCTGCAATAGTTATGTATTTTATGGCCGTGTAACTAGCTGCTGGCCCTAAATTGCCCTCCTCTACATAATCATAACTGATGTCTGCTACATATCTGACCTGTACACTGGATATTTGTAGATATGTTAACTCCATCACCACACCTTGTAGATTTGTAAGTACATAAAACGCAGGTGACATGTATCAGAGGTAGTAGACCTTATCACAAAGTATGAATGCATGATTATGCTGACTAACCCCATCATCCCTGATAGACTGTTCTACACATATGCACCTAGGGAGCCATGCATGTATACTGTTATACCTTACTGATGTCATATCTCTGCTTTGCTGTCATGCCATCCTTTGCTGCTGTATTGATGCCATGTGTCCACAGGATGGTGCAGTGGTGCAGTGGTAGCATTGTCACCTTACAGCAAGAGGTTCTACGGTTCATTTCTTGGCTGGGGTGCCTTCTGTGTGGAGTCTGCATGTCCTCCCTGTGTTCATGTGGGTTTCCTCTTGGTGCTCCGGTTTCCTATCATGTTAAAAAGGCATGTGTCTGCAGCATTTCTCCCTGGGCCTCTGCTGAAAATTGGCTTCATTCCAAGTCAGACTTTCCCAGTTAACAAATGTTAAATAAAAAAATAAATAAATAGTGTATCCCCTCAGACTCCTGCAACAGAAACATACACAGGTCCATGACACATCTGTCATCCTGTAACACTACCGGCAGTCCAACATCATGCAACAAAGAAACACAATGTGTGATGTGTAGTCATGACACATGCCAGCTTACAGCACCTGTTGTTGCCCACAATAGGTGGCATGACAAAACAATACTGCACTACACAAGTACATGTAAAGTAGTATAGTCACCCTGTGCATCAGACACATAATTACATTTCCCTGCATTGATGGCATGGATGGCAGGGATGTGGCACAGATATCATCACAATGCACAGGGTGTGGTGTGGGGGTGCTGTAGGCCTAGGCTGTGCCAAACAGTTGACAGCATGTGTGTGAGTCGGGAAGGGGTCAAGATTAGATGGGCCATGAAGAGGTGCCATGTGTCTTTTGGTGACCTGCATGTTACAGTGGTGTTTGAGTGTGTGCGTATACACAGTCAAGCACAGTGCTAGCCCTACACATGTGGATGTTGGACAACAGTGGACCTTACCTGGTAGAGTGGACAGTTCACCATCTCTGCCCATGAACATAAGAACTAGCTTTGTCAGGAGTAGTACTGACACCACCATGCCCAAGGTCAGATATGGTGCTATTACATGACGGTGACTGCTGTCTGCTTTAGCTGTGTCCCCTACAGGACCACCCAGGACAACATGCCCATGACCTGCCACATTGCAGTGTGGACAGCACACCTCCCTCTGTAGAGCTGGAGGTGCTGGCACTATGGAAGTGTGAGTGTGTACAGCCACGTGGACTCTCAGCAGATGGTTGTTTGACCTACATCCATGTGTCTGATGCCCAACTCCAACCAGATGTTCCAACACAGACAATGGGCAGTCTAAGATAGACACTTTCTCAGCCCACCATCTGTCCACTGCATCAGTGAACTGATCCAGGGTGTCCCCTGTGCGACTGAGGCAGTCATAGATGTCAGACTGTGCTGCATCCATAACCTTAAGCATATGTCTGGTGTTGCTTTCAGAACATGCCTGTGCCTCCATGATGGCCCAAAACATGCACCGAGTGACCCATGATGTGACACCTGCAGCAGGTGGTGGATTGACAGCAGTCCTCCTATGAGCACCCCTGTCAATTTTCCTGTGCGAGACCTCTCCAGCTGTCTGGGTATGGCCAATGTCTACACTCACTGATGTCATGGTTGCCACACTGCCCTATTCAATGTCACCACCCTCTGACTTTCCAATATCAGTGGTGTCTGGAGATTGGGTATGTGTGGGCATACTGACTGTGTGCAGGGGCAATGGGGGCAGAAGAGGGATGGCAACCTCTGGGACAGATTCAGCCCCTGGCAAACCACACCTGTGCCTCAGTATGGCCACCATCATTATCATAGTCCGATGGGACACTGACATCAGGTTGTGAGGGGGATAGAACCCCCCCCCCCCGTTCACCTGTGAGAAGCAAGACAAAAGCAGTACATTGCTACCTGCACTATTATGTATGGTAATTCACACAGACTCATATAGATGAGGTTCCACAACTGCATTACCAGTCCCACATCTCCTCATCTCCGCTGACATGCACAACAGACAACCTCACACCGATGTACACAGACAAGTCCAGGCCTTTATAGCAAGCACTTCAGCTATATCCAGTTAAAGTTGCCAGTACAATTTGCCTGTAAGGTATGCAGTATGACACTATACGTGATAGAAGTACACATAAAACCCAGTACACCTATCTGGCAAATGATTTGCCAGTGCTAGTGTCACTGCCTTAGGTATGTACCATCTCGTTTTTGTGTATGAGCAGGCATCTTTGAGTAATTACAAATATAATAAAAATTGAACAGACCACAGCTGAAGAGTGTATAGTTGAAACCAACGTTGTTTAATACACAAAGTAAGAGTTTTCACGATCTGTAACTGATCGCTTCCTCAGACTTATACATTCAAATGAAATAATCATAGCATTTAAATAGTATCTCATCAAATCAACAATTAAAGTAAATCAGTCAAGTCCATTAATCAAATTTATTAAGCACTTAAAAACACAGTAAATAGATTCTGTCAAAACATTTGAAACCCTAAAAACTAATAAAACAGCAAAGTTATAAAAAACAGCTAAGCTGAACAGCAATAAATATCTTTCAAAAAGCTTAGTGTTTAAGTGGTTTGGCTTTAAGGAAGGGCTTAATGGTGCAGTGTCACTTAAGCCCTTCCTCAAAGCCAAACCACTTAAACATTTTGATTAATAGACTTGAATGATTTACTTTAATTGTTGATTTGATGAAATACTATTTAAATGCTACGATTATTTCATTTGAATGTATAAGTCAGAAGAAGCAGCCAGTTACAGATCGTGAAAGTGCTTACTTTGTGTATTAAACAACGTTGGTTTCAACTATATACTCTTCAGCTGTGGTCTGTTTGTTTTTTTTATTATATTTGTGAGGCTCTGAGGTGAAGACTGAGCATATACCCAGTTACAGAACAGTTTATTCTCTATATCTTTGAGTAATTGCCTCATGTATACCAGGCTGTGTAACCTCTCATAACTTTAAGTGCAAACGTGTTGCTGGTCATTGAAATGCAGACCTGTGATTACCATGTCTATGAACTGTAGTTAACTGTTCCAGAAAGGAGCATACAAATATTCTAATATTGTTAAGCACAACAAATATTCTAAAATGGTTAAGCACAACATTTGTACATAGGGCAATATGGCAGCCCTTAACTTTCATAGGGTATATATGATCCATAACAAACAGTATCACACTTCCCAGGTACAGGACCACAGACCTGGGCCACACCTGACGGACCTATGAAAAGGTAAGGGAGAGGTATTGTCAGCACCACCAAATGTTGCAGCACTACAAGGTAATATGTACATATATCCACATGCACAGTAGCTACTGTGATAATGGCTAAATTGCTGACATTCTGATTATGTGTGCACAACTGTTCATAACCCCCCAATACAGATACACATGACACCCATGTACTGGTATGTACAGCCTGTCACAATGACTGATACTGTATTACACTGGTGAACACAGTAAGCTTACCTGGATGTTCCTGATGTTTAGGAGCAATTGGGTGTTTCTAGGTTCACCAGGAATCCCTCTGTGGCTGTGAGTGGTTGTTCCATCACAGACCATCCATCACTGGTAGCATGATCCATGGCAACAGCAGCTGCCCTTTGTCATGCAGCATTCAGCATGTCTGTGGCCCAGTGTCAGACATACCCTTAGGTCCTGTCCTGTTGGCCAATCTGATTGACATCCCACACAAGGTCTGCCCACAATGCTGCCTGCTGTTCCTGATTATGCCTCACCCTGGACAACAACATCTGATGATGCTGTCTCAGTCCGTCCAGAATTATGCCATTCTCCACATGTGAGAAGGGGGCATATCTTCTGTGATACATGGTTCCTGATAGACAACAAAAGGGGAACACATTACAAGACCAGATACGTGGATGTCCCCTATGTACAGATCCAGCATGCCTATAATGTCCTGCACTATGCACTGCCCCCTCACAAATCATACCCCACAGTCTGGCAACACACTATGTGTGTGAATACCACCAAGACTGTGTCAATACTGGGATATGTCCTTGTGTGTCGTGACAGATTCTGCTGTATGTTCTTACACCCAGCACTGCAATCTACTGTGATGTGTCCCCTTTGGGCAAACTCCCACTAATATGTCAGATGGCCAGTGCCAGAGAAATAACAGTGTGCTATTCCAACAACTATATGGGGACAGTCCAGCAACAGCAGTGTGCCAGAATGACATAAAAAAATGCAAACCTGATGTAGAATATGTTCCCTGTATGCATCATACCTCTCAAATATACAGATGTTTGTAGAATGCATAGATGTTTGCCTCATAGTCTTGGTCATTTTCACACAAACCTGTGGATTTGTGACAAATGGTTGGGCAATCATTGATGGTCAATGTCAAAAAATAAAGACAGACATCCGAGTTTCAGATGTTATACCCTTCAGAACACAGTTATGCTACTGTAATATCTGTTATTCTATTCACGTTCATACTCTGTACGAGCAATATTTAAACACTGTTGCTGAGTTTGGGCCTTACTCCCCCATTAATTATGGCTTTGTACTGATTTTTTGCTGTTAAGAGTTTGACAGATATGTTAGGCATAGCTGTCAACCAAACAGGGAAAAATGTCAACAGAAACAGGGACTTCCCAAGAGTATATCAGAGTCATTCAGGGACACTTCTAAAATGTTAGAACTATTTATGAGAGACAGTGACTGATTGAGAGGAGGTGCATTACAGTACATTGACATTACAAGAGTGCACACCCTTACTTATTGTCACTATGTATTATATGTACTCCACTACCTTTCCTACAACAGCCAACCATTGTAGGAGAGAATGGCAGAGACTGAGCTAAGATGTGATTGAAAATCTGGGACAGTTGAGAGGCATGCCTGTAGGTGTAGGCCAGCAGAGTATGAATGACATGTTATTACCGTAGATCTAAGACAGGATTACTGTTGTGATCTGTATTCCCCATACCTCCATCCTCCCATCTGCATCCTGTTATATGGAGAAATCTATTACATACCTGATGGAGTGCAATACTCCTTTGTTGAACTTTGATTCTGGTAATCTTTTGGAAATACACTCTCTGTGTGAGTTAAATCTTATATAGATCTGTTCCCTATAAGCATCTGCTTGACTTTTATGGTACTGCTCATTAGCAGGTAATTGCCTCTGCATCAAACTGTGACTTAGGATTGCTAATTGCAACTAAAACAGCTGAATTACACTATCCTTTGCCAATGACATGTCACCACAGTGCAATATATAAGCCCTACATATAGACTTGTTCCCATTTCTTAGTTGTTCAGATGGACATTACTGAGGTGTGGAGACTACAGCCTCACAGAGTGTTGGTACCGTAACTGTCAGCTATAGAGATTAATGCAGTATGTCCACAGTTTTGCCTCATATGTGTGATCAGTATCCCATGACATTGTGGTCATCTGACAGTTCACTGGAAAACATTGTGGGTTGAGGTCAGTAAGGAAAGAGACACATTTGAGTGTCAGACGTCATACCCATCACAATACGCATGCTAATGCAATAGCTGTTATTCTACCAACTTACTGTCTTTGTAGGGGCAAACTGTTGCACATGTCCCTATCTGTGGGCCTTTGCGCCCCATTAAAAATGAATGTGCCCTGATCCCTTGTTCTAGGGGGTTGAGAGGTATGGTAGGTATGTAGCAGCTACCTTTACATACATCTGCATATGCTACAGCTGTGTGCTATAGCTGCAGCTGCTGCTGCAGCCTAGCACACATAGGGGTGATTGTGGACAATTTGGAGGACAGCAAGCTGTATGTGTAACTGTGGCAGCTGTGGCAGCCCTGTCATTATGGCAGAGCCAGGATAAGGGTAACATGTACAGTCCAATTGAGCCATGTGATTAAGGGACATCTACTATGCAACAGTGTGAATAACAGAGTAGTAGGCAACATATAGTTAGGCTATATGAATGTGTGCAGTGTGTCCCTATCTGCAGGCCTTTGACTTTCAAAAATGGGTAGCAGTTCATTAAGTTGTAGTAACCTGTGCGGATTATGATTGTATGACTCAGTCATTACTTGCTGTCTTCAAAATAATGTAATTGCACTGCAGCATAAAACTGGATTTGAGCCCAGGACTGTATGTGGCAAAATGCACTGTGTGCAAGGCATTTAACAGAGTGAGTTACTGAGGCACTGCAGAAGCATGTGTATTTGCAAGATATATTTGGACATATACAGGCTAAGAGAAACATTTCTACATCCATTAGTATGTGCATGGCTTTATATGGTTGTATTTCTGTACCAGGTTTCCAGGTGTGCATGTACTTTGCCATTGCTGCCTTAGCAGGTGTCTTTCCACAGGTTGCTCCTATAAGGACACATATACCTGCTATCACAGGCCTCACTTCCATCCTTTATTATGTCTTTGGCTGTCTATTGGTTTATTATTGCACCAGAGTCCAAGGTACACTCCCATTTCTCCCATTAGTTTTTATTTCAATTAGACACATGCATAGTTTTTACTTCAGTTACATGCCTAATGACTGGTAGGGGCAATCAGTATGTTTTGCTGGAAACACCAGTTTATCTGTGTGATGTGGTGGGTTAATGCAGTTGGCTGTAGTTGAGAGGGGCCTGGGTTTGAAGCATAGCAGAGGTGCTTATTTTGTACATGTGACTAACAATGTAATAAACACATGTAAACATTAAAGCTCATTTAAGCTTAATTAAGTGAAGTGGTGTGACATACCTCACTGCTCTGCTATGTGCAGATCTGTGCTAAAAAATATAAAGAAAAGAAAAAGGGGGTGATAGGAAAGTGGAGTAATGGGGGAAAGCAGGGGAAAAACATAGTTAAAGGCAGGTATAGATATGCAGGAAGGTGTAGGAAAGTACAATAGCTAGCCATTTTTTGTACAGCAACTGCTGTGCACTTTGTCAGATTTTGCAGTTGAATTTGGACTCTCAGACCCCAGAGAAAGGGGCGAGGATAACATAACTGCATTGTCAAGCCATTTCGACCAAATTGTTTGTGTCCAGTGGACACGTGCAAAATGGAGAGCTATGTATGGTGCAATATTTTTTTGTGGGACAGGTATCCATTTTTTTTTTTTATTAAGGTGAGAGTGGAATGTTGGGGAAGGGACATAGGTATGTGTGAGGAGGTAAGTTGGGTAGGAGAAGATGTGTTTGCAGACAGATAAGACAGACAAGACTGCAGACAGGGGTGGTATGTGACACATGAGGGGGTAAGCACCTTGGATGGGGAGGGTGTTGTGGAAGCAGAATCACATGTGCCTCGAAGCAGCAGCAGTGTGACTCATGTCCCCACCGATGGGACTGTCAGCACTGCTCCTTCACTGCCACAAGGGTAGCTGTGCTGTAGTCTGGGTGCCAGGGTGAGGCTGCCCCATCAGGTTGGCAAGCATGCCCTCAATCCAGTGCAGGTGGCGTTCATAGCTCTGAGGGGCAATCCTGCTTGTGATGACTGGCAGTTGATCCTGGATGACAATGCCCCCATTGCCACTGCTCCCAGGGGGAGGCCAGTCCCAATCCCCTGAGGCAGTCCCACCTGATGCCAGAGGTGGTACAGGGGAAGCAGAGGAGGCACCTGTGGTCTGGGTCCCAGATGTGCTGTTACCCGGTGCCACAGCTGGTTGAGGCAAGGTAAGTGGATCATTTGGAACCGGCCTTCCCTGATGTGCTGTGATGATGGAGATATAGCAATAAGTATAGGTTAGTTATAAACAAAACATTAAAACCAACCTCCGTGCAGGAACGCTGACTGTCCAAGCCGACAGTCACGCACGTCTGATAGCACTTACACACACAAGGCTTTAGCTCTCAACAAAAGTCACAGCAAAAGCACCAATGCCAAGCCAGCATCGAATACGGCTACACAAACACTCCAACTTAAGTTTAAGCCAAAACAAACACTCTTCCAAAATGTTTTGATTAAAATGTTGAATAAAAACAAGCCAAAAACTTTCTGTATAAAACGGAACGTTCTTTATTCACAGCGATTTAAAAGTTGGAGCCATTGTTTTTTGTTAAACCGCAGTTGAAGTAGCCTGTGCTGGAGTAATTAACTGATGACTTTTTGTTGAGCTAGCAGGACTTTGTTTGAGCTTTATGTTGGCATTTTTGGACTTCTTTGTTCTGAAACAAACTTTTCAGGAACATATAATATTGACCTTCACGGAGGAGGGTTAATTTTGAGCTTTGTTCTGGTGGGGGAGGGATTTTGACTTGTATAAACAAAACATTGTTAGCAATAACAGCATGCCAGAACATTGGAAATAACCCAATTACATAGCAATGTATATTATGTGAAACACAACAATAAATAACAGAATAGTCAGTATGTGAGCAGCATGCCAATAACAGTTACAGCATAAGGCCAACAAAATAGGTAATTTAACAAGACATGTTAATATGCAACCATTATAATACATAACAATAATAAAACACGTGACCCACCATACAGATAATGTGACAACATATGTTAATAGTAAACCATAACCAATAAATAACAACAATAAATTAATGAAGATAAGGGGTGGTGAGAGAAAAACAGTACATTAGTGCCATTATAGGCTATTTACTTGACAACAGTACTACTATCTACTCTACGGGTCTGTATGTTCTTTATGTGTACAGTGTCTACAAGTCACCTATAGCTGCTGTAGCATGTACATACCTCTCAAGCTATTTGCATGGGTCACTGTGGACCAAGCAGGAACAACTGCAGGCACGCAACTAGACAGAACACTTGTACATCAGGTGGACCTATATAACTACCAAGGTGTTCTGTGGGCTGATGTGGTGATACTTTGCAATCCAGGTAATCATTTCAATGGTAATTCTGTGACAGATGGATTACGCTTTATTAATTACATAATGTGAAAGCATGACACTGGAGACACATGTATGTGTACAGTACAGAAACTAAATAACTATCATGCCTTGCTTGACAGGCATGGGAATAGAACCCACTAGCAGTGACTGCAGGGGACATCTGTATGGAATATGTTAACTGACTGCAGCAACTTTTAACAGACACTCCAGGCATACAGCTTTACCAGGATTACACATTTTATTTCTGACTGCATATTGCTGTATTTTCACATTCTTGCTACTGATTTTAACAGTTTGTGATATCTAAACCCGCAATAATATACTCATAATATGGGCTACCTCACCCATTTACCTGTAGTTCCTGTGGAGAGAGAATTTGTAAGCATTATGTGACTGCTACTGTAATATTTAGTGCTACATAGCACCGGATTCAAACCCTGGTCTGTGTGTGGAAAAATGTACTATATACACAGTATTTAACAAACTGAGCTACTGAGTCACTGCTGATTAGTCATAGGTTCATAGGTAGGTACTAGGCTATCAGCCCTAGGGCCTATACAAGCCTAGCCAAAAATGTACCCTGCCTTTCATCACCCAAGAAAATTATTTTCCTGTGCCCCTGTTGAGCAGAGCCACAGAGGTGATTCCCGGGGTGAATTTCCTATTTTCCATCAAATCATCAAGATTTTTTTTAAGAGTGCTAATGAGGAGCTTTGTTTGATATAGATAGGTAGTTTGTTCCAGAGTATGGGAAGTCTCTGGGACAGGAATCTATCCTTCCAGCATGTCCTGTTTATTGTGGTGACAGGGTTTAGGCCCCTAGAGCGTGTAGCTCAGGGGGATTGGGATTTCTTTAAGTGGAGCTCTGGGTTTGACATAGCTTTGTATGTTAGGGAGAGATCACCTCTGAGTACATGATATGCAATGGAGTAAAGCTGGCGTTTTTTTGAGACGGTCTGCATAGGGCATCTGTTTGAGGCCAGTAATCCTCTTTGTGAGGTATTTTTTCAGCCTTTCCAGTTGTTGTAGATGTCTTGTGAGGTACATACCAAAAGGGGCATTGTACTCTATAATGGGTCTAATAAGTGATGAGTAGAGGGGAACAATGACCTCTTTTTTCCTGGATGAGAAATGAGGTGTGCCACATAGAAATATTTCCTGACTACTGTGGCGATGTGATTATCAATGGAGAGACAGCTGTCCACCTGTGTCCTAAGGTCTCTTATCACACTTTCAGTGTTAAGTAGACTACCACCTATGTGGTAGCCCATGGGTACAGAGTTTTTACCAAAGGGGATGACAATGCACTTTTTGGCATTGAGCCTTTGACACCAGGCATCTGTCTCAGTGTGGCCCTTTTGTAGGATGTCCACATCATTAGGAGTTTCAGTTATGGCTCCTAGTTTTCAGTCATCTGCAAACTTCATTAGCCAAAGACCTTCTGTGTTACCCTGTACTTCAGAAAAGTAGATACCAAACAGGAGAGGACCCAGAACTGAACCCTGTGGTACTCCACTTGTCACTGGTCTGAAGTCGGATTTGGAGTCTGCTACTTTCACATTGTGGGTTCTGTCAGTGAGCCAGTTGGCAACCCATCTTGTGACATAGGGATTTATACCTAGTTTAATGTGTTTATCTATAATTCCAGAGTGGGGAATGGTGCCAAAAGCCTTGGCTAGATCTAGATAGGCAGTGTGAACCACCTTACCCTCATCTATGGCTTTGGTGACTGCTTCAAAGAAGTCAGTCAGGTTTAAGAGACATGATCTGCCTTTTACAAACCTCAACTGGGTGGGGTCCTGGGTTTGGAGATTACCAATGTCTTTGTTTATAAGTTCCATGATGATACATTCCATGGCCTTGCAGACCAGGCTTGTTAGGCTAATGGGGCGGTAGTTCCCGGGGTCTGTTGTGGTTCCCCCTTTGTAGAGTGGGATAACCATCGCTGTGGGCCATTCAGTGGGCACAAAGTCTGAGGTGAGGCTATGACTGAACATGGTGTTTAGGTGGGGTGCCAGTTCATTCTGTAGTTCATGTAGAACTCAGCCTGGGATGTTGTCAGGTCCCATGGATGCTGTGTTCTTGGCTTTGAAGAGTGTGTTTTTTACCTGTGCAGCCATGATTACAGGAACTTTGCATTTTTCCGGTATAGAGATGGGCCCTTTAGGGGGTGAGGGGGGTAAAGTTAGCACTGAACCTATCTGCCAGGATGTTGGCAATATCAGTTGGTTCTGTATATTTAGTGCCATTGTGCTGTAACTCAGAGCAGATCTGTGTGTTGCCATTGAGATTCTTGACATAGCTATAGAATGCTTTGTGGTTGTCTTTAGAATCAGTGGTGATTTTGTTTTCATAACTAGCTTTGGAGGATTTTATGAGGGATCTCAGCTTCTTACTGAGGCTGACCAGGGAGTTCTTCCAGCCATGGGATTTTACTCTTGTTTGCAACAGTTTCTTTCTTCTGTTGTAGAGTTTGTTTATGGCAGGGGACCACCAGATTGGCTTCCTTTTTTTGGAGAATAGCATCTTGGTTCTGTTAGAGATAGCACAATCCATGCACTCGTGTAAGTGCTTATAAAGTGCATTTGTGTAGGATTCAGCAGTCGTTCCTCTATGGTCCATCTGCATGGGTGTCGTGAAGTTTGCCACTTCGGTCTTAAGAACCGTGAAGTTGGCTTTGGAGACATTTTTTACAGTGGTTTCTCTAATGGGGGTGGGGGCGGGATGTGGATGTCTAGGCTGATTAGCTTGTAGTTGGATCTGACCAACAAGGAATTGACCTCTGGTGTGGAACACTGGTTGCCCAAATTGGTAATGACCAGGTCTAGGATATTGCTTCCCTTGGTGGGGGTGTTAATAAGTTGATCCAAGGCTTTAGAATTTATGAATTCCAGAAAATGTTGAGCAAAAGAATTGTTACATGAGCAGTTTTCCCAGTTAATGGTGGGGTAGTTGAAATTGCCCATTATTAGGGTGTTGGACTGTACCCTAATATTTTCCAGTTTATATAAAATGAGGAGTGGGAATCCTGGGACATGGTGGGGGATCTGTAGCAAGTTATAATTTGGATTGCAGTCTTGCCCAGAGCTAGTTGCACTTATATAATCTCGGATGCATTATGCTGAGCAACTAGCTTGGGGGCGTGGATATCCTTAATGAATATGGACATGCCTCCACCTTTAGTGTTTCAGTCCAGGATAGGTGGTAATGCAGGGATGCTCTCTTGAGCCTTGAACCAGGTCTCTGTCACTGCAGAGATGTCAACGTTCTCCATTTTAAGGAGTGCCTTGAGTGAATTCATTTTGAGGTTTAGACTTCTAGCATTGAGTAGCATTACCCTCAGATTTTGCTTGCCTGTACCTGTTACAATGGTGAATTTGTCATTTGAACCTTGCCTATAAAAGACACTATAGGGGTAGCAAGAGCCTTAGCCAGTATCCGGAATCCCAAGGGCGACAGGTGCAGACCATCTCTGGCAAAGCATCGTGGTCTGTCGATCATGTCATCCCAGGCAGACAGATACTGAATCCCCTTAGAATGACACCAGAAGCTTAACCAATTGTTGAAGTCAATCATTTTGCCGTTGTACTGTGGTATCATTCTGGGTGATGGGATGATGGTACTCAGGGCTAGAGTCATACCTGCCTGGGCTACAAGATTGGACAGCTCCTCCATGACTCTTTTCATGTAGTCCAGGGAGGTACATCTGACTGACTGATATTTGCCTAGAGCTCACCTGGAACCAAAACAATCTGGTAGTGCTACTACAGTGTTATACTAGACTGCAGTGATAGTAGAACACACAAGCATGAAATACAAGCATAACACAGATATCAAGTAAGCTATATATCATTATAAAGACTGCTGATGTACATAATTTATTGTTAGTGGTTTGAAATATCTGTGAAGTCAACAAACAATACCAGCTCATGGAGTGGACTACCTCACCCATTTACCTTTATTAACTGATTTCTGTGGATGACAGAGCATTATGTGCACAATATTGGCCTAGAGACAGCCTTTAACAGTATGATATGAGTTAAGCAATACAATTTACATCCATTAGATTTGCATTCCACAGCTTTTACAGTGTTATACTTGACTGTAGCACCTTACCTTATAGCTGGAATGCATACAGCTCTATTGCAATGGTTACAATAAGACAATCCTGATGTACACCCTTTTCCTTGGAGTTATTGGTATTGTTTCATGTTTTATTGCACATCAGTTGGCATTCTTATCTTCACTATAGCTCTAAGTCTACATTTATTGCACTATAGACTCTTACTACAGTAATACAATATTTTAATGCAGTTACTGGTTTTATTGCATGTTTTTATTGCACAACAGTTGGCATTATTCATTTCTTGTAATACAGCTCTAATTCCACATTTATTGCACTACAGACTTCATTGTATATATTTCAGTGCAGTTACTGGTATTGTTTCATGTTTTTATTGCACTACAGTAGGCATTATTCATTTATTGCACTACAGCTCTAATTCCACATTTATGGCACTACAAACTTTATTTTATATACTTTAATGCCATTAATTCTTTACTCCTTCTTGCTTATTTCACTATATTAAGCATAATACATCTGTACTCATCACACTCACAGTACAACCTGGCCAGGCCTGGTGAGATGTCTGGCCAGCTGGTTCCAGGCTTTAGCCTGTCACTCTGAGTCCTGAAAAACCTCTCTGCAGCAGCCGGTCATCACATTTTTTTTTTACTAGGAGTCCAGCCATGACTCTGGACTCTAGAATGTCCCAACACTGTGCCCAAAAATGCACACCTTCACCAGCACCAGCCATAATAACCATCAGAGAAAGAACTCAGATGGATTCCGCTATATTCCCACCTATTGGGCTTAATATAGGCTGTATTCCTGCCCTTACAAGTCATTAGGCAAAATCTCCACTTCACTTAGCATTGCAAAAACCTCACAGAACTGTATGCCTAGCAGTGCTTAGCAGTGTGCAAGCCAGCAAAGCAGAGACAAGTAGTGCATAAACATTGGCAGCAGTTACCATGTTATGTGATGTAAATAAATAATTAATTACATCTGGTTTCTATTTTTAGATGTCTGGCAGGAGTATGGGTGCTGCTTAGCATTGCTGTGCTTTGTGCAGCCCCATGCAAACATTCTTTTTTTTAATTAAAAAAAATAAAACAATAGGATGGTGCAGGGAGTCTCTTAACCATCTGCAGCCATGTTTGGCACAACACCACTCCCTACACTGATTCAATAACCATGTTCCTTGGCTCTTCTTCGGCAATGTGCCATCATTAATATACACGGTGCACTGCTGAGGGAAAACCATGTACACAGACATTGTAACATTCTTTGTAGGCTCTACATGATGCCTACATGGATTTTATTAAACCTTGGGACACAAGTTGATAAACTGTGTGCAGATTCTAAAATTTATTTTCAGACACAACAGATTATAGATATATTTACAAAATTTTATGCAAAACAGTTTGGCTCCACAAAAGGGATGATAAGTTGTCATAGTGACAACTAGGGACTGATTTACTCTTGGTAAGATGGATAGCTGCATGGCTTAAAAATAGGACGTGGCAATTATCATACAGCAACTGGATAATTAAAATCCATGGTTACAGTCAGGATGTCCCACAGGGCTCTGTCCTAGGCCCTTACTTGTTTAGATTGTATCTTTTAGACCTGACTTTTTCATCTGCTGTGTTCTACAGTCTATATACGGAAGACCTGAAATTGGGTAAACTGATTACATGTCTGCGAAATAACTTGACTAAATTGACCATTTGGGCACAGGAGAATAATATGTTGATAAATACATCAAAAACTAAGCATATGAGATTTGGGAGATATAAATTGAAAGGTAAATATTTAATTCAGCACACAGTGATTGAAACTGTAGACTCATTTAATAACCTGGGTATATAGATCGATTCAGCTATGAGTTTTTTTCTAATTTAATGATAGTTATAGAAGTATAGGATGTATAAAAAGATTTATAAAGTCTAGTAAATCAAAAATAATGAAGTCATTGTTTGTGAGTTACATTAGACCCAAACTTGAGTATGGAATAACAATATGGAAACCATATAAGAAAACAAGCATGAGTAAACTTGAAAGAGTAGAGCAGAAATATACCAAGAGCATCCATGATGTGAAAATTTAAATTATTATGAAAGACTAAAATATCTGAACTTGTACAGTGTCTCTTACAGATATATACGAAGAGATCTTATTCCAGTGGCGGCTGGTGACTTCAAATCACAGGGGGGCTGCAGGAGACGCTGAATGGGCGGGGTCAAAGGGAAGGGGTGTGGTCAATCATAAAGGGGAGGAGCTATGCACAAAACCACAAAAAAACTAACTTTAATTAAATACGCTGCCCTGGGTGGCAAACCATCATTATGAAAGTCCAATCAAGACAAAAATAAGTGTAGAAGAATAAAAATATTTCAATGCATTGGCTGCATGACAGCTTACTTAATATCTAGATGGAAACAAAAGGTTGTGAGGCATGAAAAAATAAATTACTTTTAAATACATTACTGGAATGCCAGTCAAAATCAAGTATAAGAAAACCAGAAGCACTCAACTCAAACTACTTCTCCTTGCACTGCAGTTCTAATTATAATATATTCAGCTTTATTAAAGTACCAAGCAACATGCTGAAAGTAGAAATCTATGTGATGCCCCCACTTGTAAAAATGTTTCTTATCCAAAAAAGACCTGCTGCCTGACGTTTCATGGGGAAAACATGATAAAAGTAAAAATGAAAAGCAAACAAGAAACAAGCTCAAGATACATTGCTTAAAGGATTACTGTACAGGTTATGGACCACACATGATTGGCATTCTGTTTAGTTTACGGGTAAAGCCTGTAGAGATGACTGGAAGTCTCCAACAAGTGTAATGAGCTTTTTAAAATAATGGAATCCTGTCCTTTAATACCCAAGGCTTATACATTATCTAGTCAAGTATTCTCTGCATGGCAACAACAGAAAGGCTTTCAATGTTGGCAATTCTTTAACAGTATGCTTATTAAAGCTTACTTGCATCTTACGATGTCAGACAAGCTTACCTTATGGTCATTAAAGCATTGCTACTTAAACACAGAGCAACAGGCACTTTGAGTAATAAGCATAAATCAACAGTACAAAAATATGACAGAAACCAGACCATTCTGCAAAATCAAGGACAGACGAAAAGCCACTGTAGTACTTATGCAGTGTGTCCTCCCCATCCAAGGTAGATACAACTACTCCTTGCCTTGCTTGGACACATCCAGAGTCACTACATGGGGAGTGGGGTGCAACAAGCATGTCACAATTTGAAATCTCTCTGGCTGACTGTGATGGCCCTGACACATTTGTCATACCTCTCAACTTCAAGAGCAAGAAATCTGGACAAAGCCATACACAGAAGTGGGACAAAGGCACAACAAGAAGGACAATTTTTAAATATTGCTCTAATAAACTTAGAAAGATAATAGAATAGGTCTTGCATTAGTATGAATTTTCTGAAGGGTATAAAATCTGAAACTCAAATGTCTGTCATTTTCTAACTTCAGTCTTTAGTGATTTGTCACTAATTTGCCAATAACACAATTTTATGAAAAATGGACCAAAAATGTGATGCAAAAATATAAAATAGACACACAATACAGCTTCTACCTGTCAAAGAAGGGACACTTTAATATTAGTACTGCTACCTTGAGCAGCTGACAAAATAAAAGAATCTACATGCATTTCAAGTAATCTATAACTTTGATTATTACAGTTATTTCTTAATTGTAAACCCTCCATGTTTTCTTCCAAAATTGCTATTTTATGGAGGGATTATTAGGGGAAGAGCAACATTTTGAGCCAAAAATTGGGGACAGTTGAGAGGTTGGCTATGCCTAATTCTATAAAGCAATTTATTTGCATGTACCTCTCAACCTGTTAATGCAGTAAATCTGAACAAGGCCAAATATATTGGGGCACATATAAACAGTACTAAAATTGCTCTTGTATAAATTGAGACAGTTGATAGAACGGCTCTTACTTTAACATGCATTTTTATGAAGGTTATGAAGTCTGAAACTTATTATTTAGTGACTTCTGGCAAATCATTTAGGAATTAAAACTACAAATTTTATGAACAACAAACCAAAAATAAGAAGCAAAAATCTATTCATTCTTTGAAAATCTGGACAGTTGGGAGGTATAGTTCAGCTGGGCCTGTCTGAGTTTGCTGCCCTTCCCCTGACAAAATAATGGTTGAACTGGAGCCTCTGCAGCCATTCCAATTAACCATTACTTGGCTATTTCACTCCATTTACCATAAACACTAATGTGCATACTGCTTTACTTCAATGATTGGACTTCATTTGAAAGTTTTATTTTGTATTTTACAGCACAAACATTAAGTAATCTGTTAAACAAAGCAATGCAGTCTCACAATGAAAACTTAGCATTAAAACTTCTCTGCCCTTGAAACTCACATTCATTGAAACAGCATTGAAACCCACATTCAAAGAAAATACATTTTGCCAGTGGCAGATAAAGATTAATTTTGGGCTGTTTTCGAATCATAGGCCCCTTGCATATGAAACATACATGTGCTCTTTGATACACCTTCCTCATTGTACTAAAATTATATTCCTTGTACAATACAGTACACTTGTTAGAGGGTGTTTTAAATTTGTTTTGAACATTTTTCCAGTAAGCAATGAAACAAAACATATGCACCCATAATGGCAAAACTGCCCAGTTGAGAACATTTATCATAAAAAGTCTACTCAGACTTCCACAGTCCACCATTATTAGTAAATATACACAATTCTACAGTCCACCATTATTAGTAAATATGCACAATTCCACAGTCCACCATTATTAGTAAATATGCACAATTCTACAGTCCACCATTATCAGTAAATATGCACAATTCTACAGTGCACCTTTATCAGTAAATATGCATAATTCTACAGTCCATATTCAGTGAATTCAGTTCTTGCCATAGCTGTCAACCTTAGCACAAAACCTGGACTAAGCCAATAATGGGGAATACAGTCCCAAAAATAGGGACAAATTTAAAATATTCATCTTATAAACTTAGAAAATTGCTAGAAAAAAGGTTGTGCTACTATGTATTCTGAAGAACATGAAGTTTGAAATTCAAATGCCGGTCAATTCTACTGCGGACAGAACAAAAACAATTTTCAGCAGAGACAGGGATTAATACTGCAGACACGTCTGTGTAAAATGGCAGGGCATCAGAGCAAATCCACACAAACACAGGCAGGAGATGCAGACTCCACAGAAGCCACCCCAACCAAGAATCAAACCAGAAAACCTATAGCTGTGAGGCAACAATACTACCACTGCACCATCAAATCTGCAAGGAATTAAACATTCAGAAACCTGAAGGCTGAAATTCAAATGCCTGTCAATTTTACTGCGGACAGAACAAAACAATTTTCAGCAGAGATGCAGGGATTAATACTGCAGACACGTCTTTGTAAAATGGCAGGGCACCAGAGCAAATCCACACAAATACAGGGAGGAGATGCAGACAGAAGCCACCCCAACCAAGAATCAAACCAGAAAACCTATAGTTGTGAGGTAACAATACTATCACTGCACCATCAAATCTGCAAGGAATTAAACATTCAGAAACCTGAAGTCTGAAATTCAAATGCCTGTCAATTTTACTGGACAGAACAAAACAATTTTCAGCAGGGATTAAAACTGCAGACACGTCTTTGTAAAATGGCAGGGCACCAGAGCAAATCCACACAAACACATGGAGGAGATGCAGACTCCACACAGAAGCCACCCCAACCAAGAATCAAACCAGAAAACCTATAGCTGTGAGGCAACAATACTACCACTGCACCATCAAATCTGCAAGGAATTAAACATTCAGAAACCTGAAGGCTGAAATTCAAATGCCTGTCAATTTTACTGCGGACAGAACAAAAACAATTTTCAGCAGGGATTAAAACTGCAGACACGTCTTTGTAAAATGGCAGGGCACCAAAGCAAATCCACACAAACACATGGAGGAGATGCAGACTCACACAGAAGCCACCCCAACCAAGAATCAAACCAGAAAACCTATAGCTGTGAGGCAACAATACTACCACTGCACCATCAAATCTGCAAGGAATTAAACATTCAGAAACCTGAAGGCTGAAATTCAAATGCCTGTCAATTTTACTGCGGACAGAACAAAACAATTTTCAGCAGAGATGCAGGGATTAATACTGCAGACACGTCTTTGTAAAATGGCAGGGCACCAGAGCAAATCCACACAAATACAGGGAGGAGATGCAGACAGAAGCCACCCCAACCAAGAATCAAACCAGAAAACCTATAGTTGTGAGGTAACAATACTATCACTGCACCATCAAATCTGCAAGGAATTAAACATTCAGAAACCTGAAGTCTGAAATTCAAATGCCTGTCAATTTTACTGCGGACAGAACAAAAACAATTTTCAGCAGGGATTAAAACTGCAGACACGTCTTTGTAAAATGGCAGGGCACCAGAGCAAATCCACACAAACACATGGAGGAGATGCAGACTCCACACAGAAGCCACCCCAACCAAGAATCAAACCAGAAAACCTATAGCTGTGAGGCAACAATACTACCACTGCACCATCAAATCTGCAAGGAATTAAACATTCAGAAACCTGAAGGCTGAAATTCAAATGCCTGTCAATTTTACTGCGGACAGAACAAAACAATTTTCAGCAGAGATGCAGGGATTAATACTGCAGACACGTCTTTGTAAAATGGCAGGGCACCAGAGCAAATCCACACAAATACAGGGAGGAGATGCAGACAGAAGCCACCCCAACCAAGAATCAAACCAGAAAACCTATAGTTGTGAGGTAACAATACTATCACTGCACCATCAATTATACAAGGAGTTAAACATTCAGAAACCTGAAGTCTGAAATTCAAATGCCTGTCAATTTTACTGCGGACAGAACAAAACAATTTTCAGCAGAGACGAGGGATTAAAACTGCAGACACATCTTTGTAAAATGGCAGGGCACCAGAGCAAATCCACACAAACACAGGCAGGAGATGCAGACTCCAAACAGAAGCCACCCCAACCAAGAATCAAACCAGAAAACCTATAGCTGTGAGGCAACAATACTACCACCGCACCATCAATTATGCAAGGAATTAAACATTCAGAAACCTGAAGTCTGAAATTCAAATGCCTGCCAATTTTACTGCGGACAGAACAAAACCAATTTTCAGCAGGGATTACAACTGCAGACACGTCTTTGTAAAATGGCAGGGCACCAGAGCAAATCCACACAAACACATGGAGGAGATGCAGACTCCACACAGAAGCCACCCCAACCAAGAATCAAACCAGAAAACCTATAGCTGTGAGGCAACAATACGACCACTGCACCATCAAATACGCAAGGAATTAAACATTCAGAAACCCTTAAGTCTGAAATTCAAATGCCTATCAATTTTATTTAACATTTCTTAATCAGGACAGTCTGACTTGGAACAAATAATCAAATTTTCTGCGGAGGCCCTGGAAGAACTAATGCAGACATGTCTTTGTAACATGGGAGGCACAAAAGCAAACCCACACAAACACAGGGAGAAGATACAGACCCCACAAAGAAGGAACCCCAGCCAAGAATCAAACCCAAGAAGCTGCAGCTGTGAGGCAACAATGCTACTACTACACCATCAAATATCAAGCATTGCAACATTTACAAACCACAGATATTATGAGGAACAGATCAGATCGAATATGAGGTAAAAATCTGAAATTTTTTTACAAATGGTGGTGGGTAGGGAACTCAAGTCTTTAACACCTGCATACAGGGTACAGGGTTCAAGCCTGAGGCATTCCCTACCACACCACCATAAGCACCTGGGGCATTTTCACACACACACACACACACACAATCTCCCCAGTAAAGCACAAGCACCATACACAAACTCCAGTAAAAGCACAAGCACCATACACAAACTCAAGAAAAATAAACATTGTAAATTAAAAGGCACCTTACCTGAATGAATACATACAGAGTTAACGTCCGTTGCATACATCCTTCCCGCGCAATACTGAAGACCCGCGAGATCCACATGCTCCTTGCCGACGAGATCCCTGAGGCTCTGTCCCGAGTCCCTGCTGCTCCTCTTGCAGTCCGGACGCGTCCCATAATCCTGGCGGGTCTGTGCACTGTAAAAGTGCACAGACGCTCCTTGCGGGCTGCCTTGAGCATGCATAGACCGATAAGCCGACTCGGTCTATGCGCATCCTTGAATTTTAAAAAAATGTTTTATTTTATTTTTCATTTTGTTTTCTTTCTTTTTCTTTCTTTTTTTATTTTATTTTTCATTTTGTTTTCTTTCTTTTTCTATGTTTGAGGGGGCTGCAGTCCGGCAGCCCTATGCCACGAGCCGCCCCTGTCTTATTCAAGTATACAGAACATTAAGAGACAACTACCTCTAGAAATCTTTGGGGTTATCAAAAAGTACTAGAGAATCATCAGACAGCCTATGTAGTAGATTCTATAGGAATGACAAGTGTACTAATTGGTTCTCTGACAGAATAGCTGATGCATGGAACAGACTACCAAATTACATTAAAGCAAGTACTAGTTTAGATGTTTTAAGAACAGCCTGGACACATTATGGGAGCAAGTGTTTTGGTATATTGACAAGCTAGAAGTGCATTAATGCCCATGCCTGAAATATCTGTATGTATGTATGCATAACCCAAAGGAAATAGCTAATATCATAGCTGAAACATTTTAGCACTAATGTTACTCCACCAATAGTTACAGCTATTCTACAGATTCCACAGTCCCAACTACCCCCTCTTACTTACTATGGAAAAGTTTTCTCAGCCTTGTCAAAAGCTAAGAATACCTCATGCATGGCCCTGATAATGTACCAGGTTGCCTGATTATCAGTGTCAAATACCTATCTGAACCCCTAGTAACACCTATTTAACCTCTTTGAGCTAAGCTTCTTCCCTAGTAACATTCCTGAAGCCTGGAATACATCCACTGTAATGCTGTTATACAAGGGTGGCACAACCGTGGACCCTGGCAACTACTTCCCCATTATTCCCATACAGTTATCTAAGTGGGCATAGAACTCCTTTGTGAAGCTACCCACTGTGGCAATATCTAGAATGATGCTGCTATAAGTGAATTTAGAAATTTCATGCTAGAAATTGATGAAATGAGTGGGTCTGGAATCCTTGAATTTTAAGATACTAGTTTCACTGGGTTTAAATACTTTGAAGGTATAGGTCACTAGTATTATGATCAACTTAATCAGGGAAGGAGATACCAGGTAAACAGTACCCGAAGAAGTTATATGGACCAGGTCTTATGTCTTCTACTGGGTATGTTAAGTATCTGGCCCAGGGAGTTTTGGTGTACTAAATATAAGAACCTTTCAGCATATCTTGCATTGGAATATAGGTATTCTAGTTTGCTGAGGGGTTATCTGAAGTCTCCCAAAGTTATGGAGTTCTTGTTTGTAGGAATTTCATCAAGTACATTTAGGAACCTTACTTGATTTTCTGCTCAGTAATACCTTTCACCTCCACTAGAAATGAATGCGTCAGTAGGCCCTTGCCCTCAGTGCAAGAATGAGTGGGACTGTTGGGTGCAGGAAAGGACTCATTGGATTCATCTGATTGGCTCAAAAATGTCTTATTGCTTTTGAATGTATAGTGCAGAAATGTCTTGCCCTGTATGGCAGCTTATTCTTGAAGCTATCAGCATTTTATGCCATTGAGCTATGTCTAAGAAGTGGGGTTATGGATGAGGTATTCATTCATCATAAATACATGATTAATGCCTCACTTTTATGGCCTAGGAAGAGATCATAATGTTTTAGAGTGTAGCATTTGTGTGTGTGTGTGTGTGTGTGTGTGTGTGTGTGTCTCTCAATATATATATATATATATATATATATATATATATATATATATATATATATATATATATAAATCAAGCAAATACAGATTTAATTTTTATTATTTTTTGGACAAAAAATATTTTTTATTTCAACTTTGTTTCTTTCACTTATGTCTCTGACATCTACCTTCGTGCTTTGGAAACATGTTTTGAAACAAAACAATTTCTTATTTCTTTTCTATTATCAGAAAAGTCAGACATGATCCAATTAGGCAATGACTGTAATGACAGTAGGATGTAGCTAGAAAGAAATATGATTGATGGGGTGTTGTTTACTAAAAAGCATTCAGAGTCAGACTTCTATTTCAAGGTATGGATGACCTCTGAATTCTGAACAGGTTTGTTTGTGTTCATAACAAACAGAGGTGTCCAGTTTTTTTTACATTTCTTTGGCTATAGCTGTACAATCTCTAACCTCTGCTCATTCTTCATTTATCATCTTATGATCAAAGAAGGCTTAGAGTTCCAGACCAGAATTAATATATCTCTGCATATCTCTCTCTCTCTCTCTCTCTCTCTCTATATATATATATATATATATATATATATATATATATATATATATATATATATATATATATATAATATATGTGGGAGTGTGTGTGTGTGTGTGTGTGTGTGTGTGTGTGTGTATATATATATATATATATATATATATATATATATATATATATATATATATATATATATATATATCTATATCTATATCTATATATATATATATATATATATATATATGTAAAAGTTTACACACCCCTGTTAAAATGCCAGGTTTTTGTGATATAAAAAATGAGACCACAATAAATCATTTCAAAACTTTTCCCACCTTTAATGTGACCTATAACATGTACAATTCAATTAAAAAACAAACAAATCTGTTAGTGGAAAAAATATAAAAAATAAAAAAAAAACTACAATAAGCTGGTTGCAGAAGTCTGCATACCCTTAAACTAATACTTTGTTGAAGCACCTTTTTATTTAATTATAACATTCAGTCTTCTTGGGTAGGAGTCTATCAGCATGGCACATCTTGACTTGGCAATATGTGCCCACTCTTCCTTGCAAAAGTGCTTCAAATCTGTCAGATTGTGAGGGCATCTCTTGTGCACAGGCCTCTTCAGGTCACCACACAGATTTTCTATTGAATTTAGGTCTGGGCTCTGGGTGGGCCATTCCAAAACTTTAATTTTCTTCTGGTGAAGCCATTTTTTGTTGAGTAGGATGCATGCTTGAGGTCACTGTCATGTTGAAAGGTGAAATTCCTCTTCATCTTCAGCTTTCTAGTAGACGGCTGAAGGTTTTGGGCCAAAAGTGACTGGTATTTGGAACCATTCATAATTTCCTCCACCTTGACTAAAGGCCTAGTTTCAGCTGAAGAAAAGCAGCCCCAAAGCATGATACTGCGACCACCATGCTTTACCATGGGGATGGTGTTCTTTTGGTCATGCAAAGTGTTGTTTTTGTGCCAAACATACCTTTTGGAACTGTGGCCAAAATGTTCAACCTTGGTCTGAACAGGTTGAAAGCGCTTTTCTTCTTTTTTACCCTTTGGTTTTAAATGAAGTTTTATGTTTAAATAAAGCCTACAGTTTTAAATTTTCAATGTTAAGGTTACAACGCTATCTTCTAGCTCTGTGGTGGTCAACTCAGGAATATTTTCAGTTTTTTTTCTCACTTGTTTGCACCTGGGAAGACCTTTAGCAGCTAAGGAAGTTTTTTTCTGCCAAAATGTTCAACCTCATTCTCGTCAGACCATAACACATTTTCCCACATGTTTTTGGGAGACTTGATGTATTGTTTTGCAAATTTTAGCTGGGCCTGGATGTTTTTCTGTGTAAGAAAAGCCTTCTGTCTTGCACCCTTACCTCATAGCCCAGACATACAGAGAATAGGGGAGATTGTTGTCACATGTAGTACACAATCAGTACTTGCCTGAAATTCCTGCAGCTCCTTCAGTGTTGCTGCAGGTCTCTTGGCAGCACCCCTGACCAGTTTGTGCCTTGTCTTTTCATCAATTTTGGATGGATGTCCACTTTTTTACAACGTCACTGTTGTCCTATATTTTCTCCACTTTTGATGACTGTCTTCACTGTGTTCCATGGTAAATCCAATGCTGTGAAAATTTTTTTGTACCCTTCCCCTGACTGATACCTTTCTACAATGAGATTCCTTTGATGCCTTGTAAGCTCACTGTGAACCCCGGCTTTTGCTGTAGCAGGCAACTGAGTAAATGTCAGGAAAATCCTGCTAGGACAGCTGAACTTTATTTGGGGTTTATCAGAGTCTCTTTAATTGATGGCAGTTGTGTACCCAAGAAGATTGAATGCTGTAATTAAATCAAAAGGTGCTTCAACAAAGTATTAGTTTAAGGATGTGCACACTTATGCAACCAGCTTATTGTATGTTTTTTTATTTTTTATATTTTTTCCCCTAACAGATTTGTTTGTTTTTCAATTGAATTGTACAGATTATAGGTCACATTAAAGGTGGGAAAAGTTTTGAAATGATTTATTGTGGCATAATTTTTTACATCACAAAAACCTGGCATTTTGACAGGGATGTGTAAACTTTTTATATCCACTGTATATATATATATATATATATATATATATATATATATATATATATATATATATATATATATATATATATATATATATATATATATATAAATGGTTATACTCTATTTGCGAATACTACAATACAAGAATTATAAGAACAGAAGATAATAAGATGGGAATGTTGAAGACCACAGAAGTGAAAAATGTTGAATATTGAACCCCACGACTGGCCCGGACACAGAAACAAGTACTATCATGAGTCAAGAAGGGGGAGGCAAGTCTGGCTGTTCACTCCTTTGGTCATTGACATTCTCAACTTATGATTTTATGGTCTTAATATTCGCAGTTGAAGCAATCGCAAATACAGTAGTAAACCTATAATATTACCATTTTAATGAAGTTCTTGATATGTTTACTATCCTCATTTTGTTATTTGTAAACAATAATGCCTGAGAGGATGAGTGAAATAGTTGATCACCTATGAATGCTGTAAGGCAGAATTCCTACCAATGGAAGGTCTGTTAGTTTCTCTATAACACCTATGCTGGACGATATTACAGCACTTATAAAATAACCAGCACTTTTGTGTTTTGTTGAGTTTTTAATGCTTTTTAAAATTTGTATAAGCTATTTTTTTGTATTTCTCATTGTCTTTTTGACTAAAAGCATTAATTTCTTTTAGCTAAGGGAACAAAGAAGCATAGAAGCAGATAGGTTATATTATTAATGTAACAGAACAACAAAATACACATTTAGGTGGGATTTACATAACTGTCTGTGTTATACTGGTTTTAGGCTATAATTCAATAATATCTAATAAGTACCACCCGATCCCTACAAGATTTTTAGAAATTGCATTTCCTAAAATGTAGATCACTGAATTAATCTTCATTGTTACCTTAAGTAAGCAAACTGGAATTTTCTTTTCTTTTACTTTGAAAAGATCAGAAGGGTAGCTTTTTATTGTATAGATTTGTTAAAAGAGGTTTCACATGACTCAGTTCTCATACTGTAAATGCAGTGATATCAGTACTAACATTTCTTATGTGTTTTACTATATCTCTTGTGAAAAACATAAAGTTCGTGTAGAACATACAAATTAAAAAAAAGTTAAAAGTTAACATGCTGTTTTAAAAACATGCATACACACTTGCCCAGCGTTTCCTGGAGTTCATTAATTCCAATGCCCTGGACCAGCTCATTTTTACCCCTCTAGAGGTAGCAACATCCTTGACCTGGTCATTACTAACATGGGCGACCGTTGCTCTACACCAGTAGTCAGCTCCTCCCTGGTTAGATCCGATTACAAACTAGCCACCTTGGAAATCCACATCACTCCCACCCCCCCAGCAAAGGTAACCACCATGAAAAACATCTTGAAAGCTAACTTTGGGATCCTAAAAACAGAGGTGGCTAACTTCACGGCACCCATGCAAATGGAGAATAGTTGCATGACTGCAGAATCATACACCAATGCACTGTACGAACACATACACAAATACATGGATCTTGCCATACCCAATAGAACCAAGACACTGTCCTCCAAAAAAGGAAGCTAATCTGGTGGTCCCCTGCTATAAACAAACTCTACAACAGAAGGAAGAAACTGATGGGGAATAAGGTGAAGTCCCGAGACTGGAAAAATTTCCTTATCTGCCTCAACAAAAAGTTGAGATCCTTCATCAAATCCTCTAAAGCTAGCTATGAAAATAGAATTGCAGCAGATAGTAAAGGCAACCACAAGGCCTTCTATAGTTATGTAAAGAATCTCCATGGCAATACCCAGATTTGCTCTGAGCTACTGCACAATGGTACCTCCTATACCGAGCCAACAGATATTGCCAGTATACTGGCCGACAGATTCAGTGCCAACTTTACCCCCCCCAAAGGACCAATCACAATACCAGTAGATTGCAGGCACCTGGTATTACTACTGCACAGGTTAAAACAGCACTGTCCAAGGCCAAGAATACAGCTTCTATGGGACCTGACAATATCCTTGGTTGTGTTCTACATAAACTACGGAGTGAACTGGCACCTCACCTGTGTGCTCTGTTCAATCATAGCCTTCTTCAGGCTTTGTCACTGCCGAATGGCGCACTGCTGCAGTATCCCTCTCCACAAAGGAGGAGCAGCTACAGACTCTGGGAACTATCACCCCATTAGCCTGATGAGTCTGATATGCAAAACTATGGAATGCATCATCATGGACCTAATAAACAAGGATATAGGGAATCTCCAAACTCTGGATCTCACACAGTTTGGTTTTGTGAAGGGTAGATCATGCCTGTTCAACTTGGTCAACTTCTTTGAGTCAGTCACCAGAGCTGTGAATGAAGGCAAGGTGGTTAATACAACCTACCTTGATCTGGCCAAGGCTTTTGATATCATTCCCCACTCAGGCATCACAGAAAAACTTACTAAGCTTGGCATCAATCGCTATATCACTAGGTAGGTTGCAAACTGGCTCACAGATAGAACCCACAGTGTGAAAGTGGCTGACTCCAAGTCAGACTGCCGATTAGTCACAAGTGGAGTCCCACAGTGGTTGGTCCTGGGTCCTCTCCTGTTTGGTATCTACTTCTCTGAAGGCCAGGCCAACATGAAGGGACTCTGGCTGACAAAGTTCACAAATGATTGCAAGTTGGGAACTATTATAAACTCCCCAAGTGATGTTGACATTCTACAGAATGGCCTCACTGTGACCAGAGACTGGTGTCAGAACTATGGCCTTAAGCTCAATGCCAAAAAATGTGTCGTCATCCCCTTTGGGAAATACCCGGTTCCCATGAATTACCATATTGATGGTAGTCTACTGAACACAGAAGATGTTATAAGAGATCTGGGAACACAGGTGGACAGCAGCCTCTCTTTTGATCAGCACATTGCCACTGTGGTCAGAAAGTCCTTCTATGTGGTACATCTCATTACTAAGGGTTTTGCATCCAAGAAGAAAGAGATCATTGTCTCACTCTACTCTTCCCTCATTAGGCCACTCATCAAGTACAATGCCCCATTTATCATGTACCTCACTAGACACCTGTAACAACTGGAGAGGCCGCAAAAGTACCTTACAAAGAAGATCCTAGGCCTTAAACACTTGTCCTATATGGACAGACTCAAAAAACTCCAACTATTCTCTGTCTCATATCGCCTACTTAGAGGCAATCTCTGCTTGACATACAAAGCCATGTCTGACCCAGCTCTGTTAGAAATGCTACATCTAAAGAAATACCAATCCCTCCACACCACACACTCCAGAGACCTCAATCTCATTACCTCAATTAACAGAACATGCTGGAAGGACAGGTTCATAACCCAGAGATTGCTCATGCTATGGAACAGACTTCCCATGCATGTTAAGCAGAGCACCTCACTGACTCTCTTCAATAGAAATCTTGATGAGTGGTTGGGAAACAGAAAATTCACCCTGGGGATAACACCAGTGGCTCTACTTGACAGAGGCACTGGGAACTAAGGTCTGGTGGCACTAATAGACTTGTAAAGGGCCCAGGGCCATTAGCCTAGTACACACCTATGAACCTATGAACCTATACCTTCATGAAGCAGAAATAGGCATACTGTGAAAGTATTTGGTTGTACTGTGCAAATGCAAGATTTGAACTTGATTTAACATTCTATTGGTGTTATTTTTGTTGCTGTGGTGTGCATAGGTTCATAGGTTCATAGGTAGGTACTAGGCTGTCTGCCCAAAGGCATTTATAATCCTAGCCGGAATGTGTTGGCTTTCACCGACCCCTTAAATTAGTTCCCTATGCCACTGTCCAGCAGATCCATTGAAGTGATCTCTGGGGTAAACTTTCTGTTTCCCATCCACTCATCAAGGTTTCTCTTGAAGAGGGTTAGCGAGGAGCTCTGCCTAATGTAGATTGGAATCTTGTTCCAGAGCATGGGAAGTCTCAGGGACAGGACTCTATCACTCCAACACGACCTATTTATTGTTGTGGTGAGGTTTAGATCCCTGGAGTGCGTGGCTCGAGGGGATATGGTTTTCTTGAGTCTATATTAGAACACTGAGCATTCAAAATGTTGAGTGTTCTATTATCGAACCCTAGCAATCGAAAATACTAGACATCGAATATTCAGAACAGCAATTTTTTTCCTAGGGAAAAAATTTGCTGTTCCAAAATACATACACACAACACAAGCACACCAAACAAACAGCAATCTAAACACATACACCTAAACTCTTACACCTAACCCTACACTAAACTATACACACACCACTAACTATCCACTTACCTTAACCCAAATCCTAACCCTAAGGTTTGTCACTATCGCACACTCACCTCACCCATGCCCTAACCCTAAATCACCTACCCCACCCTAACCCTCACATCCACACAGTCGCACACTTACCTGACCCACACCCTAACCCTAACTCACCTAACCCACCCAAACCCTCATGTCCACACAATCGCACGCATACCTAACCCGCACCCTAACTAACCTAACCCGCTCTCCATCGTACACTTACCTGAACCCAACCCATAACTTTCCACCAGAGCACTGAAAATACCGAAGCAACAGAAATGGACAACCAAATTCTTTCCCTGGGAAAAATTGGTTTTCTGTTTCTTCGATATTTTCAGCGTTCACTGAAAACAGGTCGATATTAGAACACTTGACATTTTAAATGTTCGGTGTTCTAATATAGACTCGGTTTTCTTTAGGTGGAGCATGTCCATCAATTCTGGGTTGGACATGGCCTTGTATGTCAGGCAGAGATCACCTCTGAGTAGGCAGTATGCAACCGAGTACAGCAGGATTTTCTTCAGTCGAGCTGCATAGGGCATCTGCTTGAGGCCAGTGATCCTCTTGGTGAGGTACTTCTGTGGTCTTTCCAGTTGTTGCAGGTGTCTTGTAAGGTACATCCCAAATGGGGCATTGTACTTTATGATGGGTCTGATGAGTGATGCGTAGAGGGACCCAATGACCTCTTTCGATCTGGATGAAAATTCTTTTGTGATTAGGTGGGCCACATAGAAGGATTTTCTAACCACTTTGGCAATGTGATTATCAAAGGAGAGGTTACTATCTACTTGGGTCCTCAGGTCCCTTATTATGTCTTTCATATTTAGGGGGCTACCAGCTATGTAGTAGTTTGTGGGTACTTTGTTTCTTCAAAGGGGATGACTATGCACTTTTTGGCATTTAGCTTGAAGCCATGGTTTTTACACCAGGTATCTGTCTCAGTGAGACCCTTTTGGAGGATGTCTGTGTCAGCCAGAGAGGCAATTATAGCCCCTAGTTTGCAGTCGTCTGCAAACTTGGTCAGCCATAGTCCTCCTGTGCTTGCCTGTACCTCTGAGAAGTATATGCCAAACAGGAGGGGTCCTAGGACTGAGCCCTGGGGAACTCCACTTGTAACCAGTTTAGAGTCAGACCTAGCTCCCACAACTCTTACCATGTGGGTTCTGTCTGTGAGCCAGTTGGCAACCCATCTCATGATGGAGGGGTTTATGTTCAGACTGGTGAGCTTGCTTATAATAGCTGAATGGGGAATGGCGTCGACAGCCTTTGCAAGGTCTAGGCAGGCTGTGTGGACCACCTTTCCCTCGTCTATAGCCTTGGTAAGTGTCTCAAAGAAGTCCACCAGGTTTAGGAGGCATGATCTGCCCTTAACAAAGCTGAACTGGGTATGGTCCAGTGTTTGGAGATTTCCAGTGTCTCTGTTAATGAGATCCATGATGATGCGCTCCATAGCTTTGCAGACCAAGCTAGTCAGGTTTTTAGGGCGATAGTTTCCGGGGTCCATTGTGGCTCCACCTTTGTGGAGCGGAATAACTGTTGCTGTGTGCCACTCTGTGGGCACGTAGCCTGTGGCGAGGCTGAGTTTAAACAGTGTGTTTAGGTGAGGGGTTAGTTCATCTTTGAGCTTGTGTAGGACGCAGCCTGGGACACTGTTTGGTCCCATTGATGCTGTGTTTTTGGCTTTGGCAAGGGCTGTTTTAACCTGAGTGTCTGTGATTTCAGGAGCACTACATTCTTCTGGCATACTTATGGGCCCTTTTGGGGGTGAGAGGGGGGGTGAAGTTTGCATTGAACCTTTCTACCAGGATGTTGGCTATATTGATCGGTTCAATGTATTTTGTGCCATTCTGCACTAACTCCGAGCAGATCTGAGAATTGCCACTTAGATTCTTGATGTAGCTAAGGAATGCCTTGTGGTTATCTTTGGAGTCCATGGCAATTTTTCTTTTGAAGCTAGCCTTGGATGATTTTATGAGGGAATGCAATTTCTTGCTGATACTGATCAAGATGTCCCCCCTTCTTGGGATTTTACTCTTTTCTGTACTAGTTTCCTCCTTCTATTGTATAGCTTGTTTATGGCAGGGGTCCACCAGACTGGATTCCTTTTCTTGAAGGAAAGTCTTGGTTTTGTTTGGGATAGCATGATCCATGCATTATTGTAGGTGCCCATAGAGTGCATTAGTAAAGGATTTTGCAGCTTGGACAGCATTATCCTTTAGCATGGGAGCTTTCAAACTTCCCACCTCAGTCTTAAGTAACGTGAAGTTTGCTTTTGAAAAGTTTTTCGTGGTGGTTTCTTTTACCAGGGGTGGTGGCGGAATGTGGATATCCAGAGTGATTAGTTTATGGTCAGATCTAACCAGCAAGGGGTTGACCTCTGGTGTGGAATACTGGTCGCCCATGTTGGTGATGACCAGGTCCAATATGTTGTCACCTCTGGTGGGGATGTTGACCAGTTGATCCAGGGCATTTAAGTTTATAAATTCTAGGAAATTTTGGGCAAGGGAGTTTGTACTTGAGTAGTTCTCCCAGTTAATGTTTGGGTAACTGAAATCACCCAATAACAGGGTGTTTGGTAGGACCTTTATGTTTCCCAGTGTTTCCAGGAATGTGGAATGGGGGTCCTGGGACATGGTAGGTGATCTGTAGCAAACTATAATTTGAATAGCAGTTTTGCCTATTGTTAGTTGCACGTGGATCATCTCTGAAGCATCGTGCTGTGCCACTAAACTGGAGATGTGGGTATCCTTGATGAATATGGATACTCCCCTGCCTTTTGTATTTTGGTCTGGGTTTTGTGGCCAAAATGTATGGTATGAGTTGTAGCCTGGTAGTGCTAGGGTGCTCTCTGGAGCCTTAAACCAGATTTCTGCTACTGCACATATATCGATTTTCTCCATACTGAGTGCGTGCATTTTGAGGTTTAGACTTCTGGCATTGAGTAGCATTACCCTCAGTTTTTTGCTACTTGTGCTATTTACAGTGGTGGGTTTGTCTTTTGAGCCTTGCCTAAAAAAGGCAGTATGGGGGTGGCAAGAGCCTTTGCCAGTATTCGAAAGCCTAAGGGTGACAGGTGCAAGCTGTCTCTAGCGAAACAGCGTGGCTTGTCGAGCATGTCATCCCAGGTTGACAGACACTGGATCCCCTTTGAATGACATCAGAAGCTTAGCCAATTTTTGAAATTGATAATTTTTTCTCTATACTTTGGTATCATTCTTGGTGATGGCAGGATGCTACTCAGGGTCAGGGTCATACTGGCCTGGGCTATGTGATCAGAGAGCTCCTCCATGTCTCTTTTCATGTAGTCCAAGCAGGTATGGCTCAGGTCATTCACACCATCATGGACAATGACAGAGTCATATTGTACTTGATCTGAAGTGACCTGAGTGTTTGTGTTATGTGGCGGATCCTGGCACATGACAGGCAGCTAACAGTATCCTTCTCCTTGTTCAGCCTAGTGAGTGGGACGTCAGTGTGCCTGACTATAGAGTCACCTATTACTAGTGTGTTGGGTATGTTATTTTGCCTTAAGGGCTGTGATTGTGTGGCACACTGGTTTTGTAAAGTATGTGTTTCATGGTTTGTGTTGGGGGGGTGGAGGCTGCTTGGATGTCTGCTTGGAGGTCTCTGTTGCTTTTGCAGATTTTTATTTAGAGCCTCCAAGTATGTTTTTGTGTATTTATGTGTATTTTTTGCCGGTGCTGGTTTCATAGGTCTATGTGAGACTGGTGGTGTGATGCAAGTAATTCTCTTCTACTCTTGACTGCCTGGTCCAGTCTTGGGTTGAGAGAGCTTAGCCTCCAGTTTGGCTGTATAATTGCATCTCTTGCATGTATTAGTGTTTGGTGGAAGGAGGAGAGGGTTGTCTGTGTACATGAGGCAATTGTAACATTGCCTCAAAATGCCCAGATTCACCAGTTGGACTGGAGAGTACACCTGAAACTGCCCTTTGGACATGCCTGGATAGGTACAGTGAACTGTTTTACTGATTGGCTGGTAAGGTTGAATAGTGAGCCTTGTCCTTCTCTACAGTATAGGGGGGGTCTAGTGCTAAGGTTTATTAGTGCTTGCTATGAGTTTTGAGCAAATGCTGGGATGAGAAGTGAATGGTTTGAATGCTTAAGTTGAAAGTTTGTCTAGTTCCAAGGGAAAAATTGAAGAGTAGACTTTGTGGAGCCTGGAATAGTTATGCTCTAGCTAACCGGCATTTCCCAGCTCGCAAAACTGCGCAAATGCAGGTTTTATAGCAGGGAAATGAAAGAGATAGAAATTAGCCCAAAATGGCCAATAAACTACTAATTTCTGGGCTGAAACCACTCCTCCAGGGACAGATAGGTTGCTCAAAGCTCCCTCTCTCACAGTGAACAGAGAAACTTCCTTCTATTCAAGTAAGGTATGGGCAATCACAGAAACTTGTAACACAGCCCTGAATTCAGCACTAACCTGAAAACTGGACTATACTAGCTTAGAAAGGTGGGAAAACAAGTATATTTTTTTTTTTTTTTGTTTATTTTTCAGAAAATAAAGCAGATATAATCAAAAACACTTTAAATGCACAGAAATGGCTATCACACTTGAGTGTGTAGCCTACAACAGTTAAACAGGTAATTTAAACACAAAAACAACTTTGTTAAAGTGCAGGCAGTAAAATAAGTACAATATGTAGCTGAAACAAGCTTTTTAAATCACAGAAACTCTAGAAAATCAGCGTTTTAGGTGGAATTAGCTAAAGGCAGCAAGAAAATGCAGAAAAATGATACTTAATCACTCCAAAGTCTCTATTTTGTCTCTCCGCTGCTGTAGAGCTCTGCAGGGCACCAGGCAGGAACTTGCTGAGCTGTATACTAGCACAAAAACCTTGCAAATGTGAGTTTTATAGCAGGGAATTGAAAGAGATAGAAATTAGCCCAAAATGGCCAATAAACTACTAATTTCTGGGCTGAAACCACTCATCCAGGGACATATAGGCTGCTCAAAGCTCCCTCTCTCACAGTGAACAGAGAAACTTCCTTCTATCCAAGTAAGGTATGGGAAAACACAGAAACTTGTAACACAGCCCTGAATTCAGCACTAACCTGAAAACTGGACTATACTAGCTTAGAAAGGCAGGAAAACAAGTATATATTTTTTTGTTTGTTTGTCAGAAAATAAAGCAGACATAATTAAAAACATTTTAAATGCACAGAAATGGCTATCGCACTAGAGTGTGTAGCCTATAACAGTTAAACAGGTAATTTAAACACAAAAATGGCTTTGGTAATGTGCAGGCAGTAAAATAAGTACAATATGTAGCTGAAACAAGCTTTTTAAATCACAGAAACTTTAGAAAATCAGCGTTTTAGGTGGAATTAGCTAAAAGCAGCAAGAAAATGCAGAAAAATTATACTTAATCACTCCAAAGTCTCTCTTTTGTTTCTCTACTGCTCCAGAACTCTGCAGAGCACCAGGCAGGAGCTTGCTGAGCTATATACTAGCCCAAAAGCCTTGCAAATGTGGGTTTTATAGCAGGGAAATGAAAGAGTTAGAAATTAGCCCCAAATGGCCAATAAACTACTAATTTCTGGGCTGAACCACTCCTCCAGGGACAGATAGGCTACTCAAAGCTCCCTTTCTCACAGTGAACAGAGAAACTTCTTTTTATCCAAGTAAGGTATGGGCAAACACAGAAACTTGTAACATAGCCCTGAATTCAGCAGTAACCTGAAAAAAATACAATAAAAAAACACTTTAAATGCACAGAAATGGCTATCACACTTGAGTGTGTAGCCTGCAATAGTTAAACAGGTAATTTAAACACAAAATGACTTTGTTAAAGTGCAGGCAGTAAAATAAGTACAACATGTAGCTGAAACAAGCTTTGTAAAATCACAGAAACTCTAGAAAATCAGCATTTTAGGTGGAATTAGCTAAAGGCAGCAAGAAAATGCAGAAAAACGATACTTAATCACTCCAAAGTCTCTCTTTTGCCTCTCTGCTGTTGTAGAACTCTGCAGGGCACCAGGCAGGAGCTTGCTGAGCTGTATACTAGCCTGTGGCAGTGTTATTTCTGTGTTTTTTTTTTCCTTTTTTATACTTCATTAATGTTTATTTGGCTTATCTGGGCAAGAGTATGATTTTTCAGATAACAGTATCCTTATTTAACACAGATGTTTTCATTTCCTGCTTATCATGCTGCAGTTTTCAGCATGTGATTTAGAGATCTGCTGTGTAGTACCTGTTCTTTTCTTTTAGTTCTTTTTATTTATTTTCATGTTTTGTATTTGCTTTGCATCTGTAAGTCTTTGTTTCGATTTTGTATGTGCTTCACCCTAACAGTATTTCCAGTATGCTTTACTGATCAAGTCATTTAACTGGGTTACAGTTAAGTAGTAAAAAAAAGGTACAGTTTTGAAATGATGTTTCTGCTTGTCCTTTATTTTGTACCACAAAAAGGTGCTCTAATTTTTTTGGTTGGGCTCACTCTGTGGATAAACACAACCATTTGAAATGGTCAGTAGCCAAATTAGCTATTTTTTATGGGCACTTAACATGCTATTTTATATAAACTTGACAGTTTGTTTTCTACATTTAAGGGTTCCTGAAAAAAAAAATTATAACAGGTTTATAGCTCAATTATTTTCAGTTGTTGTATTCAGTTGTAAAGATAATAAAAAAATTTTACTGTAGCTTTTGCAGCCTGAGGTAAGGCTGTACATCATTTGAGAAAAATATGGTAACATAATTCAGACATCCTTTAACTATTAATGCAGCCAGTTACAAGGAACATGTGTTGCCTTACCTCTTTACTTTATGTGTGCAAACCAAAGCAATTTAAATTTGTCCTTACACTTCTCTGAACTTAGACTGGATTAGGTGACAATTAATCGAGTTCAACCTGGTGTTTGTTATTACTATTTTCTATAGGAAATCACTGTTAGTGCTGTTTGTAAGTGTGTAACAACAGTGATTCCTTTTCTTTTGTGAGATTTATCCCTGTCATGTTTGTTTGACCACTGAGTTGGTAGACACAGACGCGCGCACACACACACACACACACACACACACACACACAAACATATATATATATATCTATATATATATTTATATATATATATTTATAAAATCCAATACAGAAAACATCATTTGGTAAATCCTGGAGACAACTAATATGTGTGTGTGTGTGTGTGTGTGTGTGTGGTTTATACACACACACACACACACACACACACACACACACACACACACACACACACACACACACACACACACACAAAGTCCTGTGGTAGGTGGGACAGGATGGGCAAAAAAAATTTTATGTTTTATTTTTTGATGGGATGAAGTTATGACCACTTGTTTTCACACAGGTGCAGCCTTGTCAAGCTGTAACTTGGTGACTAATACCAGTGACTTGAAATTCATTTATCTTATGGTGCATTGTATGACAGTGGCTTTGATGTTTTGTGGCTGCTTTTGGAAACAGATGACTGCATATCTTAACTTATTGAGCATACTTATGAAGTTGTCTCCTTTAATGCTCTGGCTACAAGGCTTGTCATCTTAAGGCATGCTTGTCTGTATCTTTAGCCTTTCACTAGATTCATTTCTTCCTGGTTTCTAATTGAATTTTATAAAGAAAGCATTTTTAAGAAAACAAAACAGTTTAAAAAATTCCATTCTACTTCTGAAGGTTACAAATTTCCAAACATGTCTTAAGAAATGTTCAAACTACTGTTCTCCAAAGTTTGACCAAACAACTTTTTCACTCTCTGACTTGTCCCAAAGTCCTTTCCATCATTTTAATTGGAAATATTACTTGCAAGTCATTAATAAAGCATAAGACAGGCTGCTTCATAAGGTTTTATAATATTCCAAAACAAAGGGACTCAAAAATGACCAGTTTCAATGAAAAACCTTTATTGTCGACACCACAAGCACTTTCACAGACTAAGCTGCTTCATCATGTAATGCCTCCCTAATGCAAAATACTGACTTAAATACCATTTATTACCCCCAGTTAGTCATGTGACACTAGTGTACCTTTATTTTAAGCAAACGTCCTCTTAAAAATATGTATCACAGACATAAACACATATACTTCGATTGAGAGGTGATAGTGGCCATGGATTTAATGATTTGTTGCCTATAAAACCTAAGTTAAAATCTAGGCACTTAAGATGTTGAATGTTTTAATGATTTAAAATTCAAGGTATTATATGTCAAAAGTTATATTTTTGAAATCTTTTTGAAATGTTTTATGTATTCTTATTTTATTGTATATAATTTGTATGCAATTTCTGCTTGTTTATCATTTTTTCTTGTATAACTTCTCATATTATAGCTAAATAATTTCTTTGTGATACCTTAGACATCATACCTCATTCTTCAAAAATAGCATTTTCTCTTCATGAGCTATACATGTTATGACCAAGAAGCTGACTTTACACACTTCTAAACTCTTATCTTTTGTGTATTTGAATTTATTTATTGCAAAGCTTTATTTTAGGGTCATTAAGACCAGGCATGATGATTTGTGTAGTTTCAGGTACTAAAGTACAAGCAACTTTCTATAATATTATAAATTGCAGGATAGTTATTTTAAGACAAAACTCGCTTTCACAACATTAGGTGGTATTAATTCACTGAGCACAACTGTCTGTCTTTTAGTTTTCTTCCCTAATTAAGAGAATAAAGGTATAAACATTCTTTTAACATTGGGTGCCCACAGACAACTTGAATGTTACATATAAAAGACTTAGGACATACGATTATCTGACCAACTGTTTGCCTCATTTTTGACAGGGAAACAAGGCAGCAAGCCAATAACTAAGCAAATACTTTTTAAATGGTTATGAAAATGCATTGCTGTTTTCTTTGCTAAATATTGCAAAACTGAACACATTTGCTAGCCATGACTCTACAAGCATATTTTCTTTAGCAATGTTTACGATCAAGTTATGTGTGAGGCCACCACTTGAACTTTTGTGCACATGTTTGCACAGCATTAGAAATATAATTTTTCTGTGCTCAACTGAATTTTTTTGTGTCATCTGTAATCACAGTATGTTTCTCTAGTCCCATCCTGAGTACAATGCTTGCTAATTTACCCATAAGTAAGGAATATAGTGGGAGGCATTAATAATGAACAGTCTAGTGCAGTTGAAGAGATGCTGTCCACTGAATAAATAACCTTCCACCTTTCGCTATGATGCTGGACTTCTTCTAATTGACCAACTCTTCATCTGCTACATTTGCTTTGATCATGTTTGTTTTTATTACATTTTGTTTATTATTTGTGTTGCTTGATAATACTTTTTATTGTAATTCTTTACAAGCAAGCATGAACTGTATCCGAACATTTGGAATTCAGGGAGCGACTGTTACTGTGAGAGCTGCACACGGCCGTGCTTCCATGCTGAGTCCCTTACAAATGTAGTTTGCACTGCTAGTGCTGAAAGACCCAGACTGACATAAGGATAATGAGGAAATGGCTAGACTATTTCAGAGGGACTGCCTGTGATATGATGAGCACAGACAATGGACATTTTGTACTGTGTCACTATACCCATATAGTGCTATGCCAGCATTGAAAAGAAGCCTTGTGTTTTAACTCTGGCTAACAGTCAGAATCAAGTGAGTGCATGCATATGACACAAACATGCTTCTTCTGCTTTCTGTTAACTGTAGCTTTAGACATGGTAAGCACGTCCATTTTTATGTCACTGACTTATGACTGCATTAAGCCTTTGTGAGCAGGAAGACAGAACTGAGGAGAGGGCAAAATTCATATACAGTACACATTTGTTAATATCTGGCACCTTTTTCAGACCTGAAGTGGCTCTTTGAAATACAGGAAGAAAAAACTATTAAGTTTGACTCTGATTAGTTCACAGAGCATTCTAGCAGGGTCCTCTGCTAAGGTATCCCAACAGTTGTATATCACAACATGACACAGCTTATATAGCCAGCATTAAATATCTGATCCTTCTTGCTAAATATATACATACACTTGTAATTAAGTGACAGAGTTGTTTTTTGATTATCATGTGCCAAACACAAAATAGACATTTGCTCCATGTATTTGTTACAATGATGCTGTGTTTTTAGTAGACTCAGATTTTTTGTATCATATATTTAACCTCTTCTGACTGCAAACCATCTGCCATCTCAGTGACAATTAATTATCTTCAGTCTGTCTTCAATGTGGTGACAAAGGACTGTGAAAGACAATCTTCTAGGTAGCCACCATTTTTGTTTAATCTGGGTCTACCTCCTTATTCCTTGTAACTGATATGAAATCTCATTAACACAAAGGCCCTGCAGTGCCCACTAATAGCAAAAGGGGATGCATGTACACCCCTTACCAAGAAGTAACATTTCCGTCTTAGAGGACATCTGCTAGCATACTTTGGTAGAAGCCAAGCAAACATGTCCTGTTCTCCTGTCCTCATTGGGATCCAACATTGCAGCTGACCAGACTACCACCTTCTGCCACTGGATGGGTAGCAGACATAAGCTTTCCACTCCCATCACCAAACCTATGCCAATCTTCTTCAGTGCATCAGGCAGTAATCCAATCCATGTCATACAGGTTCAGGTTAAGATTCCATTCCTTGATGCCATAGAAGTGGGCTACCCCAAGTAACATGTTAATAAAAAGATTAACCACAAAAACTGTTTCGCTAACTTGAAATGTGCCATTGTTTCATCTGGCGAGTAAAATTATTAGAACATAGTACCCTGATGAAGAAAAATCATACTCACTGAGCTGCTCTTATAGCTTGTCATATAGATATATCCATTAAGACCTTTTTTTACTAGAAATGTTCTTAGTGAGTCTGAAAAAATTAACATGTTATAATAATTAAAAAATAACAGGAAGTAGGTGACTCAATATTTGCCAGTATGTTAAGCAGACATTTAATCCTTTTTACAACAGGAATAATAGTAATAAGTAATACGATTTGCAATTAAATGTAATTCAAGAGATCTTTCCAGTTGTTACTTGAAACCTGACATGTCACTTTACAGATTGGCAATTGTAGGAGAGCAACAATCTTTCCAAGGGAACTTCAGAATGTAGTACATGTAAAATAAGTTTTTGTGCTGCAGGATTATATTTTAACACTGCTGAAAAAAATTCAGGATTTCAGGTTCTGAAAAAATGACCTGTTATGTTGGAAACATATCTCTGTTTTTTTTTTTTGCTGTGTTTTTTTCCCAGTTCCCGCCTTGTCACACAATGAACACATTCATTTCTTGAGGCAAGAGACATTTATCCTATTTGTTTCCTGAGGCAAGAAGCAATTAAACAGGGTGGGGGCCATTATCTATGTGGCAGGGAATAAAGTTTTTATCAAGTCCTACCATCCCAGTGGCCATGCCTGTAGCATCAGCGGAGGGTGGGAGGGGGGGTTAAGTGTGCAATGGACTGACAGGATGTATGTTCAGGCCTGTATGTCATATAACCAAAGTCCTTGCCACCTTTATAGATAACACCCCATCATACAATATGATTAACTGGGAATTCAGCCAAGGAATATTTCCTTGGATACGTACTCTGAAGAGAGGTGAACAGGCTGTCTTATCACTCCTTTTCTTGAAGAGGAGAAGGACAAAAGAGCAGCACTTTGTGAAGATTTCCTGTGCTAGTTCCAAGAGGTGCTCAACCCATTAGTTGAACTCATGTTGCCTGGCTCATAGTCAGGTATTTATCAATCTGTGTTTGCTGAAGTTGTTGAAGTAGGTTACCTTGCTGAGACGCATTAACTTTAAATAACAAAACATATATTACCAGGAAAATACATGACAAGTTTCCTGAGACATCAAAAAGCTAAGGAGCACAGAATGAAATACCCAGTAATGATGACCAGTGAAGAGAGGTGAAAGACAGCAACTGCTCTTAATTTTTTTTAAAATAAATACATATGCTAGCTACAGTGATCAAGCATGTAGGAAATGTTTTTTAAACATGTTGAGAAATGCATTAAATAGTTTAGTTGCTAATATTTTAAAACAATTATCTGCTTAATAATCAGTCAGCTGTATATGTTTGATCTCTGCAAAAGGAATTTTGATTGCATGCTTGATTTTTTTTCTCAGATAATAAAAGAAGAAATGTTTATTAAGAGTTTTATTTTAAGTGTTTGCATTTCAAATACATGGGGATGTATATAAGTAGATAGATTATTCAGAGAAATAAATAACTAGATGAACAGATAAAGTATAAATTTGTTTCAGATGCCAAAAGATGATATTGCTTGTAGACAGACTACATCTTGATTTAATTATTATGTCTATGGCTTGAGTGAATATGTTCTATACAGTATGCACAGATTTAAAGCTACTGGCCTAGCATCAGTGATCCACATGTCACATGGTATCACCTCTATAGAATTCTCTGTGGGAATATGGATCAACTACAGCACTTGGAATTCTTTTGCTGCAATGAAATTTAACAGAAGAACTGAAGGTTTGTATTCAGAAATGTGAATTATAGGTTCATAGGTAGGTACTAGGCTATCTGCTTGAAGGTATTTATAAGCCTAGCCAGAATGTGTTAGCTTTCGCCGCCCCCTTAGATTAGTTCCCTGTGCCTCTGTCCAGCAGAGCCATTGAAGTGATCCCTGGGGTAAACTTTCTGTTTCCACACGACAATTAGATATGCTGAGAATCTTAAATAGTACAGTTTGTAAAGTTCCTGCATGTCACTTGGTCAGACAACATAAACATATTTGATTTCTTTACTTTTCTGGAAGAGGAGAAAGACAAAATACAGCACTTTGAAAAGATTTCAAAAATTTTTGCCAGCACATAAAGAACATGATATTTATTAGACACTTGATTTTTACAAAGAGCACAAGGCCTTACACAGACCAGGGTGGGTTATGTTGCTGAGGTAAACAAGATATCCAAAGACTATGAGTTTGGCTAATTTCACGATTCATTAATAAGTGAAAGAATCAGCCGTGTTGTATGAAATGATCAAACTGTGGCAGGATTATTTTTGCCCCATGCCTTCTAATTAGTTGGCAGATCATTGTGATTCTGCCTATTTGTTTCCACGTGGCCATCACTGAGGTGGTCATCAGGGGTATTTTGCATATACCTTACTCTTCTTCAGTACATGCCCAAAAGCTCTGAAGAAGTAAATGCATAGTGGGGCAGTGAGAAGGTTTATCACACTTATGTGAGTGATGCTGAGCTTCAGCCTCATATCCTTGAAGGCAGAGACCTGCATCCATCCCTGGCCTCTCCAGGGATTATAGATGAAATGTAAATCTTAGGACATTTACTCTCCACTAGGAGAAGTGAACACATTCTACCTCATGACTGCTTTCCCATCTTGCTCCTCACATAATCTCAGTTCATCTCAATAGTAGTCTAGGCTTCATCCTTTTATACTACAAATGCAGTTAAAAGTATTATTTTAAGAGAAGCAGACCTGATGTTATCAGCACTATGGATTTGTACAGAACCAATCAAAATATTAGTATCAACAACTACTTGACCACCTTCTCCATAATGACTTACTTGCCAACTGTCAGCATGTTTTCAGGCCATTTCATAGTACCACCACTGCCCTGCTATCTTCTTCTGACTATATAAAGAAACATTGTAACAACAACTCTTTATTCTGCTCTATTTATTGACCTTTCAAAAGCTTTCAACATGGTTAACCATCACCTACTTATGGATATATTAAAATCCCTATCTCTTGACCCACAGGCATTACTTTGGTTTAAATCCTATCTAGAAAACAGACAGCAAGCAGTACTCTGGGATAACAATCTATGCACCTCCCTGTTAACACTGGAGTACCTCAAGGCTTTATTTTAGGCCCTCCACTTCTCAGTTTTTATTAATGATTTAAATGCCAAAATTCCACAAGCCACCTGTATACAATAAGCAGATGATTTTACTTTAATATGTTCAGCTAAGTCCCTAACCTCTCTCCAGACCCTCACCCAAACAGTATTTAATATTGTTGAAAACTGGTTCATGCAACATTGCCTCCTTCTTAACCCCAAAAAAACAAAATTATTGCTTTTTACTCCTACCTAAAAGTCACCACAATTTCACTTCACAGTAACCTCTAACAATGGAACTAGCATAGCTCCAGACACTACAACCTGACTCCTAGGAATTACAATAGACCACAACCTTAGCTATGATGATCATATTAATACTGCTATAAAATCTGTCAACAGAAAACTAGGCTCCCTTTATAGAATCAAACCCTTCCTTACACCGATAGCTAGAACTACTATTGCCCAGACCCACCTCATCTCTACCCTGTTCTATGCTTCTGCCATTTATACTAATCTATCTAAAAGCAACCTTAGCAAACTTGCAACCAGCTATAACAACATTGCCAGATTTGCCACTGGTACCCCTTTCAGAACCCACCACTGTCACAACCTCAAACAACTAGGATGGTTAGAACTGCAGAACCACCTATTTTATCAACAACACACCATCACCCAAAAGATCATTTACCACCCCAAGAATACCCCAATCCTCACTAATCTGATTACCCCGTATAAAAATCTGCCAACACTACATTCAGCTAATAAGCTTCTAGTTTCCACTATTAAATCAAACAACCAGGCAGGGGACTCACTATTCACTAACACAGTGGGAAAAACCTGGAACCTGCTTCTAAGGGAACTCACATCTCTTTCTTCCACATTGCTTTTCAAAAAATACTTTAAAGAATACCTTAATATACACTGGCTATGTCCCTGCTCTAACCCTGACTAATATATCAATCCCCATCTTACTCTCCCTAGACTTCTCTGCTCTGTTGTTCTATTACTTACCTGCATTAACCAGTAACCTAACCTCTAACTAGTATTTAACAAGATTTCCTTCTTAGTACTCTATAAGAGTATTCTTACTCTAAATGTGCTATCTTCCACTGTACTAGATATAAATAGAATGTCTGTTCATCTGTAAACAAGGCCTTTTTTTTTTTTTTCTTACTTTATATTCTGTTTGTTATTTGCATGTAATATATGATATGTCACTGCCGATGCTTGGAGCTTTTCTCCCCGGGCCTCTACTGAAAATGGATATATATCCAGTTAGACTAGCCCGGTCAACAAATGTAAAATAAAATAAATAAATAAATAAAATAAAATATATTTAAAATAAGTAACTGATAGACAGGAGTGTATAATATATGTATCAGTTAAGCCAAGAGTGCACAATAAAGTCAAGCTCTGTTGTAGCAGTAATTGATATGAAAAAAGAGAGGCAAGTGTACTTCTTTTTGGTGCAAGAGGCTGCAGGTTCTATCTCCACACCAGGAAGATGCATTGCTGGCACTGCAGTGCAGCATAAGGGACTGCTGCACTCCTGTGTGTTCTCCTTCAGAAGAGACATTAAAAAGAGTCCCCATCTGCCTGAGTCTTTTGTAACCCAGGAAGATGTAAAAGATTCCAAGGCACCTATCAAAAAGAGCAGGGAGTCTGTTATTATATACAACTATATACATATTTACACAAATAAATTTACATTTCTCCATCATTTACAACATTTGATATTATATTTGTATAGAACCCCATTCCTTTCTCCACAACCTCCATTTGATTTTTTTGTGTTATATTTGGTATCATCCAATTTCTATTAAATATAATCTCATTAAATCTTTCATTCTATATTACCTATATAATAAAAAACATTTTCCTATCCAAATTTTTAACATATTCTTTACGTCTCATAAAATATATATTTGATCATATCCATATTTTATTCTATCTTTCATTCCATATTACCTATACATTACTAAATGCTTTCCTATTCACATTTTTAACATATTCCTTATATGTCTCACAAAATATATATTCAATCATATCCATATTTATCTATTTGCAATCTCATAATTCTCTCAAAATATTTTTCCCATACGTTTTTTACTTTTACATGTTACAAAAAACATTTTTCAGTTTCTAATTCACCAGAAAAATGACATATCCTTGCATTTATTGTTTTATAGGACATATTTCCCTTTACAGGCAATCGGTTAATTTGTAGCCTCTATAAAAAATTTTTACATTCGACATTCTTCATATATCATTTTTCTTTTAGAGCTTTTATTTTTTCTTATGTTAAATGTCGCAGTGGATTTGCACAATAATTTTGTATAATTATGATTTTCTACCATATTTTCCTGTTTTTTCCTATCTCCTCTATTCTTAACTTCCATGTTTTTATTTTGACTTGATAAATCTTTATTTTGCATTTTTCTAATCTCTCTCTCTCCCTTTTATTTAAGTTTATTACATTCCATTCCTTTCATTTTTTATAAATATTCTTACTACCAACTTGTCTTCTTTGCTATTTATCCATTTTAACACTCTATATAAATTCAACAAAGCATCAAATGCTATAGGGTTCAACAAACCCAAATCCCTCGTCATCCTTATCCATATTTATAACACTTCTTTTTTAACTGAGTTTAACCTAGATCCCCATATAAATCTAAAGATTATTTCAAGAAACTGTTTCTCAAAATCTGTTGGTATCATATATACACTAGCTATGTATGAGACTTTTCTCATCCATATTGTGTTGATTAAATGTACTAATCTGTATCTGTTATATGTAACACTAATTCCTTTTAATTCTTTCAAATTTTCTCTCATTGTTCATTTATTATGGCATATTCACCAACTTTTATTCATAATATTGATATTTATTTTCTTCCAAATTATACTCCTTCTGTTTCCTGTCTCTAAAACACTTGCATGTTCACTATTTATTGTTAATCCAACTTCTTGCAATTTCATATGCACATATGTAATTACCTCTTTTATTTTCTCTATATTCTAACCCATTACTATTATGTTATCTGCATATGACATAATAATTGGATATGAAATACCCATTTTTTGTACATATGTAAAATTTCCATTTCTTAATTTATTTATTTTACTACACAGTTCATACTCATTGCAGACAATATACTACTTATTGGATATCCTTGTTCTAAACCTCTATTCTTCTATATTTCTTCACTTAACTAACAGTCTCCTAGGATCCTAATATTAATATATTTATACATTGACTCATATTTCTTATTTGTATACTACAACTACATTCTTCCATTATCTGCCATAAAGTTTCATGCTCTGTTGAATCAAATGCTTTGTTTATATCAGCCGCCATTATTTTTGCTCTTTTGTTCTGTTTTGAAGTCATCCACCATTTCACTAATTATTATTAAAAATTATTGCCTTACTTTTCCTTTAATCCCAAAATGCCTTCTTCCATAATATATTCCAATTTATAGAAAAAAGCCACTAAATACCACCAAAGTTCCAATCCGCAAATAAATATGCATTTTATTATATAAAATAGCAGACAATCGCAAAAAAATGTGTAGACTCAAGAACAGCTGAAGAATCCAGTATAACCCAACTTTATTGCCAGCAAGAAACCATACGCACTTTCACGGTACAACTGTTCCATCAGATATAATAAAATGCACAATTAACTACCTGTAAATACTCTAATCAATTTAAAACCTACCAGTCAAAAACATTTAACATTTAAGACTTAAAATGACAAGGCATAATGATTTTTTACTTAAACAACATAAATAAAAAACTTTCTAATAATAAAAATATATGCATATAAAAATGTATATATATATATATATATATATATATATAAATATATAAAAATATATAAAAATATATACATATAAACATAATATACAATAACATATATATATATGTATATATATATATATATATATATATATATATATATATATATTTATATTTATATACATACATATAAACATAATATATAAAAACACACACATATATGTATATATATACATATACATATATATGTAACAATAAATAATGGTCTAGCTTTAAGCATAGGCTTAATGGGAACCTTGTCATTAAGTCCGTGTCCAAAGTCCCTTCTAAGCCTAATGATCCATTTGGCTTCTAACTGTTCAATCAGATTTCTCACATCGCAACCATGTTCCCTCTCAAATACTCACCCAATAGCTAAGAACTTAAAGCTATGCTATGGTGTAGTGTCTTTAACATGTTTAGCTAGGGCATTATGTGATGTACCATTACTAAGGTGGCATATATGTTCTCTTATTCTATTTCTGAAGGTCCTATCAGTTTTACCTACATAGAACTTTCTACAGATTTCACAGTGGGCCAAACAAGCAATATGCATGGACTCACATGTGGCAGCAATGTTTAAAGCATATTTTTTATTATTTTGATCAGGATGCAAAAAAAACTCCTGCACTATCTATATATTTATAGACATTACATTTACCACATGGTTTAGTATAGGTCAGGTCACAATGACGTACATATTTCTTAGGATAACATAATTGTCTCATTAAAGATCTCATATTTTTAGATATAATCCACTAATTCTCTTATCGCATCATCAGTGGCTAAAATAGGTCAAAATTTCCTAAATACTTGTGTATAGCGATGGACGTTGCTAGAATAATGTAAAGGAACTTTTAAATAGTTCCTTTTGGGCTTCATAGAATTATCACCTAAACTTAAATTAACATGTGAAAAATATGGTCTAGCTGTATTTTCTCTTCAACTTACTATGTCTTCAGTAATATATTGTACATCCTGTTCATGATACCCTCTCTCTAGAAATAACCTAGCTAGATCTTCAGTTTGACTGTAAAAATCGGCATCACTAACATTAAGTCTTGAAGCCCTAAATATCTGATTTTTAACCACATTGTTGAAAATATGTGGTGGATGCATGCTATCACGAAACATAAGGTGATTACAATGACAGGGTTTCCTATAAAGTTTCGTAGAAATGTTACCTTCTTCATTAAACATAACCCTCACATCTAAGAGATCTATACTTTTATCTGAATATGTACAAGAAAAATTAAGGTATGAAGTACTAGAATTGATATAACTATCAAAAGCATGAAATTCGTCTATACTTCTGCCCCAAACTAAAAAGATAACTTCAACAAATCTTTGATAGAAGATTATTGATCTACTAAAAGGTCTATTAATAATATGATCAAGTCCCCAGATAGCCATCACCATATTGGCGTAGCTATAGGCACACAAAGTGCCCATAGCTATGCCTTTCTTCTGCCAGTAGTATTTGTCATTAAACATAAAAAAATTTTCTCCAAAACAAGTTGCAAAAGAACACAATATAAATCAATTTTATCTGCTGTGACATTCATTTATTCACTTAAATATCATCTAATGTTATCAAGTCCTACTTCATTAGGAATAAATGTAAAAAGTGATTTAACATCAAAACTGAGTAATATAAAAATAATACCAAAAGCCTGACCATTTGTATGGAAAAACAAACTGTGCAAAAAGTGTCTAGTATCTTTGAAAATATACATATTAGAATCCAAAAATGGTCTAAATGTTTTCTCAATAAATATAGACATAGATTCAGTACACCACTGATGTCCAGATACAATCAGATGTAGTGGTGGATGAACAGGATTCTTATGTAATTTAGGAAGGCCATACATGATTGGTATAAGTGGATTCTCTATCATTAAATAATTAAATAATGCTTATCAAAAATTCCATTAACAAACAGAGAATTTAACTCAGAATGAACAGTACAAATCATATGGTCAACTCATTTCTTGCTGACTTTGCTATAAAAATTAATGTCAGCCAACAGTGCACCCATTTCTGTTTCATACCAACAAGTACCTAAAATCACTATAGGTCCACCTTTATCAGCTAACTTAATTGTTATGTATTTATTATTCTGCAACCTGCATAAAGAGTTAAATTCATCTCTTCTTAAATTACAATGCCCATAATTACTATTTGCTGTTATATTCAACTGGTGCAGCTTATACAATTCATCAATACACAATTTCTCAAAAGCTGCTACAAATGGATTTAAATTAGTTGTATATACACCTGGTTTCTTAAAACAATTGAACATTGCATTACTGTGAATCAGATTTTTATTTATAGTGTCTTTAAAACTCAATTTTAACATTAAATTCCTTGCAATCAATTTCAGATTAAATATTACCTCTGTAAATTCAGCCTGTGTAGGAATAAACGAAAGTCTGTATCACAAACGTTTAAAATCAGTCTCCATAAAAAGAAAAGAAAATAGATTCCAAACTAAATAATTTTGTCATTTTTCCACATTCTTTTCACAGATGGCATCTCTGTTGCATCTCCCTCTGGTTTCCTTTTTGTTCATGGGTAGCTCCTGGAATGTTGTCTCCCTCAAAACTTTTCCTTGTCCTTTATAAGAAGAGGAAAATTTAGCTTAGTCTGGACAAAAGATGTAACCTTGTCATTTGATTTAACACCATTGCTAAGCGTTTCAGTTGTGTACACTTGTGCTTCTACTAAGAAAGTCTTTTTCCTAGCACCTAGGTCTCCAGGAAGTGACGCCTCTTTAGTTTCTCTATTTGAAATATGGAGAGGTGTTATTACAGACAGAGCAGTCTGATTGGTTGAAAGAGCAGTCAATATATCCATTGCATAAGGAGGTTTATTCAAACCAGTCTCTTGACTAGATGAAAGCTCAGTCTTTGGCCAAGTAAAAACATGGCCTTTATTAAAATCGGACTGGTCACGTAATAGTTTTTTTGCCTTAATTTTAACTAATTTCCTTTCATACATCAGCACCCCATCAATGATGCCAAAAAGATGCTGATCAAGTAAATCAGCCTGGACATTGTCACACAATTCACATTGTTGTTCTAGCACCATATTGAAAAGCCGTTCGGCTTCCTTATGTGAAAAGTCCACCAGCAAATGTAAATATTTACAGCTGCATTCCAGATTCACTTTCTGCCACTCCATTAATAAGTGCGGATGTAAATCACCTTCTGTAGGCATCTTTAAAATGCGTAGTCCTCTCTGGACTATGCCTAACTGAAGACATGTTTACAAATGAAATTTTACAGCTGATGTGTTTCTAACTTAAACAGGTTGCTTTCAAGTGCATGTAATTTAGTTTTCAGTGAGACAACATCAGGAGCAGCATTGTTGCCAAAACGGGTTTGTCCTACCTTGAAATATAGAATAAAGTCTATCAGAGGCTCTGAATCCATCAAAACCATTAACTTTAGGTGTATAATCCAGTTCAATGATGTCACTTACACGTTCAGCCATGATACTGGGGTAATTAGTGGCAAAGACCAAATGAACAAATAATAGAAAAAAAAGCCACTAAATACCACCAAAGTTCCAGTCGACAAATAAATATAAAATAGCAATCACCAAAAAAATGTGTAGACTGAGGAACAGCTGAAGAATCCAGTATAATCCAACTTTATTGGCAACACGAAACCATAAGTGCTTTCACAGTACAACTGCTTCATCAGATATAATAAAATGCACAATTAAACCACCTATACTCTAATCAATTTAAAATCTACCAGTGAAAAACATTTAACATTTAAGACTTCAAATGGAAATGCATAGTGATTTTTTACTTAAACAAGATAAATAAAAAAACGTTCTAATAATAAAAATATATGCATATAAAAATTACATATATAAAAATATATATAAAAATATATAAACGTATGTATGGGCTCAAGCTCAATGCCAAGAAATGTATAGTTATCCCCTTTGGAAAAAAAACATGTACTTTTGAATCACCACATAGTGGCAGTACACTAAACACTGAAAGTGTGATGAGACTTAGGGACACAGGTGGACAGTGGTCTCACCATCGATAACCACATCGCCACAACAGTCAGAAAATCCTTCTATGTGGCACACCTCATCACCCAGGGCTTTTCATCCAGAAAAAAGGTCACTGTCCCACTTTACTCATCCCTCATTAGACCCATTATAGAATAGAATGTCCCATTTGGTATGCACCTCTCAAGACATCTGCAACAACTGGAAAGGCCGCAGAAATATCTCACTACAAGAATCACAGGCCTAAAGCAGATGCCCTATGCTGACCGTCTAAAAAAACTCCAGCTATACTCTGTGGCAAATTGTCTACTCAGAGGTGATCTCTGCTTAGCATACAAGGCAATGTCAAACCCAGAGCTGTTGGACATGATGCACTTAAAGAAATCCCAATCCCTTAGAGACACATGGTTCAGGGATCTAAACCTTGTCATCACAATGAACAAAACATGCTGGAGGGATAGATTCCTGACACAGAGACTCCCCAGACTCTGGAATAGACTGCCTATACATGTCAAGCAGAACTCCTCCTTGGCCCTTTTCAAAAGGAACCTTGATGACTGGATGGGAGATAGGAAATTCACCCCAGGGATCATGTCAGTCTCCCTGCTAGACAGGGGTCCAGAGAAATAAATACTGTGGGAAGAAATAGCTAGGGAATTGCTATGGCTAGGCTTGTATAGGCTGTAGGGCTGATAAACTAGCACCAACCTATGAACCTATGAACCTATATTTTGAAAGATACTAGACCCTTTTTTGCAAGATTTGTTTTTTCCATACAAAAGGTCAGGCTTTTGGTATTAATTTTGTATTAGTCTGTTTTGATGTTAAATCACTTTTTACAGTTATTCCTAATGAAGTAGGACTTGATAAGATTAGATAATATTTAGAATATACAAACATCACAGCAGATAAATTTGATTTGTATTGTGTTCTTCTGCAACTTGTTTTGGAGAACAGTTTTGTTTGTTTAATGACGTATACTATTGACAGAAGAATGGCATAGCTATGAGCACTTCATGTGCCTATAGCTACACCAATATGGTGATGGCTATCTGGGAACTTGACCATATTATTAATGGACCTTTTAGTAGATCAAGTAATCTTCTATCAAAGATTCATTGATGATGTCTTTTTAGTTTGGGGCAGCAGTATAGAGGAATATCGTGCTTTTGATAGTTATATCAATTCTAGTACTTCATACCTTAATTTTTCTTGCACATATTCATATAAAAGTATAGATCTCTTAGATGTGAGAGCTATGTTTAATAAAGAAGGTAACATTTCTATGAAACTTTATAGGAAACCTTGTCATTGTAATCACCTTCTCTTTCATGATAGTATGCATCCACCACATATTTTCAAAAATGTTAAAAATCAGGTGTTTAGGGCTTCAAGACTTTATGTTAGTTATGGCCATTTTTACAGTCAAACTAGCTAGGTTATTTGTAGAGAGAGGGTATCATGAACAGGATGTACAACATATTACTGAAGATGTAATAAGTTTAAGAGAACATACAGCTAGACCATATTTTTCACATGTTAATTTAAGTTTAGGTGATAATTATATGAAGCCCAAATGGAACTATTTAAAAGTTCCTTTACATTATTCTAGCAACATCCGTCACTATACAAAAGTATTTAGGAAATTTTGACCTATTTTAGCCAATGATGATGCAATAAGAGAATTGGTGGGTGAACAACCCTGGTTTATATTAAAAATATGAGATCTTTAATGAGACAATTATGTTATCCTAAGAAATATGTACGTCATTGTGACCTGACCAATACTAAACCAAGTGGTAAATGTCATGTCTGTAAATATATAAATAGTGCAGGAGTTTTTTTGTATTCTGATCAAAATAATAAAAAATATGTGTTTACTATTGCTGCCACATGTGAGTCCATGCATATTGTTTATTTGGCCCACTGTGAAATCTGCAGAATGTCCTATGTATGTAAAACTGATAGGGAGTTCAGAAATAGAATAAGAGAACATATGTACTACATTAGTAATGGTACATCAAATAATGCCCTAACTAAACATGTTAAAGACACTACACCGCATCATAGCTTTATGTTCTTAGCTATTGTGAGGGTATTTGAGAGTGAATGTGGTGGCGATGTGAGAAACCTCACTGAACAGTTAGAAGCCAAATTGATTATTAGGCTTAGAAGTGATATGGACATGGACTTAATGACAAGGTTCCCATTAAGCCTATGCTTAAAGCCAGACCATTATTTAGGTAGTTGTCAAATATATATATGTATAAATATATATATATATATATATATATATATATATATATATATATATATATATATATATATATATATGTGTGTGTCTGTGTGTGTGTGTTTTTGTATATTATGTTTATATGTATATACATGTTTTATATATTTATATATTTTATATGCACATATGTTTATTATTAGAAAGTTTTCATTTATGTTGTTTAAGTAAAAAATCACTATGCATTGCCATTTTAAGTCTTAAATGTTAAATGTTTTTGATTGGTAGGTTTTAAATTGATTAGAGTATTTATAGGTGGTTTAATTGTGCATTTTATTATATCTGATGAAGCAGTTGTACTGTAAAAGCACTTATGGTTTCTTGCTGGCAATAAAGTTAGATTATACTGGATTCTTCAGCTGTGCCTGAGTCTATACATTTTTGGTGATATTCCAATTTATGCTCCAGTCTTTTTTGCATTGTCTTCATAAATATCATGTAATCACTGTTATTCTACATTACTAGTCTCCATTTTTTTATTTTATTCTTCTCTCCTCTTTTCCATATAAGTCTCATATAATCCCCCTACATATTTTTGCTTAACAAGTACCATCATTTAGCCATTCATTAAACACTTCCACCAAGATTTTTTTTGCCATTTTATCACATTTTTATGCATTAAATATTTTATACCATCTGGACCTGCAGCTTAATTTATATTTATCTTCCTCATTGTTATCTCTAAGTCTATAAATATGATTAGTTTTTTTTTTTTCTATTTCTTTATTCCTTTCTTAAGTAAACTGCTTCATTTTCCAAATGCTTTTCCTTATCTCTATTTTTTTTTACAATCTCTTTAACATACTGCACTGCAATAGTCATAATATTTTTGTTTTCTTTCAGCTTTTCCATCTTTAGTTTTCATTTCTTTCATTGTTCCACTTTCTTCCTTTATTTTTAAGTCATATATGGCAATACGTCTCACTTTTTTCGTGTGAAAAGTATTTTTTATTATGTAATAAAACTTTGTTTTATTGATTCTTTAGGTAAATCTCTTTTTCTTTTCTAATATATTTCTTTTCATTTCTGTCCAATATGTCTAATGCAGCTGTTTATGTTTTTGTATAGTTTTTTTTTTCTATTTCCCAGATAAACTATGTTTTTTTATATTTGTTTTTAAATATTATATTCTGACCAGTTATTCTAAAAAAATCTTTCATAGTGAAATGATCCTTCCATAATTGTTATATTGTTTTACCTTTCTCATTCCAATCATTTTTTTTCATTTATTCTACTTATTCCTCTCCCAACTGCTATATGTTCTTTATTCTCCTCTATTTCTATTCATATAGCCACATGATCCAAAATTCCTGGTTCTTCCACTTCTTCTCTCACTATTTTTATAGATTTGGATATCTAAAATAATCTAGCTCTGTTTTCAGATTTCCCCTTCTATATGTACTTTTTTCATATTACTTAACTCTAAATTCTCATATTTTATTATTTCTTCTGTTGTTTTCTTATCTGGTCTCTGTTTTTGCCTTCTACATCTTAAGTCAAAATTAAAATCTCTTTTTATTTTAATATCCATATTTACTATGAAATAGTCCAATATTTCTTAAAATAACACCTCTCTTTCTTTATATATTACAAAAGCATATATTGCTATAAATCTATAAACTTTTCCTTCCCTCCTAAAGTTAACTACCATTAATCTTCCTACTCTAAAGTATGATCCAAAATTTGTATTGCCATGTTATATAATATAGCTATCCCTGAATATGTTTCTGTACCCAAATAAAATTTCTGCCAGTTCTCTTTATTCTTAAGTAAATCCCCTAACATCCTCTAACAATATTAAATCTACCTCACACTTATTGCACCATTATAACACCTAAATCCTTTTTATAGTGTTAAAATTGATAGATGAAATTCTAAGATTGTTTGTTTCCCTTCTCCTTAATTTTTCAATAAATTATTTATTCATCCATTTCCTTTCTTTTTACCTTTCAAACTAATACCATGAAGCTTCATTTTCCTATTGTTAACATTTTTCCAATGGAATTTTTCTTTTTAACCATTTTCCAATTTATATCTCCTCCATGACTAACCTTTTCACCTCCCTTTCCCATTTCTGTTTATCGGTCTTTTTTTCTTCTTGTATATTATTGTCTTTACTCACCTTTTATATCTTTGGTGTTCTTCTTGCTGCAATTGTTCTTTACTATTTGCTTCTTATCTAATCTGGCCCTCTACAATAAGTTCTACTTTTTTCTCTCTCTTTCTCAATCCATCCATAAGTGAACTATTTCTTTGCATTCATAACATTTATTTTCATCATGACCAATCTCCTCACATAAATAACATTTCTTCTTATCACAATTACTTATAAAATGTGCCTTCCTCCCAAAAAAATACATATTTTTGGTTGCCCCCAATACTTAACAAGGACTCTATGACCTTCAACATTTACCATGCTAGAAATATGGTTAATTTTTTCATTTTTCATTTTCACAATCACATTGCAATCCTAAGCCCCTATCCAAAGTTGTGTGCTATCAAATACTTTAGAAATGTCCTTCACTTCTTTTGCAAATGTTTTAATTAATTTTTAACAGTTTCTCTCTCAGTTTCTGTCCAAAATTCTATATTAACTTTTTGTATTAAATGAAAGAAATTCCTTACATTATATTTGTTCCATGGACACATCTTGCCTTTTTCCATATTCTCCCCAAAGTATTTCTAATAATACACAAGTCTCAAAAATGTCACAATAAGTCTTTTTTTTTACTCAGAACAAAAGCTCTTACCTCATGTGCTTAGATTCCCAAAGGCACAACTATCTTGCCCCATATTTCATACCTGTCCACTTCTTGTTCTGCTGTACTCTGAATTATAGCTGCATACTTCTTCTTTTCCATTTCTTCCATCTTCTTCCTATCCCTTCTTTCTTCTTTCTGTTCTCCAACCACTTCTGTGAATGTTTTTCTCTTAATTTATTGGCCATTTTCTTTATTAATTCATTCCATCATTTCACCCCAAGATACAGCCTTCCATGCCTCTGTCTCATTCTGATCCTGGTTCTGGACAGAAAGAATGTATGCATGTATATTAGGTTGTATTGGTGTAACGGATCAAATGTATGTTTATCAGAGAACCTTGGAAGAGTGGAGAGCTTGACATAGTGTTATATCTTTCAGATGCTGCCACAGATCTTAGCAAAGCTCTGTGTGTGTATTGTACCGGAGTCAGGTGACCAGAAGTGATGTCATCTGAAAATGAAGTACAGATTGCACAAGGAACTACACATCACTGGTACATTGAGTATGGCATATGTACCAGAGAATTATTATGAACTGGTCAGAGATTTAAAGTTTTTAGGGGTATTTCCTTTTACTCCATGATCATGACATAAGGAAAAAATTAATGATCAATGATAAGAAAATATCACTTCCCAGTCAAATAAAAAAGCAGATGCCAGAGAGGATACATGAATCACATCTAGAAATAATAAAGTATAAAAGAAAAATAAGAGCTATAGAGAATATAATATAACCATGTTTAAGTTGTGCACATTTTGCCTTTACCTTCCCAAATACATTTTTCAGAATTGCTTTCCTATCTCCCTCTCTGCTCAAACCTCTTTTTTTTCAAAACTACACACATGGCAAGTTCTTGTTACAGTAATCTGCTGGGTCTCAGCTTTGCTTCTCATCAAAACAAATACCTAGCTTAACCCCATGAGTACAAACAGATTGTTGCAATCTCTTTTCAGTTCCTAAAGTACAAGTAGTTTGTTGAAGCCCTCTTTCATTTAGTGAATCCGCAATTTCAACATTATCACATTATCTTTGTCCCTGACAGAAGCAGTCTTATTATTTTTTTTTTTAGAAAGTAATTTCTCACAACATGGCATTTATGAACATACAGGCATTAATGGGCATAGCCTGCTACTGCAGCTGTCTGCACCATAGTGGGTCCATCTCTGTGCATCTACCCCCATAGATGTATCAATTTTATAAAGATCCCTGCTAATCATACATCGTCTTATAAACACATCTCCATAACTCAAGCCTGACCCTCCTACAATAAGTGCTTTGTACATAAACAGACTACATACTCATCACCCGCTAACATACAATCTGCAGTCCTGCTGTTAGCTATACAGGTGAAAATGCTTTTCCTCCATTATTTACCAATCTTTCTGCTAGTTTCTCTCTGGTTAGTGCACACCCCCTCCCCATCTGCATTTTCTTAGCATGTAATTAATACAGATAAGGCATCTCTTCTACATGTTGACCTGTGTCACACTGTCTGTATGCCCTGTATACAAATACTACTAAACAAGAATTAAGTTAAGATAAGCCCACACATCTATCACTGGTATAACTTATTCAAAAAGCAAATATACCTACCCTGCATTATCATTCCTGGAGGGGAATCATACTCAGATTGTGGTCCTAAACATCAAGATGCAATGATAAAAGATAGGGTGTTACTGCCTGTGAAGGCAATAACTGAAGAAATCCAAAGTAATCCTTTCAAAAGCTTTGGCATCTATTACAAGGTGGCATCATCAAAAGGGCCCAGTCCTTTTCACCTCTAAATTCTCTATAAACAGGTGAACAATTCAGTCTGTTTTGACAATATTATGAGTAAGAACATCCACCATAGCTATTAACTTCTGCACCAGAACTTTTAACCTCCTACTAGCCTTTAGACTGTGAAAAACTTTTGCAGAAGCTTAAACCATATTCACTCACTGAGGATGTCTTCCTAACACTTTTTACAGATGACTGTTCAATACATTTTTTTCTTGCTGTGTTCTGATAAATCAGTGTGCTTGAAAAACACATTCCACATTTTTGGATAACAGCAGCAGTAATCTTTTTGCATAAGAATGATCCTTCAACTGCAGTCATTAACTACTAAAATATTACCCTCCTGTTTCTTCTTTCAAGAATACAGGGAATATGTACAGCCCCAGGTTTATTATTATATCAGTACTCACAGTGAGATGGCCAAATTTCAGCATGTGATTTGTTGTAGTTATGGAAATGACACAGGTCTGTGTAGACAGAGTGTAAGCTTATACTCTGTTTCAACATTTGTTGAAAAACTGAGTACATACTTGCAGAAATTAAATACTGAAAAGTTTTTGGTACTTTGCTCCTTCTCCTTCCAAAGTATATGGTATCGCCAACCACCTCATCCTTCTACATTAACTCTTTGCTATTACACTATCTGCAGATACTATCTAGTAGTGCAGTACTGACCCTGAGGTCAGATTTCAGGCTGTCAGATTGGGTAATACTAGCTTCCCATCTGCCAGTCTACATGTTCCACAAATCTTTGTGCTTGGCCCAGTTCTGTTTTCCACCGTTGTGAATGAGAAGTTGAACCAGTGCTGTCTTGCTAGGTTAACACAATACACCAAAAACTACACTGCTCTGTTCAGTCTCTGCTGTCAGCTGTGAGCCCTTGTCTTCAGTATGGATTTAAACTTTGTTCAAGCCTTGTTTTTCAGTCTGGGTCTATACATAATATTCTCATCATCTGCTGCAGACTTTTTTATTAACTCTGAGGAACAGTCCCCTCTCTTTGCTTTGAAATCTGCAATGCATCTTGGGGTCATCTTGGACAATGAAATCAAATTTGACCTCTATATCAAATTTGTCATTAAAAGAAAAAAATCAGAGGTTAACATAATATACAGCGGCAACGAAAATCAGAATAGCTGTAGCCAGTGCGTGACTGCTACTTGATATCCTGTACAGTTCATGCATACATTTGAGTCACCTGTACAGTTCATGCATAAATTTGAGTCACCTTGTAACAGGAACCACATCTTACTTCATGTGTATCCAAAGAAAGTGGAATAACTGCCCAAATAAACTCCAAAACCAATAAAGGTGCAGAATTTAACGATGAAAAACATCCACTTATTCAAAAGAATTTATTGTATCCACTCAAAATAAAACGTCAAAAACAAAACAGTTCCACCATGAACGCCTTCATAAAAACAAACACCAGCGTTTTCGTCATTACCATTGACTTCATCAGATGACCAGCATACTTAATTCCATCTTTTTATATGTACTTAATCCATTAATTAAACCAATAAACCGTAATTCATTCATTTAAATAGACCAATAACATTAGCTGTCAGCACTCATTAAAAATGTATAAAATATTCACATTATGTTACAAAGAAAATCAAAAAAAATATATATATATAATCATATAACTTATTTAATCTCCCTAAAATTCTTTATATCAATAATTGTTGATTAAAAAAACTTTAATTATATAAATATTCATTATATTAAAAAATGTTTTAAAACTTAAAAATGTTCAGTGCTGCTATTAATATTAAAATGTGATACTTATGCCTTCTAGTGGTTATTTATATTATTACAATTCACTTTATCCCATTCAAAGATTCAAAAGTTTGTCCTAAATACAAATTTAAATTTATGGTTTTGGAACAAGTAAAATATGATATCAGGGCGGATTATGGGAGGAAAAAATATAGTTCAGAGAACTATGGTTGCAAGTTACTCTGGAAGCTGATAAATCCCCTGGTTTAAATGATTGTATTTCCATTTTACCACTATTAAAATTAAGGTCTGCAAAACTTTGAATGGGATAAAGTGAATTGTAATAATATAAATAACCACTATAGGGCATAAGTGTCACATTTTATTTAACATTTGTTGACCGGGAAAGTCCGACTAAGTTCCACAGATCCTGTTTTCAGCAGAGGCCCGGGGAGAAATGCTCCAGAAACATGTTTTTAGAATGTGGAAGGAAACTGGAGTACCCGGAGGAAACCCACGCGAACACAGGGAGAATATGCAAACTCCACACAGAAGGCATCCCAGCCGAGAATCGAACTGGAGAACCTCTTGCTGTGAGGCGACAGCATTTACCGCTGCACCACTGCGCTGCCATTTTAATGTTAATAGCAGCGCTGAACATTTTTAAGTTTTAAAACATTTTTTAATATAATGAATATTTATATAATTAAAGTTTTTTAAATCAACAATCATTGATATAAAGAATTTTAGGGAGATTAAATAAGTTATATGATTATATATATATATATATTTTTGATTTTCTTTGTAACATAATGTGAATATTTTATACATTTTTAATGAGTGCTGACAGCTAATGTTATTGGTCTATTTAAGTGAATGAATGAAGGTTTATTGGTTTAATTAATGGATTAAGTACGTATAAAAAGATGGAATTAATTATGCTGGTCATCTGAGGAAGTCAATGGTAATGATGAAAACGCTGGTGTTTGTTTTTATGAAGGCGTTCATGGTGGAACTGTTTTGTTTTTGACATTTTATTTTGAGTGGATACAATAAATTCTTTTGAATAAGTGGACGTTTTTCATCGTTAAATTCTGCACCTTTATTGTTTTTACTTCATGCATACCTTTCTATGCTCCCTCTTTGGATGAAAGTGAATATACTGAAGACTGGAATCCTCAAACAACATTTGCTGGAAAAAAAAAAAAAAACAGAAGCTGAAAAAAACCCTTTGCAGCCCCTGATGTGGAGGATAAGCCAACCACACTCTCTGAAATTATATATACCAAATCTATGGTCGCACCTACTCACAGAAGGGGAAAATTTCTCCAAAAAGGGTATCACTGCCAGCACAACTTGCTGATAGTAACTTCCTGTGAAGGAACTCCAATCATCAGCACTCATACAATAGCAAAGAATTAAACACCTCCACCTTCTGATCCCCTTTATATCATACAAGAGATTCTGTTTACTTTACAGTGACTGTGTTGTTCAGCTGAACACTAACAATGAATGATAAGTTATTAAATGATCTGTGTTTTGCCACAGGAAACAAAAGGTGGCCAACATCCCACAGGTTTTGCAAATAAAAGTCCACATTGTTTTGGGATTCAGTTTGTCTCAACTTGCATGCTATATATATATATATATATATATATATATATATATATATATATATATATAAGGATTACAGGTCCCGATTATAAACTAGAATAAAACCTAGTGATCCAGGCATGTGAAGTTCATAGGATCATAGGATTATAAGAGGTTACTAGGCTATTGGCCCTGAGGCCGTTACAAGCCTAGCCAAAAATTTAGCCCATGTTCTGACAAGTCAGCACGTGATGCCCCTGTCCAGCAGGGACACAGGTGGAATCCCAGGAGTGAATTTTCTGTTCTCCATTCAGTTATCCAAGTTGTGCTTAAAAAGGATTAATGAGGTATTCTGCTTGACGTGGAGAGGGAGTCTATTCCAGAGAAGGGGGAGTTTCTGGAACACAAATCTGTCGCAACAACAAGTCCTATTGATGTCACAGACCAGGTTGAGATCATGCATATGGGTTACTCAAGTGGAGCTTGACTTGTAGATATGCAGCAGTCCCATCAAGGCAGGGTCTGAGATTGCTTTGTATGCCAGACAGAGGTCACCTCTGAGGAGTCTCAGTCTGTAAGGGACTGAGTAGAGGGACAGGACTTTTAGTCTGTCTGTGTTGGGTAGATGTTTGAGACCCTGGATTCTCCTGGTGAGGAACCTCTGTGATCTCTCCAGCTGCTGCATGTGCTTTGTGAGGTACATGCCAAAAGGGGCATTGTATTCAGTAGTGGGTCTTATAAGGGATGCATACAGAGATGTTATGACCTCCTTGCCCCTGGATGAGATACCCTTACTAATGAGGTGGGCCATACAGAAAGCTTTCCATACAATGGATGCAGTATGGTGGTCAAAAGTCAGTTTGCTATCAACTTGAGTGCCCAAGTCCCTCACAACTAATTGAATGCTTAGGACCTTGTTATTAATGTGATAATTTGTGGGGATGTCACTCTCCCCAAAGGGGATAATGCATTTTTTGGCATTCAGTTTGAAGCTGTGTATCTGGTGCCAGTCATTTGTTTGGGTGAGACCCACTTGGAGGATGACCACATCACTAGGGGAAGTGATGATAGCACCCAGCTTGCAGTCATCTGCAAACTTGGTCAACCATAGCCCACTGGTTTTGGCCTGCACCTCAGAAAAGTATATCCCAAAAAACAGAGGCCCCAAGACCAATCCCTGGGGTACACCACTCATTCTGGGTATACTGCTTGAGGTGGCTTCCCATATTTTGACTAGGTGGGTTCTATCAGTGATCCAGTTTGCTACACATCTGGTAACATACAGATGGATGCCTAGTTGAGAGAGTTTATCTGTTATACAGTGATGACTTGCTCTCTAGAGATAAGGGGAGGGGGTAGGTTCTGGGGATGTCCTGATTTACTAATGGGGGGACAGAGGGGTGAAGTTTTTACTGAACCTGTGTGCCAGCAGGTTGACTATATCTATGGCTTTTATGTATGTGGTGTCCTTGAACACCAGTTTTGAGCAGACCTGAGCGCTTCCTTTGAGATTGTAGACATATCTGAAGAAGGCCTTATAATTGTCTAAAGTAGATATGGCCAGTTTGGACTCTATGTTTGCTTTGCAGGATTTCACTAGTGCTCTTATTTGCTTGTTCAGGCTAAGGAGACATTGCTTCCAATTGGGCACCTGCTCCTTCTTGGTCCTGGACAGTAATTTTTTCCTTTTGTTATATAGTTTATTTATTGCAGATGTCCACCAGACAGGTTTACTCTTCCTTGAGGAGGCTGATTTTGTCCTTTTCATGCAACTATATAAATGCTCGTATAGTACTTTGGTGTAGGTTTGGACATATGTGCCAGTTCCTACAGAGGGGGAGGGGCTGTGAAGCTGTTTATACCTTCCCTCAGGAGGTTGTAATCAGCTTTAAAATTCTGGATACTTTTGGATTACAACCCTGAACACCATCACAAAAGCTAACTGCCTTAGTCCTTTGAGCCACAGAAGTTACTTTGAAGCTTTCGGTGTTAGACATGGATAACTGAGGAGGCCAGTTAGAAGAATGAAGAAACTTCACACTTGAACACTGCATGATGGGCGATGGTGAGAAAAGTTAATTAAATTACAATCTTAATAAAAGGTTGTTGTTATCTGCACTGTCTTCAAGAAGAAAATGCAAATGCATCACAAAAGGCATTTTTGCAGCTTTCTGTTAACATGAGTAACTGCAAGTTTGTGAGAAAAGCACACTGATGCTTTCTTTATTGACTGTCTTAAGAAGTCAGTGATTCCCAGCACTTCAGCTACAACTAAATGTAAAGTCAAAGCACCTGAACTATAGTGTATAGGTTTTCTGATATTATGGGGATACTAAGCTAATTGTAGGAGCAAGTAAGACAGAATGAACAATAAAATTATCAGTATTACTGTCTTAGCATGCCATTTCTAGCATAGAATAAAGTGATACGAAAACATGGACAAATACAGAGAGTATAATATGGCACAAAAGATCAAGATATAGAATGTATATTTTTCTTAATGATATACTTAAGCATTTCCACTTGAATAAGTCTTTGCCCCCTCATCTGCAAGGAGCGTTCCACTCTCTCCATGAGAAAACAATGACCTTGTCTTCTTCTTCTGAGTTTGCAGTCCATGTGGCCTTTTGTTCAATGTTTAAATCATTTATTGTGGAAAAAAGGCAAGGAAGTTTAGAGAATATGTACAAGCACAATTATACCTTGTAACATAAAGTTTGAGGTAAATGCACTTTATAGACATAATGGAAGTCATGGAAGCTTATTTTTTATATGATCCTTGACCATGCTCCTGATGACATCAGGGATGGGGGCAGAAATGTGTAGTTAGCCCCTTTGGAAAAAAACATGTACCCATGAATTACCACATAGGTGACAGTACACTAAACATCGAAAGTGTGATGAGAGACTTAGGGACACAGGTGGACAGTGGTCTCACCTTCGATAACCACATCGCCACAACAGTCAGGAAATCCTTCCATGTGGCACACCTCATCACTAAGGGCTTTTCATCCAGAGAAAAGGAGGTCATTGTCCCACTGTACTCATCCATTATTAGACCCATTATAGAGTATAACGCCCCATTTGGTATGTACCTCACAAGCCATCTGCAACAGCTGGAAAGGCTGCAGAAATATCTCACTAAAAGAATCGCAGGCCTAAAGCAGATGCCATATGCTGACCATCTAAAAAAACTGCAGCTATACTCTGTGGCATATCGTCTACTCAGAGGCGATCTCTGCTTAACATACAAGGCCATGTCAAACCCTGAGCTGTTGGACATGCTCCACTTAAAGAAATCCCAATCCCTCAGAGTCACATGCTCCAGGGATCTAAATCTTGTCATCACAATAAACAAAACATGCTGGAGGGTTAGGTTCCTGACCCAGAGACTCCCCATACTCTGGAATAGACTTTCCATACATGTCAAGCAGATTGCCTCCTTGGCCTTCTTCAAAAGGAACCTTGATGATTGGATGGGAGATAGGAAATTCACCCCGGGGGTCATGTCAGTCTCCCTGCTAGACAGCGGTCCAGGGAAGTAAATATTGTTGGAAGAAATATCCAGGGAATTGTTATGGCTAGGCTTGTATAGGCCCTAGTGCCAATAGCCTAGTACCAACCTATGAACCTATGAACCTGGATTATAAGAAATATAAGTGGTACTTCATCTTAGAAAAGTACAGGCAACCGACAATGAATTCCAGTATTATTTTTAAAAGTTTCCCCAAGAGATATATATGGCATCAACATGGCAAATTCTTTTCCTACTGATCTGAAAAGAAAAAAAAGTTGTTCATGATAGGCTTTTAGTACTTTTATAAATATTTATTTATTTATTTTTGTTTGTTGGCTGATTTTTAACATCAAATGATTTTTGTATCACATGATGAAGTCTCCATGTTGAGTTGCTGAGAGATGGAAATATTTACTTACTGATCAACGGATTATTGTTTCATTATCTGCAGCAAGGCCTTATTTATTTATTAATTTATTCATCTTTGTTGCTGGCTGTGAAAGTCCAACTGGGTTAATACTCTTTTTTTAATGGAGACTCAGGGAGAAAAGCTCCACAATGTTACAAAGTTTGGGAAAGAGAAGTGTAGATCAATATGTATGTATACCTTTAAGAAGCTTTCTATGGGCTTGCACATGTGTATAAATACTGAACACTTGCGAGCCTGACTGCCATTTTGTAGCTGTTGAGATGTAAGCATGCATGTCTGTGTAGTCTGTCAGCTAATCAATTTGTTTATATTTTGTACTACTGCTACCCATCCTGATGCATTTCTATGTAATAAAGCATATAAACAAACTTCCCTGTCTGTTCCTCTTCAACTGAGAACTAGACAAGTGACATGGTGTCAGAATGGGATCCAGATTTGAGACCAAGAGGCACTCACTTAAATTTGGAGGAATATAAAGGAGTGGATCATCCCTACTGCACGTTTAACTCACAAAACAGGTGAGAAACGAATTTCATGTACAAAAGCTTGCTCAAATGATTTCTTATTTGAAAATATAAAATGAAGCACTCAGAATCTTCTTCTTCTTTTCCCGGTTAGGGGTCGCCACAGCAGATCACCTGTCTGCTCATGATTGGCAGTGGACTTTTTATGGTGTTGAGTTGCCAGCTCGGCATCCAACCTTCCTCAGAAGGCACACACATGCACACACTCACGCCTAGGGTCAATTTAGAGTGTCCAATCCACCTACTGCATGTCTTTGGGATGTGGGAGGAAACTGGAGCACCTGGAGGAAACCCACTCGAACACAGGGAGGACATGCAGACTCCGCACAGAAGACACCCCAGCTGAGGATCAAACTGGAGAACCTTGTGCTGTGAGGTGTCAACACTAACTGCTGCACAACCACAGCCGCCCATAATGCTCAAAATAAATTTATAGTTAAACAAAATGTCCGAAAGTGCAAAATATTGACAAAAATATTCAAAATAATTATAAAAATGTTTAAAACAAAGTCCAAATTGCATAAAATGTTTGAAATGAGGAAAATATGACCACATTTTTTTGCTCTGTGCTACTGTTTTGCATTAATTAAAGCTGTCCGAGATATCCGAGGAGTATGAAGTGTTCCCATGTTTGTACAGTATTACAGTACAGTTATTTCAAAAAGTATAGTAAATTCAAAGCATATTTTGCAAGTATAGTCATTTCAAAGCATATTTCGCAAAGTAAAGTATTTCAAAGAGTTTAGTGTGCATTACAAGTACTGGCTGTGTGTGCTTGTTAGTATATAATTACAGGGGACATATTTTCAGTGTGTTTGAGCATACTATGTTGGCATGGCAGACAGATTTTGAAAACCTGGTCCACTTGTGTTTGATGATAATATTGCAGAGAACTGGAGAGTGTTTGAGCAAGAGTGCAATAATTTTCATACAAGCTACATTTTCTGATAAAGATGACTGTATAAAGGCATTTATTCTACTTAATTTAGTTGGTTCAGAAGCTATAGAAAGAGAGCGCTCATTTGTGTATGCACCTGCTGTGTTTTCAGGAGGGGGGAAACCGTCATATAGTGGCCCTAGCTGAGGCCAGGGAAGATCCCGAGTGCTTAAAATGTAAATTTAGAGAAATGTATAACCCCCAAATGAATATTACAATGGAAAGGCACTTATTTTACACAAGAGATCAAAAGCCTGGTGAAGCTTTTGCAGCATATATAACTGATTTGAGAAACAAGGCTAAAATGTGCAGATTTGGTGATTTAAGGGATGAGTTGATAAAAGACAGACTTGTGTGTGGTATTAAAGATGATGCTGTGTAAAAGAGTTTGCTTCATGACAGTGACTTAACGTTGAATAAGGCCATTGAGATTTGTCAGATATATGAGCTTACAGAAAATCACACAAATATGCTTACAGATGAGAAATGCATGCTTCCAGTAACTTCTAAGCCTAATGTTGATATTATACAACACATGGTTAAAAGAAACAGACCCAAGCACATCACAGTAACTGTGACCCCTGCAGCACTTACTGGGAAACCCTGCACCTTTCTAGCAAATTCCAGAGTTTGCACAGCTTCAGAGAAGCACGAGAGTGAGTCAGCAAACAAGCATAAGGCTGAGGGCACATGTTCACCTAGCCTCATAGTTAACTCTTGTAATTATGGTGGCAATCATGAATCTAAAAGACAAAAGTGATTAGCTTTTAGTCAGCAATGCCACAGATGTAAAAAGTGGAATAATTTCCAAAGATTTTGAAAATCAAAAGGGGACTTTCTTTTATTAAAAGAGCACATTCCAAGAGACAAGTTGATCAATTAGAAAGCTGTGACCTTACTTTTTATGTTGATGGTGTGTTTGTGCTTAATGAAGCAATCAATGCAGTTGATTTATGGGCAAAGAATGAAGTATTTTGTACTGTGTATAGATTAGTACTAGGCTAACTGCCCTTGCAAGACAATTATCCCCTGTGAGATTCAAACCCTGTACCTTGTGTCTGTAAGACAAACACCATAACAATTAGGCCACCCTCCCAACCATTCAGATACATTGCAGACCCATAGAGCTCAAAGTTGATACAGGTTCAAAGTGCAATGTTATGTCAGCAGAAACATTTGCTAGAGTATGTGCTGGTGAGAAGCTTGATTTGACAAAGTGTGCAAAGCTTGTTGCCTATGGTGGTGAAGAAATTCATACTGAAGGTTCAGTAGTGCTTTCATGTTACTCTGTTGGGAACAGTTATGACTTGCAATTTTATGTGGTCAAGAGGCACGTGCAGTCATTCTTAAGGTTGGGAGGGTGGCCTAATGATTAAGGTGTTTGCCTTACAAACACAAGATACAGGGTTTGAATCTCACAGGGGATAACTGGCTAGACTTAAAATGTCTCACAAGGGCAGTTAGCCCAGTACTAACCTATGAATTAGGCCTCAGAGACAGTTTGAAAATGGGATTACTTTCATTTAATAATGAAGTTCACCGTGTATGCCTGAAAGACCACTATTCTAATTTTGACCAGTCTATTTTCTATACGTATGCTGATCATTTCGAAGACAAACTAGGCAAACTCCAAGTTGTGTACTCCATAAAGTTAGATCTAGAGGTCAGTCCAGTTGTCATACCAGCATTGAGAGTTCCCATAGCTATGCAGAACAGAGTCAAAGCTGAGTTAGACAAAATGGTGCAGCAAGGTGTGATTTGACCAGTTAATGAAACTACTGAATGGATATCTTCCATGGCCGTAGCTCATAAGAGAAACTCAGATGATATCAGAATATGTATTGATCCAAGAGATTTGAACAAAGCATTAAAAATAACTCATCTTTCAATGTGTACAGTTGAGGAAGTCGCTGCTTTTATGCCAAATGCCACTGTTTTTTTCTGTCTTGAATGGAAAGAGTTCAGTTTGGCAGATTTTGCTTGATTGAAAATCTTCATTGCTAACTACTCTCAGTACTCCTTTTGGGAGGTACAGATTTTTGAAAATGCCATTTGGGATAAATTCTGTCAGTAGACTGGGAGCATTACTCTAGCTCCAACACCCTAGCCCAAAGGTTCCTAGAATTTATAAACTCAAATGCTATGGAACAACTTGTTACCACTCCCACAAGAGGGGAAAACATACTGGACCTGATCATCACCAACATGGGGACTCTATGCTCCCGACCAGAAGTGTATCCCTCACTGGTAAGATCAGACCATAAACTAATCTCACTGGATATTCACATCCCAACCCCACCCCCTGCCCAGAATACCACAGTGAAAAACTTCTCTAAAGCAAATTTCACACTCCTAAAAACCGAGGTGGAATCCTTCAAAGCCCCCGAGCCTGTGGAAAATACGGCCCAGACCATAGAATCCTTTATAAATGCATTCTATGAACACCTTCAGGAATGCATGGATCATGCAGTCCCAAATAAAACCAAGACCCAATCCTCCAAAGGCAGACATCCTGTCTAGTGGACCCCAGCCATAAACAAACTATACAATAGAAGGAGGAAGCTACTACATGATAGAGCAAAATCCCAAAAAGGGAAGGCATCTCTCATCAGTATTAGCAAAAAACTACGGGCACTCATAAAATCATCTAAGGCCAACTTCAAAGGAAAAATTGCACAGGACACTAAGGATAATCACAAGGCTTTTTTTAGTTATGTTAGGAACCTGGGTGGAAATTCCCAGATATGCTCAGAATTAGTCCAAAATGACAAAAAATACACCGAACCCACAGACATTGCCAACATCCTAGCTGACAGGTTCAGCGCAAACTTCTCCCCACCCACCAAAAGGGCAAATATCTATCCCAGCAGAGTGCTGCCCCCCTGACATCTCAGATGCTCAGGTAAGAGCTGCCCTCTCCAAAGCAAAAACACAGCATCAATGGGACCAGACGGTGTCCCGGGCTGCATCCTACATGAACTCCAAGAAGAGCTAAACCCAAACATAAAACTACTGTTCAATCTCAGCCTTACTACAGGATATGTACCCAAAGAGTGGCGTACAGCAACAGTGGTCCCTCTCCACAAAGGTGGTGCCTCAACGGATCCTGGAAACTATCACCCCATAAGCCTGACTAGCTTGGTCTGCAAAGCTATGGAAAGGATCATCATGGACCTCATAAATAAAGATATTGTGGACCTACAGACACTGGATCCTACCCAGTTCGGCTTTGTTAAGGGCAGATCCTGCCTCTTAAACCTGGTCAATTTCTTTGAAACAGTCACCAAGGCCATTGACGAGGGGAAGGTGGTCCACACAGCCTACCTGAACCTCGCAAAAGCCTTCGATACAATACCCCACTCTGGCATTATAGATAAGCTCACCAGCTTAAATATAAACCCCTATGTCACTAGATCGGTTGCAAACTGGCTCAAGGACAGAACCCACATGGTTAGAATTGCTGGAGCCATGTCAGACTCCAAACCAGTTACAAGTGGTGTCCCACAAGGCTCAGTCCTGAGACCTCTCTTGTTCGGTATATATTTCTCAGAGGTACAGGCCAACATGGAAGGACTGTGGCTGACCAAGTTCGCAGATGACTGCAAACTGGGCACCATAATCGACACTCCAGCTGACACAAGGATCCTCCAAAAGGGCCTCATAGCAACAGACAACTGGTGCCAGAGCCATGGCCTCAAGCTAAATGCCAAAAAGTGTATAGTCATCCCCTTTGGCAAAAACAAAGTGCCCACAAATTACCACATAGGTGGTAATCCATTAAGTACAGAAGAAGTAATTATGGACCTGGGGACCCAAGTTGATAGCAATCTCTCATTTGACAACCACGTGGCCAAAGTGGTTAGAAAAACATTTTATATAGCCCACCTAATCATGAAGGGATTCACATCTAGATCAGGGGAGGTCATCGTGCCTCTTTACTCATCCCTCATCAGGCCCATAATTGAGTACAATGCCCCTTTCGGAATGTACCTTACCAGACACCTGCAGCAACTGGAAAGACCCCAAAAGTACCTCACCAAGAGGATCAAAGGGCTCAAACAGATGCCATATGCTGCCCGGTTAAAGAAACTCCAGCTCTACTCAGTGGCATACCGCTTGCTCAGAGGCGATCTGTGCCTGACGTATAAAGCCATGTCCAACACGGAATTAATGGACATGCTGCACCTCAGAAAATCCAAATCCCATTGAGCTACGTGCTCGAGAGACTTGAACCTCAGCACTGAAATAAATAGGACATGCTGGAGGGACAGATTCATAACCCAGAGGCTCCCTTCACTCTGGAATAATATCCCAGTCCAGGTTAGGCAGAGTCCCTCATTGACTCTCTTCAAGGGGAATCTTGATGAGTGGATGGAAGATCGTAGGTTTACCCCGGGTATCACTTCTGTGTCACTGTTAGACAGAGGCACAGTATACTAACCTCGAAAAAGGGCATAGCAAAATTAATTTAAAATGGGTGGCGAAAGTCAAACACACACTGGCTAGGCTTATAAATGCCCTAGGGCAGATAGCCTAGTATGAACCTATGAACCTGTGAACCTAAGTCTTCCAGTGTGCAATGGAGCAATTTTTTTCTGGGTATCCGTGTGATATTATAGTAGATTATATTCTAGTAGGAGGTAATGGTGAAGCTGAGCATGACAGAAACCTCAAGAAAGTTCTGTGAAGAGCAAGTGAAGTGAATCTTAAGCTGAATCCTAGGAAGTGCAAATTCATGCTATGTGAAGTTACTTATGTTGGTCATTAATTTACCAGTTCAAGCGTATGACAAGATCCTTCCAAGCAAACTACAATTCTTGAGATGCCAGCTCCAGACAATGTTCAAGCCCTAAAATGTTTTCTTGGCATGGTTAACTATCTTGGCAAGTTCATTCCTGACTTGAGCCAAATTTCAACACTGCTCAGAGAGTTGACACTCAGAGATGTAGCCTGGTTATGGCTGGAACAACACCAGAGAGCGCTCAATGTCCTGAAACAGAAAAGTGCCAATCCACCAACTCTCAGATACTATGATGTTCACAAACCAGTTACCCTTTCTTGTGATGCTTCAAAATTTGGTCTTGGTGCAGTCGTTCTTCAAGAGGGTAGACCAGTAGCCTATGCATCCAGAACTCTGACCCAAACTGAAATACAGTATGTGCAGATAGAGAAAGAACTCTTGGCAATTGTGTTTGCATGTTCAAAGTTCCATGATTATATTTATGGCAGACCAATCCAGATTGAAACTGATCACCAACCTTTGGTCACTGTTTTGAGAAAGCCTATGCATACAGCTCCAGCCAGGTTGCAATGCATGATGCTGAAATTGCAAAAGTATAATTTCAATCTCGTCTACACAAAAGGCAAACTTCTTTATCTTGCTGATACTTTGTCCAGATCACCCAGAACTACTGCTGAACAGCATGAAAATGAAAACCTTGATTTTGAAATCATGGAAGTGAGAATTTTTTCTTCTACACGTCTTGATGAGCCAAAAGTCATACAGCTTCAGACCCAATTCTTCAGAAGCTCAACCAATTTATCAGTCGAAGATGGCCGTCAAAGTAATCTTGTTTACCAGTTGACCTGCAAACTTATTTTCCATACAGAGTTGAGATTTTGTTTGGCGATGGTATCATCATGAAAGGTCCAAAAGTAATTGTTCCAAAATCCTTGCAACAAGAGTATATTACTATTTTGCATTGTGGCCACTCAGGAGCAAATTTTACTAAAAGAAGGGTGAGAGAACTAGTATTTTATCCTTCTGTGTCACAGAATATTGAGAGAGTGCTTTCATCTTGTTCTGTATGTAATAGTACTAAGCTACATCAACAGAAAGAACCACTTCAGCTAAACCAGATTCCTGAACTACCTTAGCCGACAGTAGCTTCAGACATTTTCATATGGAATTGTCAACATTACTTGGTGTTAGTAGACTCTTCCTCCAATTGGCTCAAGATTGACCTACTTCCTAATCTAGCATCCAATATTGTCATTATTAAGAAGAAACATAATTTTGTAGTACATGGTAGCCCACACAAAGTTGTTTCTGACAGTGGTACACAGTTTACAAGCCAACAGTTCAAATGATTTGGTGAAGAGTGGGACTTTACTCATGTTATAAGTAGCCCTGAGTACCTGCAGTCAAATCGTTTGGCAGAATGTGCAGTTCAAAGTGCGAAACAATTACTAGAAAAGGCAAAATGAGACAATAGTGATGTTTTCTTGAATATCTTGAATCTCAGAAATGTTCCGTGTGATAAACATCTTGGCTCACCTGCATAGAGACTTCTGTCGAGACAAACCAGAACCACCTTGCCTGTCAGCGGTACTCTTTTGGTTCTGTATGTTAAGAACAACAGATCAGTGAGAGCCCATCTGTTGAAGAAGTGCTTAACCCAGAAGTCCTATTATGATAAGACCAGCAAACCACTCAATCCATTATGAGAAGGGGAAATAGTGAGAATATAAATGACAAAAGGTTTTGATAGGATTGATGTTGTGAAAAGTGTATGTCCAGAGCCTATATCATACATTGTGGAATCACAAAGAACAGAATTTAGGTGCAATCGGAAACATTTGGTCCCAGGGTCCAAGCCTGTATTGCAGTATCAGACATGCAAGAAAGACTGTATATCTCAGAGTGAGTTATCCAGCATTCCAATTCCAGAGGACGTTCCAGTAAATATTCCAGTTCTTGAGAAGAATCCCGAAACTCCACAAACAGTTTATTCACCATTGACTGTCCCTGTTGCTAAACTCAGTTCTGATTGCTGTACCACTAGATCAGGTCACATTTCTAGACCATGTTCCAGATACACAAAAACCTGGACATGAATGTTGTGTTTATTTCTTAATGTCTATACAATTGCATGTCTTTTTTCAAATGTCACTATACTGTGGGTAATTCATTAAAGAGGGAGGATATAGATCAATATGTATGTATACATTTAAGAAGCTTTCCGCAGGCTTGCACATGTGAAAAATACTGAACACATGTGAGCCTGACTGCCATTTTGTAGTTAGAGGTTGGATGTAAGCATGCATGTCTGTGTAGTCTGTCAGTTAATCCGTTCATTTACATTTTGTAATACTGCTATCCATCCTGTGTTTCTATGTAATAAAGCATATAAATGAACTACCCCGCCTGTTCGTCTTCAATTGAGAACTAGACGAGCAACAAGAAGTATGACAAAGTTACAGAAATTGGAGACTGAAAAAATATACAGTGCGAACACAATTAACACAGCTAACAAAAAAGTGTTCCTATTAAATGATCGAAGATGGATTCTTTCGAATGTGTCTTGATCAAACTTGAAAGCGCGAAAAGGCAAAATAGCGATACGACATATAAGCAAATTCTTTCCCTGGGAAAGAAATTGCTTGGCCGCTTCCATTACTTTGCCATTTTTGTGACTGTAGTGCGATCTCAGAGTTGGTATATTTAAGTAGGGGGGTGCGGGGGAAAAGCCCCCACCGTTATTTTAACTTTTTTTTTTTTTTTTTTTTTTTTTTTGTGGAACAGCGATTTTTTTTTCCCTAGGAATCCATTCGAGATTGTAAGCTTTCACTTACATTGGTTTGATAAATCATCGTTCGCTTTTTTAAGCGTTCGATGATTTAACATAGACCAACAAAAAATTGTAAGAGAAAAACAGTGCAAACAATAAATGCAGTTCAAAATAATTTTTATACATTGCTTTACATAAGATACAGTTGTAGTCAATATTACATTATTCAGATATGGTAAGGTAGGCAAACTTTGTGAAATACAGTTATTAAAGAAAGGTCAGGGTTGCTAATGTAGGATGTTTCAAGCATCAAGGACAGAGATTATTTCTTCCATGTTTTTGGTCCTTTGAACAGTATAAGTCCTGTTTCACTTGGTTGCCTGTCTTTTTTGCTTGCTATATATTGTTCTGTTTTGCATGCCATTGTTATCAGCTTCTCATTGCTTAGCTCTGTGGTAGTTCACACTGTATAGCAGCCATTGGGTACTTTCCTGAAATTCAGTTTCCAAGTGACTTAAACCAATTACTGTTGCAACTGGCGGGTGTGCTCATTTGAGTTTCTCAGTGTTACTTTGTTACTGTGAGTTGAGTTTGTTTGCACAGAGCTGCTGTTTGTGTCCTTAGCTGCACTCTGAACAGCAGTGTGCTATTGATCAGCATTATGCTGTTTGTGTCCTTAGCTGCACTCTGAACAGCAGTGTGCTATTGATCAGCATTATGCTGTTTGTGTCCTTAGCTGCACTCTGAACAGCAGTGTGCTATTGATCAGCATTATGCTGTTTGAGGTTCCCTTGTTATTATTATTGCTGCAGTAGATAATGTGTTATTGTTTTGCACTTATATTGATGTTTATTTGCCCTTCTTGTTGGCTAAACTTCTTGTAGGTTTTGTTATTTGTAACTGCCATTGCAGCCACCCTGGTTATTTTGACCTCTTCTACTTAAGACCTTTTGCTGCTATCAACTAATCCATTAACTATATATTTAGTGGCACTCACCCTTTATAAGACATAGACCCACTTGATAAAAATATAAGACCAACATACCTGCATCCCTTCTGTTGTTAGACTAAAAATTGCCAAATATTCACAGCCAATGATCTATTACTGAACATATACCATACTATCTTGTGAGAGTAAGGTGTAACATGCAGGCCACCTTCTCATTAAAATCTCTGCACAGACATATCAAACCAACATAAGCTGAGGTTGTCAAAAAGTCACTTTGCAAGCCTCTTAGATCCAGGAAGATAAATCTCAGCAGAAGTATGCAAACATAATGCCAGCATCCTCACACTTAGTAAGGTGTCATTAGGCTGTAGACTATGAACCATCTTCTTCTGGCTTTTTCCTGGTTAGGGGTCACCACAGCCGATCACCTGTCCGATCATGATTGGCAGTGGAGTTTTACGGTGTTGAGTTGCCAGCCCAGTGCCCAACCTTCCACAGAAGGCACACACACACATGCACTCACACCTAGATCCAATTTAGAGTGTCCACCTACAGCATGCCTTTGGGATGTGGGAGGAAACCAGAGCACCCAGAGGAAACCCATGTGACTACAGGGAGGACATGCACACTCAGCACAGAAGGCACCCCAGCCAAGGATTGAACTAGGGAACCTTTTGCTGTGAGGTGACAATGCTAACCGCTGCACTGCCGTGGCCGCTCCTAGACTGTGAACCATCTACTGACACTACGTTGACCTTGCCCTACCTCATAAGCATAGAATACGTGTACCTGACAATGGAATCACTATTGACTGGGACATTTCAATTTGTACTCATGGATTTAGTGTCAGTAGACTGTGAACCATCTACTGACACTAAATCCATGAGTACAAATTGAAATATTCCAGTCAATAGTGATTCCATTGTCAGGTACATGGATTCTATGCTTATGAGGCAGGACAAGGTCAACGTGACAGTTAGTAGTCTCTTCGCTGCCAGAATCTACAGTGTACAAGTGCTTGTCAGCCCTGGACAAACATGAATATGACCTCCTTGTACCCCATGTGGGTATGAAAGACCTGAAGCACTCAACCCTGAGGGACAAGTAGGGAGTCCTGTTAAAGCTCATTATGCATGTGACAAACGCAAGTAAGGCTATGATTCTGAGTGGAATCCTACTTTCACCCAGAATGACAACTACCTACAATGATAAGATACATGGCTTCTAAAATTTGGTAAGTAGTTAATGTCATTCTGAGTGGGTCTTGAATGTGTCAGTATGGGATGAAGTGGTCAACAGATTGAATTACTTTTGAAAAAATGACCTATACCTCTCGTTCACTGGCTTCAGCATATTGAAAAAAGCACCCTCCCCCCAGTGATTCTTAGGAATGGTCATAGCAAAAAATATTTTTTGATGGATGATTTGAATTATCCATCAATGAACTAGTATGGATATATCTGAAAAATTGAGTAAACTCATTGATATCTGGAGTTATAAATGGAAGTTCCATAGAAGAAATATTAAATCATCCCACTGGTTGGCGAAACATTGTAGACCTTGTGCTTACCAAGCCGTCTACCACATGCTCCTATACCCCTATTCCTTATTAAATCCAATAACAAACTAATGACCTTCTCATTTAAAGTCTCAAATACCACCAGTGAACAAACTAGAATTTAAGAACTTCAGATAAACACATTTCCTCACAATCTATGATGAGCTTTGAAAATTCACTTTTAATACCACCACTCCACATGCAGCCTCAGCTGCTACTTACTCAGTGGAGTACTACACCCATCTTAAATAAGATATATAGTAGATATATATATATATATATATATAATATATATATATATATAAACTTGATATAATGAAAAACTGAAAACAAGCCACCCTGGAAGTCCATCAGTATAAGTAAACTCTATAACAAAAAGGAAAACATTTTTGAAGTCCTATCAGCACCGACCAGGGTGTCACATTAGCAGGGACCATCACCTACAGGCAATGTTCTTACTGCTGGATGGTTAGCCCTAATCCAAATCTACATATACCAAAAGGATCAACAAGGAATTAAAAAGTAGCAAAAAGAAGATTAAAGCTGCACAGATGTCAGGAACCATAGCCCCATCAGCCTAACTAGTTTAATGTGAAAGACAATGGAATGCATTGTATCTGACTTCATAAACTATAACATCAAAAGTCTCATACACCTAGATCCTCAACAGTTTGATTTTATTGAATGGTGATCATGTTTAACTCAGTAAACTTCTTTGAGAAGGACTCAGACATAATTGATTTTGGCATTTGTTCCACACAGACTTTCTGGATCTAGTCGAGGCACTTAACTCCATTTCCCAGTACTGGTGTTGTAGATAAGCTAAGAGGCCCAAGTATAGACCATTACGTGGTAAAGTGGATATCAAACTGGGTGAAAGATGCAATCTATGGAGTTAAAGTGGTTCTATATCACTTCAGCAAAGCGACAGTTCAGCAAATGGAATTTCATTTGAAATGCAGTTTATCGAAATCTGCTCTTCTGTGGGGCTGCACCCCCCCCGCTAAATATATATGCTAACTCCGAGATTGCACTACAGTGGGGAAAGGGAAAATTTGCTGATCCTCACTATACCACAATCTCAGTATGAACAGTTCAGTGAATGGCATGTTTGATGTAAGTGAACCGAAAATGCCATTCTCTAAACTGAATTTTTGCATAAGTGATACAGACCCGTTAAAGTAGCAGGTGTCGCCTCAGAAATCAATAAAGTTACTTGAGTTGTACCTCAAGCCTCAATGCTAAGACCTCTCATTTATAGCATGTAATTTACTCACTTCCAAAATGTAAAACACTGACCTATGGCTAACAAAGTCTAACAATGATTTCAAGTTGGTTGTTATTATCCAATTACTTTTTGATGTGGTATCATTACAGCAAGAAATAATTCTTACAAATGAAAGGTATTCTGAGAAAGGGCTAAAACTAAGTGCAAAAACTCCCAGTAAGTATTGCCACAAATGTTAATATATGTATATATATATATCTAAGCCAAGCGTTAGTTTGCTGAGACCAAAGTATCAAAACTGAAAATGCCGAAACACGTAGTTTTTCCCAGGGCAAATAAACACTTGTCCAAAACTACATGAAACACATTGTATTATCTGAAACCCACCTGTACCACCGCACACCCCCCAACTATATATACTAACTCTGGGATTGCACTACAGTGGGGAAAATGGCATATTTCCCCATGTTGGACAAGTGTTTACTTGCCCTGGGAAAAACTACGTGGTTCAGCATGTTCATTTTCATTATTTTGGTCTCAGCAAATTAATGTTTGGCTTTTTGGTCTTTCAGCCATCTGAAGTAGACTCATGCATTCATACATGCACACACACACACACACACACACACACACACACACACACACACACACACACACACACACACACACACACACACACACACACACACACACACACATATATATATATATATGGGTCTACTTCTATTCACTGACTCCCATTTCGTCGAACTTTCATTTCACTGAAACTTCATTACATCGACAAGCATTTGCCCCCTTCCCCAATGTTGTGCGACCCTGGAGTTGATATATATAGTAGGGGGGGTGTGGGGGCACAGCCCCCCACATTGGGGGTGTGGGGGTGAAGCCCCCCACCTAAAATGCTTGTCGATGTAATGAAGTTTCAGTGAAATGAAAGTTCGACGAAATGGGAGTCAGTGAATAGAAGTAGACCCATATATATATATATATATATATATATATATATATATATATATATATATATATGGGTTCCTATGAGTTCATCGAAATGCCAAAACATCGACGCTCACTTCTTCGACACGAAAACATCGACACTTCATATCATCGACAGTTCACGTAAGCGATCCTCCCCCTCTCAGGACCCATGGTAGCACTTGTTTGTCTGCTACAGCGCATATGGTTCAAGTCACTACCCACAATTTCCCTTGACAGCGTTGTAATTTACGTCGCAATACACACACAAGTGCTACCATGGGTCCTGAGAGGGGGAGGATCGCTTACGTGAATTGTCGATGATATGAAGTGTCGATGTTTTCGTGTCGAAGAAGTGAGCGTCGATGTTTTGGCATTTCGATGAACTCATAGGAACCCATATATATATATATATATATATATATATATATATATATATATATATATATATATATATATATATATATAAGATATATATATATATATATATATATATATATATATATATATATATATATAAAATCTTCAACTTACAATATTCCTAGCATCCCACTCCAAACTGATGGTAGTCAGGAATCTAGACACTTTGGTTAACTACTCCCTCCGTTTGATCACCATATGATGTCAGCAGTAAGAAGAGCCTTCTAAATACAACTGATATTTGAACATATCTCTCATCTAGACTGAAAAAAATGGTCATCCCTCTGTTCTCTGCTCTAATTAGACCAATTAAAGAGTATAATGCTCCCTTTAGAATACAGTTATTTAGAAAGGTCATACAGTTAGAATGGTCCCAGTTAACCACATCTAAAAAGATTACTGGGTCTAAAGACCCTTAGCTAACAATACAAGCCTGACGTCCTATCTCTGTATTTGGTCTGTTAAAGACCCTTATGTGGCGATGTATGTCTTGCATTATGTTCTATTTAGAACCAAACGTTCTACAGTTCCTTACCATCTCCACGTGAAAAACATGTCCACAAACACTTAAACTAAGGATCTGATTCTCCACCAACATATAAACAAAGTACACTGGAGGGACTGATTTATTACCCAAAGACTGCATATCTCCAGGGTAACTTACTCTTACATGTTAAACAGCATGACACCTTTGAATCCTTTAAGAACAGACCTCCCAACCATCCCGATTTACTCGGTTTTTATCGAGTTTTATGGTGAAAATGAAGGGGTGCCATGATTCCCGAGTGGCACCACTTCATTTCCGATTTCTTTGCTTTTGTTTTTTTTTTTTATTTTTTAATTTTCGCGCTGTCGGAGCTGATGTCATCATGTGCACGATGACGTCAGCTCCGTCAGCACTACCAGCCAGTTGGAATTGAGCTCAAGCCTCAAGGAGCTCACGTCATCATTTCCGGCTGGCTGGGAGCAGGCGGGAAGTGAATTTGAAGGAAGAATGCTGTTTCCAAATTCGGACATTTTACAAGGGAACTGCTTTGCCATTTGGCTTTAATTACACTTTTTGTTGCCGTTTTGTGGGCATTTACAAGGGACTTGGGATTAAGAATGCTGGCTCACTGGCTCAGACATAAACTGCTTTGTGGCCAGCTTTGCACTTTGCTGCCATTTCGGGATGAATGCTGCTTTGCCGTTTGGAAGTCAAGTTTAAATCCAAGTTCGGGTCGGGACTTTGCCTTAGGTAAGGTGTGTGTGTGTGTACATGTACGTACATTGAGCATGTGTGTGTATATATGTGCGAGTGCAGGTGCATGTGCATATATCTGTATGCGTGTGTGTTTGCATACATGTGTGTGTATTTGTGTGTCTACTTTATCATGCAAGACAGTGTCATCTTAAGATTAGTTTCCCTGCTTTACACCAACTGATTGCTGGAATAGGCTCCAGTTTTCCTGTGAGCCTAAAATGCATAAATTATGCATCATAAAATGAATTAGTTGTTGCTCTAATTGGGGGAAGAAAACATTTAGTGCAGGTGCATGTGCATATATCTGTATGCGTGTGTGTTTGCATACATGTGTGTGTATTTGTGTGTCTACTTTATCATGCAAGACAGTGTCATCTTAAGATTAGTTTCCCTGCTTTACACCAACTGATTGCTGGAATAGGCTCCAGTTTTCCTATGAGCCTAAAATGCATAAATTATGCATCATAAAATGAATTAGTTGTTGCTCTAATTGGGGGAAGAAAACATTTTGCTTGAGGTACATGTTTTTAAGACTGTTTTTCACTGAAAGTGAGGCTGTACATAGCATGTTTCACTTTTGGTTGATGCAGATTTTTTGGTTGATGCAGATAAATCTATTGGGCATCTTCAGACTAAACTAAATAGATGTCAATTGTTTGCTTAAAATAAGCTAGATCTAGTAAGTACAGCTGACATAATGTTCTGAATAAGATAACAGAACCTGCTTGTTTTAAAGGGTCTTTAAATACTTATTTTTTATTCATTGGCAGGAGTACTGTTTTTATATTACGTTTGATTTCAATTATCTTTCTAGGAACTTAATAGCTCTATAAATGTAATACCTTTTGGTGTAATTATTATTATAAAAATACTGCTTCATTACTTTTTGTAAAATTAAATTAAGTACTAAAAATGAACACTTTGTTTCAGTTTAACATTTTAATAAAATGTGGAAGTCTGCCTGTTGTAAGAAAAGTGCACTTCAAAACATTGGTTTGATTACAGAGAAGCTAAGTCCCATAAAAAGTAACTTATGCTGATGGAGAAACACGTTTCCAGACATTTAACAGGTCTAGGTCCTCGTAAGATTAATCACACTACAGTGTCCTTTGTCAGGCTAGGATTATGATTCCAAAATGGCCACATTTAGTCATGGAAAGGAAATGAATAAAATGAAGAAATGAGCATTAGAATATTGTGCTTAAGGATTAAGCAGCACATTTATAAGTGCACACATGTGCCATCATGGAGAAAAGTGCCTGTGAAACAGACATTTCATTTGCATAATATGCTTTCCAAAGTGTAGCAAGGTACTATATTCTTGACTGAAAAGACTGGCTTGTTAAAACCAATGTTCTGAAATGCCCACTCTCAGTAGAGGTATAAAGATGTCAGGCAGAGTGTGAGATAATAATGTTCTTACAACATCCATTTCTGACTTTTCTTGACAATGTGTTCTTTATTTCTGATGTGATTAATCTGCCTTTATTAATAAGAACTGTGAATACAGTAATTATATAATTGTGATAATATAGTGTAACCAGTTGTGTGTTAACGGAAATGTGACACTGAGAACCATTGCTCCTTTGCACTAAGGCACATGATAAAGTTTGGTTGCAGCTGTAATTTGGGACCTTGGTTGTTAAGTTGATAGAACACTGAGTGTTTTTCTTTGCCATGGACATTGCATTAATACTAATGCGTATTAAGTGCTTGTATTACAGAAAACAAAGTAAATCAACATAGCTGCTTCTGTTATCATGTATGTGCGACTTTTGGTTATTTTTATGTTCTGTTCTGTCTGATCCCACACATATTTCCTTATGCTAGGGGTCTGGCATATCCACTGGGGTGAGAGCCAGATGCATGGGTCATCATTCAGATAGTTATGAGACCTGCTCATAACTCCTCTATTACTCTAGAGAGAAGAATTCTTGACCCATGTAGGAAAGTGTGGCTCACCAACCAAGAAGATGGCTAATCGTGACCAGTCTCTGCCCCTCAACAGAACTAAGTAATCCCTGCCTCTTCAGTCAACAGCTCACTTCATTCTGAGTGGCAGCGGTGGATGAATTGTAATTATTATGGCCTTAACATCACCTCCTAGTGGTTGAAGTCAGCAACTGCATCATTTTGGGGACAATCTACCCCCTCCACTGGACATACATGCTCCTACACACAAACACTGCCCTACAGCTTCCCTCAGTGGCTTGGGAATAACAAATATACCTCTTCTAGGCACTGTGCTCTGTTATAGTGGAATAGCTGGCCAGTTCCTGTTGCTTTAAACTGCTGATTTAGCATAGTAATATGTTGCAATGACC